>NC_136998.1:15303735-15633735 GCF_032717465.1 Coenobita brevimanus
TACTACCATCAGTTTGGAAGAATGGTGTAATTGTTAAAGTTCCGAAGAAGGGAGACCTGAGTGAATGTGGTAATTGGAGGGGAATCTCTTTGTCACCGATAGCTTTGAAAGTTTTCAGTAGAGTGTTGTTAAATAGGTTGGAGCCGGTGGTTGAGGGTATTCTGAGGGATGAACAGGCTGGTTATAGAAAGGGACGTGGTTGCAATGATCAGATCTTTATAGTTAGGCATTTGATGCAGCCAGTTAATGAAATGAGAGTACCGTTAAGTCTTTGTTTTGTTGATTTTGAAAAGGCTTTTGATAATGTTTCGAGAGAGACTATGGGGAAGATCATGAGACATTATGGAATACCAGAGGAGTTTGTGAGGGTCATTATGAACATGCATGAGGACACATTTTGTAAAGTGATGGTTGATGGTTGTCTGAGTGATTCGTTTGAAGTCAAGTTCGGAGTAATTCAAGGTGGTGTTCTATCGCCTTTACTATTTATATTGGTCATTGATTACATTATGAAACGCGTTGAAACAGAAACCGGTGCAGGTATACTTTGGGGAGAGAACAGGAAACTTTTGGATTTAGATTATGCAGATGATATAGTTTTGATTTGTGATGGGCCAGAAGAGATGCAGAGAGTGTTGGACTGTTTGGTGAGTGAAGGTCGCAAGGTGGGTTTGGTATTAATTGTGGAAAAACTGAAATAATCAATATGAATATGGAAAATGCGCAGGAATGTGTAATTGGAGGTATGGTTGTAAAGCAAGTTGATAGGTTTAAATATTTAGGTACTTATTTAGCCAAGGATGGTTCTTTGAACTTTGAATTCGAGGAAAGGTTAAAGAAGGCTAATCAGGCAATGGGAATGCTTAAAAATATTTGGAATAATAAAAATTTTTCTGTGCATACAAAAATCAAACTTTATAAGGTAATGATTAGGAGTATCTTAATTTATGGACACGAGTCTTGGTACAGCACAGTGACTATGGAAAATAAATTCTTGGTGTTTGAAAACAAAGCACTTAGAAGAATATTAGGAGTTAAGTGGTGGGAAAGGATACCAAATAGTAGAATTAGAGAAATAACGGGAGTGCAGCCGATCGATGAATATGTTAGGTTCTCACGATGGAAGTGGCTAGGACATGTGTATAGGAGACAGGGAATAGTACGAGGTACACCAGGGTGGGTGGCACTTGGTAGGAGAGGTAGAGGAAGGCCAAAAGAGACGCGGGTGAGGACAATGAGACGGGAAGCTGGAGATGAGTGTTGGGGAGATCTTGAGGAGTTAGCACAAGATAGGATGTGGTGGTGTGAGTTCATCGAGGCCCTATGCATCCCCGAGGGTGCCACAGGAAATGAGTGATTGATTGATTGATCCTCCGGTACCCCGTGCCTTAGGATGGCTCCTATATGTGGGGCAAGTCACAGCGGAGTAGAAGGGACCGAGAGGGAGGGGCCAGAGAGAGAATGGAAGGTGGGTGGGGGGACAAGCAATGGTGTGGGTGTTGGGAGAGAGAAGGGAGTGAGGGTAGGTAAGGGAGGGAGAATGAAATGCGAAGTTGTAGTCACATTATTTATCTATTTTCTTTCATTCAGGGCGTCATATAAAGGAGTTAATATTTTGTAGATAATGTTGCATTACACATCGTACAGCGGCGTCAGATAACAAACATTAGAGCGTGATATCAAAGGCTGGCTCGTGAGAGAAAAATACCGATGTGACAGATCAAACATTAATGCAGAGCCAGAAGTTACCAGCACAACACACTATTGCCGTGCCCATAAACTTGTAACTAGCTGTTTTTTGTCTGAGGAAGATTCCGAGGTGATGAGAGGGTGTTGGGGTTGTTGGACAGCCATTCAGACCCATACCGGCATAGAGTCCACAATTATTTTATGCACAATTATTTTACATGGCCTTTTCATACAGAGATGTCAAGAAATAGTTGACATGATGATGACTGTACAGAGGGAGTGTATACCGAAAAAGTGATTATATTTACTATGGACACAGCCATTGCAAAGGTTGCCTATGATATATAGTTCCATGAATTAATTACATGTAAGGGAAGAGGACGTTTCATACACAAGCATTACGGAAGTCAAAGCCACCCAGATTCCATTCTGCATCCGGATTCAAAATACACGAATAAACACAATTATATGGCTCCACACTAATGTTTAACCTGTCACGTCAGTATTATCCTCTCACTAGCCAGCCCTTGATATTACTATCTAGCTAAAGCATGTTATCTGACGCCGCTATACAAGGCGTGCTGCAGCATTATCTATCGAGTATTAACTCCTTTATATCTTGCCCTGAATGAAAGAAAATACACAGATAATGTGATCACCACTTCGCATTTCATTCTCCCTCCCCTCCCTCCCCTCCCTCCCCTCCGTCATTTCACCTCTGCACCATTGCTCGTCCCTCCATCCATGTTCCCTTCTCTCTCTGCCCGCTCCCCCTAAGCCTCTCTTACACCACTGTGGCTTGCCAAGCATTAAGGAGCCAGTCTGAGACACGGGATACCGGATGATAGGTGATTATGACCACAACTGTATGTATGGATATATGTATGTATGTATACACACACACACACACACACACACACACACACACACACACACACACACACACAAACACACACACACACATACACACACACACACACACACACATATAACAGAGAGAGAGAGAGACAGACAGACAGACAAGAGAGCCAAATTCACATCTACTCAGACACAATGCGGTTAAATGACATGAGGTCATAGGTAGTGGATAATACAGACTGAGGAATACATTTCCAGAATATACTAGTTGAGTCAATAAATGAGAGTGGATATTGATTAAATCTTGCATCAGAGATTCGGGCAGATAAGGGGTGAATGAGCCGCAAGACGGGTGCCACGAGCTTGCCGTGATGGAGTGGAGTGGGGATGCAAGCAAAAAGCTCAGAAGATCAGTGTCCACTTAAGTAGTGACAGTAAGGAGATAAAGATTATGTGCAGAGAAGAGAAAAATTTTGAATGGGGTTGGTAAAAGAAGGGGAGCTGAGACGGAAGGGGTTTGACTCGCCTCTGGAAGAGCTATGTGAGAGTAGTCCCCCCCCCCACACACACACACACCAAACATAAGGGTTGCACTTCACGCAGCAGCGAATGAGAACCCTTGTTCAAAGTCAACAGTCGTTGGGGTAAGGAAAGTATCGAGTCGGTTAAACATACAGAATTCTTGGAAGCGGATTCTGCAAGAGAGTTGATGGGGTGTTTCCGTAACAGGTTCTCAGAGAATGAAACCCTGGGAATAATGGGAGAAGATGAAGGACTGAGCTGGATACTGATGGATATTAAAGGACATTCCTACCAAGAAATTGGCAGGTAGAAGTATGTAAGAACCAAGATCATGATGCACTGAAAACACAGAGGCTTTTTTTTATTTTTTTTAACCTAGTTCAGATATACGAGCCAAATTAGAACTAGGTGTGCCATAACCTCATCTCGTGATTGCTGCAGTAACTGTTGTGATGGATGCTGTAAGTGGTGGGTGGAGGTGTGCATGCTGGAATCAACGTATGAGGGGATACAGTTAGATGTGCTGCTCAGAATACGTTTCATGAAAAGAAGGAAGAGTTGGTGACAGGACAGAACTCTGAGAAGGATCACTAATGATAGATCTAGAAGAAAGGCAGTGACCATCCACAACACCAGCTATAGAACGCACCAGAAAGGTACAGAAGAAGGTACAGATAGATGAATAGAAACCGTAAAAGGGCAGTTTGGATATTAAAATTTTGCGCCAGACTCTGTTGAAAGTCTTGGAGATTTCATGTGCAGTGGCAAAACTTTGCCAATTCCCGAAAGAAGAACTTTATGATAGGAAAGATGTTTCAGATTTGGTTTCTGTTAAGAATAGATTCGAAAACTCTAGAAATACAATATATTAAAGCAACTGGGCAATATTTAGAGGGCTGGGCACGGTCACACTTCTCCAGGACAGTACAAACGGAAGCAAACTTCCAGCAAAAAGGGAGTGATAAAGTTAACAGGCAAAGGAGATAGAAATTACCTTACTAGAATTTTGGCCAGACATAACAAAAGGTACATTCCTGATGAAATTTTGATATCGGACATGTAAAACGAAGATTGGGAGGAAATGGAAGATCGCACCGAAATCGTCCAAAATGAAACTTTTTTTTTTTTTTTTTTTTTTTTTTTTTTTTACTTGTCCGACTCTGGGCAAAGGCTTCAGGGCCTATTTCTTGGGGGCAGTGACCTATCCCAAGGCCCAGTAGTCCTCCTACACCTCCACATGTTGGGGGAGAAGGTTTGGGCAAACAGTTCTACCTTATTAGTAGGAGAAACAGCTGCATAGTCATCAGCAGAGGAAAGAGGAGAAAAGAAAAAGGAAAGTTAGGATACAAAAACCCACACTGGAAGACGAACGTTATTAGAAAGTATTTTGGCATGGTGCCAAAAGGAGCAGGAAACATCTGAAAGAGAGAGTTCAGATCATGTAGTATGAATGAAATTCATCTTTATATGGTGAAAAACAGACTTACTGATCAGGGGTAGAAACATAAAGAGATAAGATTCTGGGGCGAGGTGGAAATGAAACTTTTTCTTGGGCTTCCTTTGATGTGGGCAGTATTAGAACAGGCGTGTTTAAACTAAGGCTTATTTTTGCATAAGAAAGAGGAATGAATGATTCCAAGTCCGACAGAATAACCTCCGTAATGCATGAAGAAGAATCAGATGGATGTTGGATATGGAAGCAACAGTCATTCCATGGAAAATCAAGGATCTGTGGTCCTTCCAGTCTGCAGCACTAAAGTGTCACAGACGTTGCTTCCTGCGATATTGCACAGGTCCTCTTGAGGGACAGGAGAGTTTAAAGGAATTAGACTGTGATAAGAGGACATCAATGACGAAAAAAATCGAAAAAGGTCGTGTGTTAAGCACTCTCGAAGGCGGTCAGAGAAGCGTGTACGGTGCTGTACATTTTGCTGTGGGTCATTAGTGACAGAAAAGGTGTAGGCTTGACAAAAGGTGTAGGTTTCATTCCCAGATGGATCAGTGAATGGAGAGGAGAACCAAAGGTGTTGGTGAACACTGATATCGTCAAGGATGGAGATTTCAGAGAAAGAAGAAAAAGAATGAGTTCCACTTTGGAAATAAAGTAGTCAAAGAATATTTTTGTAGTTTGTAGAATAGAGGGATAGGCAAACAGGAACAGACTTATTTAATCTGAGAATGGTAGGATAACCACAGACAGAGTGCAGTGAATTTGGAGGCTCTGTTCAAGAATGTGAAAGCAAAATATGTTGTGTATGACTACACACAACAGAATCATTTGGTTTTGAAATGTGTATTAAAGAAAGTAGGAGAACACACAGTAGGGTCTTTAGTAGTCGCCTTTGACAGCTGCATCTGAGTCGGGACCTGGAAGTGAGGTTTATGATGAGAGAGGTGAGTTTCAACAGTTAAGAAATTAAAGAAAATGACTGTGAATACTTAAATCCCATCAGGGAGTCTCTTATCTTTGTGCGACGATTTGTACAACTACTCTTAATTATGATCTAAAATCTTTTCCTTCAACGTTAGCATAACGTAACCTTAAAGAGTCTTCATCAGTACTGTAATATATCTCATTAGTGCTGAGTAGTATATCGATGAGTATTCCTTTGCACAGAAATTGTGAAAGTTTATGCAGTTAAAACTGCAAATTCGTTTATAACACTGGTACTGTATTAATATCAATATCTTTGTCACATTACTTATGGAATTGTTTATATGTTAGTTTTTTACCAGTACTCTTCTATCATATGCTACAATCAGCATCTTACATGATAGGTCAGTAACATTCTGTACACATAAAAGTTTTAAACATTTTCCATCAAATGTATTTTCTTACAAGAATTTTATGTTCTACACAGCACGTCTTATCATTTTTATTTATCTCATGAAAAGTACTTTGTGTGTGAAATTTCATTAGATAGCTAGATAGAACCAGAGAGATGGATACACGTAGATAATTACAATATATATATATATATATATATATATATATATATATGTTAGTGTTGAGACGCGGGATTTGCTTGTTAGGTAGGGCTAGAGTATTGTCGACAATTCTCAAATTTTTCGGCTGTGTCAGAGTTGCCAGTTAGACTGCTATTTGTGAGCAGAGGTATTTTGTAAGTTGTACATTAATTTTTGTGTTATTTTCCTCTATTATGTTTTATTTGTGATTGTCTAATCATGCAGTTTCATCTCAGTCTGTATGCTAAAGCATTTGTGCATAATAAAGAAGGAAAACTGGATATTTTGGATGTCTCTGTATTGGCAACTGTTGCTTTCCCGAGAATGTTGTAGATAATTCTTGTATACAGGAAACTTATGTATGAATGGGGAAGGGACTAGATGAGCTCTCAGTTCAGTCTGAGTTTAGTTCAGTGTCAGTTCAGTGTCACTGCAGTTAGTGAAGATTGTACAGCTCCGTTACTTGTGAAAACAGGAAGCCAAGTTGGCAAGCATTAAGTGTAATTATTTGGCGATTATAGATCGCAAACTTAAGCCAGTGTTTATTTACAAATCCTGAGCTGATCTTGTGTGCTGTACACCGAAAGGCTGACCATAAGAACATCTCACCGGGCAACACCCTTCCTATACTGAACAACCGCTGTTGGAGCGTTTGGCAGTTTGGGACGGGGACTTAACAATGGTGTCAGAAGTGTGAGATCTTTAGAAAAGGGCTGCAATGAGTCTGACCTTTGCCCTGGAGGCAGAAGGTGTACAGACGAGAAGCCAGGCTAGGCAGGACGAGGTGTCATTGGGTGCAATTATGGACCTATTACAAGCACAGAATGAAGGACAGAAAAAAAATCAAAGAATAATTACAGGCGCAGAATGAAGGACACAAAGAACTCAAAGGGGAATTACAGTACAGAACCTAAGACAGAAAGAACTCAAAGAACAATTACGAACACATAGTGAACAAATACAACCAAAGTGTGAAGAACAGAAAGAGCGGTATGAACGACTTGAAGAGGCATTACAAGAACGACAGAGGAAGTTACAACTGAAAATGCCAGGACAGCTAGATGCTTTCATGAGGGAAATGAAGGAAGAACAACAACAGTGGAAGAAGGAAGTATACACTAACCTACGGCAGCAGAAGTATGAGGTAAGCAATAATGTGATGAAATGCATACAGCATGTAAGCAACCAGTTGAAGATGAGTGAGGGAATAGTGACGGTACGCAGACAGCATGTAGACAACCAGCTTAAGATTAGTGAGGATGTAGTGATGGAGTGCAGACAGCATGTAGTTAACCAGCTGAAGCATGTAGTCGACCATGTGAAGATAATCTGAGAGAAAATTGAGGCTGTCAAGAAATATTACACTGCTGAGCCTCGGGTTAGGGCACAGGAAGAATATGAAAAGAATGGACAGTGTGTGGTGGATCTTGATGAATCCCAAGCATCTAAAAGTAGCATTACAGGGTTGAATAATGAGAATGCAAAAGTTTTAAGTCCTGGACTTAATTATGATGCCCCAGTTTTTAGGCCCCAAACCAGTGAAGCACATGGCTATAATGGGGGTCCATTAAAAAGAAGCCGCAGGAATTTGATGGTAGAGTATCCTGGGAAGCTTACCGTGTGCAGTTTGAGCTACTTGTTGATCGAAATGGTTGGGAGGATAGCCAGAAGGCAATGCAGGTGGCCACTAGCCTTAAGGATGCCACAATGAAAATTCTTGGCCAGACTTCAGTACAGGAGATGAACAGTTATCAGTCCTTAGTAGAAGTACGGAGTGCAGATGTGGGACCATGTACCAGACTGAGATTTACGGAGCAAGATTCCAGAACATGTGTATGGGCTCGAGGAGAATGCCTACAGCAGCTTGTTCATGAGCTGGAGAGTATGGAATACAAGGCATACCCTGGAGCAGCACCCAACCTTTTTGCTATTATTCTGAGGGACCAGTTCATCGATGCTCTTGATAGTGCAGAGTTGAAAGTGCACGTGAAGTAGGCACAACCCAGAAGCATGCAAGAAACACTAGCTAAGGCTCTAGAATTTGAGTCCTACGTCAGGTTCAGTACATCCAATTTTCAGGCAGGTTGTAGTGCAGGAATCATGGCAAGAAAGGGGCAGGTACAGTACATGAAGCGGAAAATTTTGAAGGAAGTTGCTGGTACTGTTAAAAGCCAAGACATAGGAAAGAGGACTACTACAAGTAGAAGAGGTAACAGGAGAAGATCATAAGAGGTTGTTGGTTCTGCAAGAAGCCAGAACACAAGAAGGTGGATTGCTACAAATGGAATAAACAGCAAGAGCAGAGCAGTGCAAGGAAATCTACAATTGGAAGAAAAGTGTGTTGGACATTTAGCAAGGTGGGACACTTCAGTTCTGAGTGTCCAAAGAAAAAAATGGAGGATAGGAAGAAGGCTGCAGAAGACCAGAAAGAAGCGGAAAACTAGTGAAGGCTGGTGTTAAGGGGCAACAACCAGCTGGCTTTTCCCAAGTAGCCCCACCACCGAGAAAATGCAAGAAAACTGCGATCGACAGCGCGCGAGTAGACAAAAGAACAGATGGCAAGCAATGTAGTAGGAATGGGAATCTTAGCAAGAAATGCAGCTGTACTGCAGTGACAGGTCATCGTCAGATGAAGAAGACCTGAAGAGGATGCAGACGGAGGATGTAGATTTACAATTAGTGCAAGAGTGGTTGCAGCAAAGTACAGTGCGACCATCTTAGGAAGAACTTTCCAGATTCAGCCCTGTGACTAAGAGCTACTGGAGTCAATGGAATCTTCTTCTTTTGAACAATGGACTACTGGAGCATCAGTGGGAGACATCCAATGGCCTCAGCAAGTATTGGCAGCTGGTGGTTCTGAAGAAAATGATATCCGAGATATTGGATTAGGCCCATAACCAAATCACTAGTGGGCACCTGGGAATGAAGGAAACTCTAAGTCGGCTGTAACAGAGATTCCACTCGACTGGCATACATCAGGACTTTGAAGAGTGGCGTCAGGCCTGTGATATGTGCTGTGCCAAGAGGGGACCCAAGAAACATGGTTGCACCCCTCTTCAGCTGTACCAAGTGGGTGCTCCAATGGAAAGAGTCATGATGGACATTGCTGGCCCTCTGCCACTCACTGAAAGAGGAATCCGGTATATATGTGTCACCGTGGATTACTTCGCAAAGTGGCCAGAAGCCTATGCCATTCGTGATCTCAAGACAGCGACTGTTGTTCAGGTGTTGGTCGACCAATTTTCCTGTCATTTTCAGATGCCACAGGAGCTACATTCAGACCAGAGTAGAAACTTCGAGTCTGCTGTGCTCCGTGAGTGCTGCAAGTTACTGGGGATCAAGAAGACCAGGTGTTGGTTGACAAGTTTTTCTGTCATTTTCAGATGCCACAGGAGCTACATTCAGACCAGGGTAGAAACTTCGAGTCTGCTTTGCTCCGTGAGTGCTGCAAATTACTGGGGATCAAGGAGACCAGGACGACCCCACTAAGGCCACAGTTAGATGGGATGGTGGAGAAATTCAACTGGACCCTGGGACAAGAACTG
This sequence comes from Coenobita brevimanus, assembly GCF_032717465.1. Classification (NCBI taxonomy): domain Eukaryota; kingdom Metazoa; phylum Arthropoda; class Malacostraca; order Decapoda; family Coenobitidae; genus Coenobita; species Coenobita brevimanus. Next base: position 15,313,317 of record NC_136998.1, read on the forward strand.
GCTAAGTATTGCAAAGAGGGAGAAATGGAATGGGATCAGAAATTACCTGCGTTGATGGTATATCAGGCTGCATCCCATGAGTCTGCCGGCTACACCCCTGCAAAACTGATCCTGGGCCACGAGTTACGTTTACCCATTGACTTATTAACGGGAAGACCACCTGGTGAAGAACTGCCTAGAGACACCTCCAGCTATGCAAAACATCTTCAGGAAAGGCTGGCTGAGGTACATCATCAAGTGCGAGGAGCCCTTAACTTTTCAGGAGAGGTGATGAAGTACAAGTATGATGCCAAGGCAAGTGAGATGAGCTTCAAGGTTTGTGACAAAGTTTGGTTAAATAATCCTCAGCAAAAGAAGGGAGAGTCACTGAAGCAGCAGAGCCCATGGGATGGGCCTTACACTGTGCTGGACCACCTCAGACGTAAGTATAGGATTCGGGGAGGCAGGTAGTCTCGCCCAAAGATATTACACATGAATCGTCTGTGACAGTACCATTGGCCATGAGTACAGCTGGGATTTCTCTGAGGAATCGTGCTCACCCCCAGCCGAGGATGTTGAGGAGGATCAAGGAGCTGAAGTACAAGAGGATGGTGAGTTTCCAGAGGGAAGAAGTGAATCAGGAAGAGGACCAAGATATCCCAGTAGGAGTGGACTGAGTGGAGGAGCAAGGACATCGTCGGAAGTGGCATAGGAGAAGATCTGTTAAGTAGAGAGATTATTTTGTGTTTAATTAAATGTCTACTTTGGATTAAGGGTTATGTTTGTATACATTATGCAGTTTTGTTGGGACGACAAAGGACTAGAGAGTGGATAGTGTTGAGAAGCGGGATTTGCTAGTTAGGTAGTGCTGGTGTATTCCCGACGATTCTAGAATTTTCCCGCTATGTGTCAGAGTAAGTGGAGGTATTTTGTAAGTTGTAAGATAATTTTTGTGCTCGTTTTCTTTATAATGTTTTATTTATGTGATTGTTCATTAAATAATGGAATTTTATCTCAGTTTGTATGTTAAAGCATTTAGAGTGTTATGTAATGTAAGAAAACTCTGGATATATTGGATGCCTCCAATTTGGCAACTGTTCCTTTCCCGAGAATGTAGCAGGAAGCTTATATAAGGATGGGGAAGGGACTACAGGAGCTCACAGTTCAGTATGAGTTTAGTTCACTGCCAGTTCAGTGTCAGTGCAGTTAGTGAAGATATATAGCTCCAGTACTTGTGAGAACAGTGAAGTGAAGTTGCCAAGCATTAAGTGAAATTATTTGGTGAATAAAATAGCGAACTTAAGAAGCCAATATTTATTTGCAATGCCTGAGCTAATCTTGTGTGCTGTACACCGAAAGGCTCACCATAAGATGAACAACTCATTGGGCAACGTCCTTCCTATGCAGAACTACTGTTGTTGAAGCCTGTGGCAGTGTCGGACGGGGACATGACATTATATATCTATCTATCTATCTAATGCCAGACGCCTTAATCCCGCAAGGAGTGACCTCAAACAAATCACCTCCATGTCGACCAATCCAGTGACATTTCACTGTCCTGCTCCCAGCTTACACCCTCCTCTCTGATATACCTCTCCACTCCATCCCTCCATCTCATCCTTGGCCACCCCCTCCCTCTTCCCCCCTCCACATCACACTCTCCTCGTCAGTCTCTCACTATCCATCCTCTCCACATGGCCAAACAACCTCAGTGTGTTTCTCCTAACGCTTCCTATCACATCCACATCCACACCACAACGCTCCTTCACTTCCTCAAATGCCAGTCTGTCTCTCCATGTGACTCCACAAGCTCTTCTCAAATAGCTCATTTCCACTGCTCTCACTCTTGACTTCTATCCCTCCAACAACGTCCAGGCTTCACTTCTATACGTCAGAGTTGGTATCAAAGTACAGTCATGTAGTAACTTTTTTCACTTCCATGCTCACTTTCCTGTTTCTCATCACTGCTTTCAAGGAACCAACAACATTTCTTCCTTGTTGTACCCTTCCAAACACTTCACCCTCCAAACTTCCATCCTTACTCATCACACAACTCAAGTACTTAAATCCACTCACATTTTCCATTTCCTCCTAATCCAATCTCACTGTAGCCTACATTCACTGACTTAATCCTCTCGAAGACCATAAGTATACTCTTCCCTGCATTCACCTTTAGATTCCATATCTTACAAACTCTCCCAAACTCATCCACCAAACCTTGCAGCTCCCCTTCGTCTTCATTTAACAGCACAGTATCATCTGCAAACAACATTACAGGGAGTTTCCGAACATTGCCCTCTCTCACTAGGGCAGCTCCCACATCCACTGCCCTACCTTCTATCTCTTTTATAACCGCATCCATATACAGATTGAACAACCATGGAGATATCACACATCCTTGTTTTAATCCAACCTTCAAACAGAAGAATTCACTCATTTCACTATCCACATGTGCTGCAGCCATAGCACCCTCATACATACTCTTCACGGCATTCAACCACTTCCTGTCTACTCCATTTATTCTTAATACTTTCCACAATCCTTGTCTACACACCCTGTCATGTGCATTCTCCAAATCCATAAAGGACACATACAACTTCTTTCCCTTGTCGAGACACTTATCCACTAAAGATCTAAGACTGAATATGTGATCTACACAACTTCTTCCCTTCCTAAAACATCCCTGTTCTTCTCCAACTAATTTCTCCCTTATTTCTCTAACTCTGTCAATAAGTATTCTAGAATATACTTTTCCTAATCCACTAAGAAGACAAATGCTCCTATGATTACCACACACTTCTTTTTTCGCTTTTCCTTTGTACAGGGGAACAATTATACCTGATTTCCAATCCTCCAGGACTCTACCTTCCTCCCAGGCCAATCTCCACATCTTCGACATCCATTCTACTACTATCTCTCCCCCATACTTCAGCATTTCACCACACACGCCATCAATTCCTGGGGCTTTCCCCATTTTCACTTTCTTCATTGTTTCCACAACTTCCAACCTACTGATGTCTTCCTCTCTTCTCACATCCCTCCGTCTCCCAGCCATTCCGCAGCATCTTACACTCGCATTACTTTCATTCACTGTGTTCAACAGTTCTTTAAAGTGTTCTCTCCATCTGCTCACTTTTTCTCCCTTATTTACTAGTAATCTACCATTTTTATCTTTCACCCCCCAACTAACTTCTTTGGCACCCGGTATAATTCTCTTTACCTCTTTCCAGAACATTTTCTTACATTCCCTCCACCTTACACTCAAATTCCTTCCAAAGTCCTCCTCCACTCTCTTCTTACTCTCTCTTACTAATCTTTTCACCTCTCTCTTGCTTTCTATATATAACTTTCTCTTCCATGTCTCAACTTCTTCCACGCCCCTGCTTCTCATCCACTCACTATATGCTTTCTTCTTTTGTGTCACAGCCTCTTTCACCTCTTCATTCCACCATGCTGTTCCCTGCACCCCCTTTCATAATCTCTTCAACCCACACACCACCTCACGTGCTGCACAGATTTCCTCTGTGAATATCTTGCACACACCTTCCACGTCCCCCATCTGCTCCAATCCATATTTACCCAATCGCTCCTCCACTTCCCTCTTAACTTATGCCTTTTTTCCATCCACTTGTAACCCTTCCACTCTCCTTGTATGAACTACTTCCTCCTGTCCTTCCCGTCTTCTATTTCTCCATTTACTTTTGACCTTGATTCTGACCATATATATATATATATATATATATATATATATATATATATATATATATATATATATATATATATATATATATATATATATATAGCCAATACCCTCTTCAAGCATAAAATGATCCACAGGTATACATGGCGAGTGATGTGAAGGGTGGGTGGTGAACTGAATGAAAGGAAGGCAATGATTGATTATGTGTGTGTGGATGAAAGGATGCGAAGATGTGTAATGGATGCAAGAGCTTATAGAGGTTGGGGGAGTGGACTTTCTGACCACTACTTGGTGGTGGCCAGAATCAAGATCCAAATAAGATGGAGAAGTAGAAGAAGGGCAGGACGGGAAGAAGGAGTATTTGCAAGGAGTGTGGAAAGGTTACAAGAGGATGACAGAAACGCAGAATATAAGAGAGAAGTGGAGAAACGATTGGGCAGAATTGGAGCAGATGGGGGAAGTGGAAGGTGTGTGCAGGATATTCACAGAAGAAATATGTGCAGCATGTGATATGGTGTGTGGGATGAAGAGAAGATGGAGGGGGGTGCAAGGAACAGTGTGGTGGAATGAAGGGGTGGGACAGGCTGTGGCACAAAAGAAGAAAGCATAAAATGAATGGATGAGAAACAGGGGCGTGGAAGAAGTTGAGAGGCGAAAGAGAGTTATAATTATGTAGAAAGAAAGAGAGAGGTGAAAAGATTAGTAAGAGAGAGTAAGAAGAGAGTGGATGAGGAACTTATAAGAAATTTGAGTGTAAAGTGGAGGGATTGAAAGAAAATGTCCTGGAAAGAGGTGAAGAGAGTAAGACAGGGTGGAAGTGAAGCTAGCAGGGGAGTGAAAGATAAAAATGGTAGATTACTAGTGGAGAAGGGGGAAAAAGTGAGCAGATGGAGAGAACACTTTAAGGAATTGTTGAACATAGAGGATGGAAGTGATGCGAGTATAAGTGGCTGGGGAATGGCTGTGAGAAGGAGGGAGGTGAGAAGACAGGAAGAAATCAGTAGGATAGAAGTTGTGGAAGCAATGAAGAAAGTTAAATTGGGGAAAGCCCCAGGAATTGATGGAGTGTGTGGTGAAATGTTGAAGCATGGGGGAGAGATAGTAGTAGAATGGATGTGGAAGATGTGCAGATTTACCTGGGAGGAAGGTAGAGTTCCGGAGGATTGGAAGTCAGGTATAATTATTCCCTTGTACAAAGGAAAAGGGGAAAAAGATGTCTGTGGTAAATATAGGGGCATTTGTCTTCTTAGTATAATAGGAAAAGTGTATGGTAGGATACTTATTGACAGAGTTAGGGAAATAACAGAGGAATTAGTTGGAGAAGAACAGGGAGGCTTTAGGAAGGGAAGAGGTTGTGTAGATCAGATATTCGTTCTTAAATCTTTAGTGGAAAAGTTTCTAGAGAAGGGAAAGAAGTTGTATGCGGCTTTCATGGATTTGGAGAAAGCATATGACGGGGTGGATAGACAAGGATTGTGGAAAGTATTAAGAATATTTGAAGTAGATGGGAAGTTGTTGAATGCTGTGAAGAGTATGTAAGATGGTGCGTGTGGATGGTAAACTGAGTGAATTTTTCTCTTTGAAGGTTGGATTCAAACAAGGATGTGTCATGTCTCCATGGTTGTTCAATCTGTACATGGATGGGGTAATAAAAGAGGTACAAGGTAGGGTAGTGGATGTTGGAGTGGCCCTGGTGAGAGAGGGTAGTGTTTGGAAACTCCCTGCACTGTTGTTTGCAGATGACACTGTGTTGTTGAGTGAAGACGAAGGGAAGCTGCAAGGCTTGGTGGATGAGTTTGGAAGAGTGTGTAAGAAACGGAATCTACTGTAAAGGTGATTGCAGGGAAGAGTAAAGTGATGGTCTCTGAGAGAGGTGAAGTCAGTGAAAGTACAGCGAAGTTGGATGGTGAGGAATTGGAAAATGTGAGTACGTTTAAGTACTTGGGTAGTGTGATGAGTAAGGATGGAGGTTTGGAGGGTGAAGTGCTTGAAAGGGTACAGCAGGGAAGAAAGGTTGCTGGTTCCTTGAAAGCAGTGATAAGAAACAGGGAAGTGAGCATGGAAGTGAAAAAGTTACTACATGACAGTATTGTGATACCAACTCTAACGTATGGAAGTGAAGCTTGAACGTTGTTGGAAGGGCACAAGTCAAGAGTGAGAGCAGTGGAAATGAATTATTTAAGACGAGCCTGTGGAGTCACATGGAGAGACAGGGTGACAAATGAGGATATAAAGGAGCGTTGTGGTGTGGAAGTGGATGTGATAGGAAGCGTTAGGAGGAATACACTGAGGTGGTTTGGCCATGTGGAGAGGATGGAGGGTGAAAGACTGACGAAGAGAGTGTATGTGAGTGAGGTGGAGGGGGGGAGAGGGAGGGGGAGGCCGAGGATGAGATGGAGGGATGGGGTGAAGTGGTATATGAGAGAGGGGGTTGTGAGTTGGGAGCGGGGCAGTGAAATGGTGGGGGAAAGGGCGACGTGGAGGCGATTTGTTTGTGGCTACCCCGAACGGGATTGAGGCGTCTGGCAGTATATATATATATATATATATATATATATATATATATATATATATATATATATATATATATATATATATATATATATATATATATATATATCATCCAGACCTCCTTTCCCACCCTAGGGAAGATTAAGGAGTAGCAATGTCCAGATAGTCCAAATTTGCCCAATGGGCCACGTTTTCATTCACTCATCATTCAAATCCCCAGAATCCTGGCTGTATTGGATATGCCAAAAAGATTCACCGCGTGTTGTAGCTTCAAATAAACGTTTCCGACAGAGTCAGTTTGGACGCTACCAGGTTAAAAAGGGGGTGCCAAATGCCAGATCATGCACTTCTCCTCACAACATTTATCCAGTCACCTCGATCTCTTGTCAATTCCCTAGCCTCACCGACTTCCAAACCTCTCTTCCTCACAACATCATCCACCATATCTCTTCACCTTCCCCTTGGCCTACCTCGCCTCCTTCCTCCTTCAGATTTGCTCAGACATACATTTTTCACCACACTATTGCTATCCATCCTCTCCACATGACCATACCATCTCAGTACAGTCTCTTCGATTCTGGTGTCCAACGAGTTTCTCACTCCACATCTTTCACGAATCACATTATTTCGTATCCTACCCACCCTCTGTACTCCACATACATTTCAGCGGTCCCATCTCCACTGCTCTGACTCTTGACTTTTCATTTTCATGCCACACTGTAGTCTCACATCCATATTTCAAAATTGGCACTCGTGCAGCTGCAACACTCAAGCCTCTGTTTCTTATGAAGGCCTTCATTTCACCAGCTACTTTTCTTCCTTGTGTCACTCTACTTTCAACTTCTCTTGCGCATTTTCCTGTCTTTTTTATCACTGTATCCAGGTATTTGAACTCTCTCACCAATTCCAGTCTCTCTCCATTCACTGTAACATCACAATGGGAGTCACCATCCCTCACAATAACCATCACTTTATTCTTTTCTACATTTACTCTCAAGGAACGATGCTCACAGACATCAGCAAAATTCTCCACTAGCCTACCAAGTTCTCGTCCGGTATTTGCGAGCAGCACTGCATCATCAGCATACAACAAATTTGAGATATTCCATCCATCACCATTCATTACCAACGCCATCCCTCTCTCCATTACTCGTGTTTTTATTTCTCTCATCACCACATCCATATACATATTGAACAACCATGGGGACATGACACGAGCTTGTCGCACGCCCACACCGATCGTGAACCATTCACTTAGATGCCCGTTAACCCTTACACATGCTTCACTATCATAATAAAAACTCTTGACGGCATCTAGCAGCTTACCATCTACACCGTACATGCGCAAAACTTTCCACAATCCTTCCCTGTCCACTTTGTCGTATGCTTTTTCCAGATCCATGAATGCCATAAACGCTGTACGGTCCTTCTCACAAGCCTTCTCTACTATCTATCTCACTGCAAATATTTGATCCACACATCGTCTGCCACTCCTAAAGCCACCCTGTTCATCACTCACTTGGACTTCTGATATCTCTCCTACTTTCTCTATAATAATTCTTCCATATACCTTCCCTACCACTCTCAATAAACTTATGCCACGATAATTCTTGCACTCACTTTGCTCACCTTTATTTTTGTAGAGGGGTACAATCACAGCCACTTTCCACTCTGCTGGCAGAATTTCACTCATCCATGCCTCCAAACATATCTACAACAAGCACTTCATTCCACTCTCTCCACTACACTTAATCATATCTGCATACGCCTCATTAACCCCAGCTACTTTCCCATTTTTCAGCCTCTTCACAGCACTCTTCTCTTGTGCGAGTGTCATGTCTCTGGCACTGCATTCTTCTCTACACCCCCCCAAAACCAATCATGTTTACAGCCGCTCTGCTCTCTCTATTCCCATTCGTCAATCAATCAATCATTTCCTGTGGCACCCCACGGGATGTATAGGGCCTCGATGAACTCTCTCCACCAATATTTGTCTCATGCCATCTCCTTCAGGTCCCACCAACACTCCTCTCCCGCTTCACTTTTCACCGTCCTCAACCAGGTTTCCCTCGGCCTACCTCTTCCTCTTCTTCCTCTTGCATCATGCTTTCAAAATATGCTTTCCATCTGGTCCTTACTTCATCCTCGTGGGTTAATAATCTACCACCTACATCCTTCACACCATCACATTTCTTTCCACTTTCACTTATACATTTCTGCACCTCATTCCAGAATAACTTCCTGTTTTCAGAGTAATTTGCATTCATTTTTCTTCATAGATCATCATTTACCTCCTATCATTATTTACCTCCTATATCTATATCTATATCTATCTATCTATCTATCTATCAAAGTATAGACAGATTAAAAAGAGGTAGATATCCGTAAAGATGTATATGGACATACAGATGGAGACAGACCCTATGAGGCGCTTAGCTGCAGTGCTCATGTCCATAGTTTAGGTCTCTGAGGGTGTGGAGGATAGTTTTCCCACAAAGACGGGATGCAAGTTCACTGTATCATTCATGGTACCTCAGTTATTTTGGTAGGTCCTTGGAGTTACCCTCGTTACTCAATTTACTTTCCTACCTACAGGGGATGGATGGACACCAGAATCAAGTTTCGTCAGCTCTCGGCACAGGACTCTAAACCCTGCCGATAACGAGCCGGCAGTTTCGTAGCTCCTAATACTAATCCCTCGGCTATCACAACAATAATGACCCTCGGCTCGAAGGAATAATAAATAATAAAACAAAAGGAACCAAATTTTGTAGGCCTTTGCTAAGTGCACTTACTAGTATTTGAAAAGTCTGACTCTGATTTGTAACACAGATAATTGCTTTTCTTTACCACAGATTACTTTTAACTAAAATTCTAAATAATTGTGTATTTCCATTTAATAAATAAATGATCAAGATGAACCTTGGTTCTGTGGAACTTTTATCAGAGACAAGGGGGTTGGGAAGAAGGAAAGCAAACAGCTAATTCATTCTTATATTAACAGGTCGATTCGTCAAATCTCAATACCCCACGTCTTAATATAGGGTTAAATACATAGTATTATGATAATGATGATTATGATGATAATGATGATAATTAATCGTTGTTGCTGTTGTTATGGTTGTTGTTACACTCCTCTCAAATAAAGTGGAAATAATACAGGAATCATGGCATACTGTCCATAAAAAGATATTTTCCATGTGAAATAAAGATAAAATTTTTTACTTAATCCCACGAAACGGGATTATGTTTTTCCCAAACCTGTCCTAATATTGCATACGATTGTGTCTATCAGATATTTAAAGACATATTTGACCTAACATTTCCAGAAACAACGTTTGCCTTGAAAAGGGATCAGTTAGATGAGCCTTACATTACGTCAGGGATTAGAGCCTCGATCCACGAGAAGAACAGGCTGGCAAGGCTCACTGGTAAATGGTCCATTACATATGATGCTCGTTTTAAGACATACCGCAATAAGTTAACCACAATTATTTGACAAGCAAGGAAGCAAAATATTAATAATGAAAACAACGAACAAGGAAATCCTAAGAACACGTGGAAGGTTTTGATTGAAATTTTATGTAGGGAAAATAAATGCGGCCACAACAGTTCTGACATGAATGTTGATAATATCTCAAACATTAGTAATGCATTCAGTCAACATTTTGTAAACACTGGGAGGTCAATATCACAAGGTGTTCGTCAGGGAGATTTATCACTCTGGTTCCTCCGTGTAACTCTGCAAGAAATTCTAGATATTATGAGCAATTTGAAATACAGTATACTGGCTCGGGTTATGGTGACATTCCTGCTTCTATAGTTAAATCATGCTGTCATATAATTAGCCCATTTATTGACTAAATTATTATCTTTTAAAAGTGTTGTTTTCCCTGACGCTTAGAAAATTCCGCGTATTACTCCAATTTAGAAATCAGATAAAAAGAAAGACTTTAACAATTATAGACCTGTAATAAGTAAGCTACTGTATTTGAGAGACCTATATGTTCGAGGCTTGTCCCTTTCCTCTTAGGAAATAATCGCATTAATCCTCATCAGCCTGGATTTCTTCAGAATAAATCAACAGTAACTGCTTTAGTCAATTTATGGATATAATCAATGAATCACTGGAAAGAAAAGCACATGTTGTTGGGATTTTTATAGATTTTGCCAAAGCCTTTGATTCGCTAGATCATGATATACTACTTGATAAACTGAAAATGGTGAAATTGGTGTTCCCCTTAAATTGCTTTCTTCCTACTTAAGTAACAGAAAACAATACGTTTTTTATAACCATGAATGTTGCAGTTGCTTCAATGTCTCAACAGGAGTTCCTCAAGGGTCAATCTTGGGCACTGTGCTATTTTTAGTTTACATTAATGATCTTGCCAATTCTAGTGACAAATTATAATATGTATGCTGATGATACGAATATTTTAATGTCTCATGAAAATGCACACAGTCTGTCTAGTATATTAAATAATGAACTTGAAAAATTAACTATTTGGAGTATTTCAAATAAATTAGTACTTAACATATCGAAGACTCACTACATGCACTGTTATAGAACGAGTAAAGTTGAAACCTTACAACAGTTAAAAATTGGAGGTCATAATATAAGCAAACAATTAACGACTGAATTCTTTGATGTCACCACTGACTATAAATATAAATGGAAGGATCATACTCTGAGGGTAAACAATCAGATTGCCAAAATATGTGGTATATTGTAAAAAACACTCCAAATGCCTACCTCCTTTGTACTTCGAAGTGTGCGCCACTCCTTAGTATATCTATATCATATATATGGTGCTGCTGTTTGGGATGGTGCGTGTCAAGCTTGTAAAAATCCTTTGGTAGTAATGCAGAAACGGATAGTAAGAATTATTTCTTATTTTTAAAAATATGATTCAACTAGTAATGCATTCAACTAGTTGAATATTTTAAACACTGATCAAACATGTAAATTCTTTTGCATACTTTATACATTTAAAGCGCTAAATGGATTGAACTGCTGTAGCAATATGTTCCAATATGTAAGTCACAATCATGATACAAGAGACCTGAAATAAATCTTATTATCCCAGCAGTTACAACATTTACCAGCAAACGTCACATATACTCTGAGGACCAGTTATGTGGAACTGCCTACTTATCACATTAAAATTAAGAATAATCTCAACTTCTTTAAACAGGCAATTAAACACGAGTTGATTCTTAAATTTTAATTAAGAAATGCATTTTATATGAGTTTGTTTCATAAATTAATAATATTGAATTGTCAGAGACAGATGAACCAAGTTATTTTTAAAAGCTTAATAGGTTTGTAAAAGAGCCATCGGCTCAACAAACCTGGCCAGTATAGTTTCTTCTATGTATATGCAGTATATGTCTGTATGTTCATCTGGCCAATAAAAAACTGACTTTGACTTTGACTTTGACAACAGTCCAGGAATATAAAATCAGAATACTTTTTTCTGTTTTATGTAGTGAAATCGCAAAGAAATTGAAAAAAAAAAAAAAAAAATCCTCATCAGGTGTTTACAGCCCATACAAACCTATTGATAGGGTCCACTGCGGTAAACTAAATTCCATGCAATGAGTAGAGTAACCTGCATTTTGGACTCATCCTGCCAAGTTGGATGGTAAATAAAGCAGAAGCGAATCTTATAATAACAAGAAAAAGCACCGAGAGTGCAAAGCTCGCACACACCAACTTTTAAACAGGCTGAATGCGAATTTGACGTTTGACAGATTGCTCGCGAAATCCTATTATTCATGGCTAACATTTAACCCTTCAGTCAACTTAATTTCTTATCTGATTAAAGCTGTTTGAGTTGCCTTTGCCCAGGGATCTTTATCTTTGCCCCTCTCCTGTGATATGACTCATTGTTTTCATGATCGATGTTCTCTGCATCCCAGTATTAATGCGAGCAGTTAAGACTACATCCGATTTAAAAAAAAAAATGCTTAAGTTGACTATACCATGGAACCTTTACCTTTGACCTCCCATTCTCAAAAGCATTAGGTCAGTCTTTTGGGCAATCCTAACCTCATCTACCATAGTTTGATCCATATTAGATCAAATCTATTTTACTTATCGTACTTTGACCTTACCCCGTGACTTGACCTTCGACTAGCTGTTCTCAAAAATTAATCCTTTCTCTCTTGCCTAACCCTTAGCTATTTAACTAAGTTTCATTCAAATATGCTTAAAATTGTTTAAGTTTGCTTTGCTCTGTGGCCTTGGAGTTCAACCCTTCTCTGTGGCCTTTAACCGATTGTTCACAAAATTAAATTATTTTATTCCTGCCTTATTCTCTTACCATCTATAAAGTTAGGTGTAAGTCAGATTAAAAAAAAAAATATATATATTTAAGTCGACCTTGCCATGTGATCTTGACCTTGAACCTATTGCACACACAAACAATATTTTTACTCCATGGCTGACCCTCAATCCTTACACCAACTTTTGTTAAAGTCAGATCAAACCTGAAAATGTGTTATTTTGCTCACAAGTGCGCACATGCAGGTCGAACTTTGACTTTGCCCTGTGACCACAACCACTGGCCATTTATTCTCAAAAAATCATTCCATATTTGGCATACCCCCAGTCCTTCCCCTGTAGTCCTGACCTCCATCATATTGTTCCCCCCCCAAAAAAAAAAGGGCTTACTCCTCCACCCTTCCATGTCAAAATGAGATAGAAACAGTTATTTTGTTTCTCTCTCTCTCTCTCTCTCTCTCTCTCTCTCTCTCTCTCTCTCTCTCTCTCACAAGCACGCGAACACACACACACACACACACACACACACACACACACACACACACACACACACACACACACACACACACCAAAACATAACGCCATCTCTCTTGTTCCGCTAGTGTGAGTGTCAGTATGGAGAAAGGGAGCAGAAAGCCTATTTCCTGGACAAGTAGTTTACTCAGACATCAAAACGGTACACAGCCTTTGCGTGTTCGAGCTTCGTTTCGGTTTTTCTCTCCCCGAGGGGTGCATCACTTGCTTCCGAGATACAAGCTAAACATACGGTACAGAGTAAAATGATAGAAGAGGTTAAACATGACTAGAACTTTAAGTTTACATAATACCTGTATTTAGGAAAACCAGCACGGCTTATACGACCTTGTCGTCCCCCGAGGACTGTGGCGAGGGAACACAGGAACAGTCATTTGCTCGTCCTAGGAACACCCTCACTCGGGATCAATATCCTGGACTCCTTGGCACTCAAAGTGGCGGGCGAACGTGCTGGAGTAGTGCTGGGGCAACTGTATTTCAACGTCCACACGGCGTTGTGCACGACAACATATACCGAACACACTGCAGTTGTATAAGCTAACACTTCTCGAAAATCCCTTTATCAGTGGCAACAGCGTTTTTTTTTTTTTTTTTTTTTTTAACATACCTGACCATAAAATGGTGAGTTAATTATATTTTTCTCAGGCGAACTACGAGTAGACGAACCATTTACAGGAGGAATTTAGTGATGGCGGTGTGTAACTGGAGAAAATAAACAACTGGATAAGTAATAAAATTTTAATAATAATAACAACAACAATAATAATAATAATAATAATAATAATAATTATAATAATAATAATAATAATAATGTAATAATAATAATAATAATAATAATAATAATAATAATAACAGTAAATGTAGAAATGAGTAAAGTGATGGTTATTGAGAGAGGGGACACCCAGTGCGATGTTACAGTGAATGGAGAGTGACTGGAATAAGTGAGAGAGTTCAAATACCTGGGTACAGTGATAGAAAAGAGAGGAAAATGTGCAAAAGAAGTGGAAAGTAGAGTGACAAAAGGAAGGAAAGTAGCTGGTGCAATGAAGGTCTTGATAAGAAACAGTGGCTTGAGTGTTGCAGTTGCACGAGGCTTACATGAAGGAGTGTTAGTGCCAACTTTAACATATGGATGTTAGAGTATGGTGTGGCATGAAAATGAGAAGTCAAGAGATACAGCAGTGGAGATGGGACTACTGAATAATGTATGTGGAGTACAGAGGGTGGATAGGATACGAAATAATGTGATTCGTGACAGATGTGGAGTGAGGAAGTCTGTGGACACCAGAATCGAAGAAAGTGTACTGAGATGGTATGGGCATGTGGAGAGATTGGATGACAATAGAGTGGTGAAAAAGGTATATGTGAGCGAATTTGAAGGAGGGAGGAAGCGAGGTAGGCCAAGAAGAAGGTTGAGAGATGTGGTGAATGAGTGTGTGAGGAAGAGATGTTTGGAAGTCGGTGAGGCTAGGGACCTGACAAGAGATTGAGCTGGCTGGATGACTGTTGTGAGGAGAAGTGCATGATTATGGATTTGGCACCCCTTTTTAACGTGGCAGGTCCACATTGACTCCATCGGATACTTTTATGTGAAGCTACAAAACGTGGTAAATGTTTTTGGTGTATCCGATAGAGCCAGGATTCCGGGGGCTTGAATGATGAGGAAATGGAAGCATGACCCATTGGATTGGGCAAATTTTGGCTGTCTGGACATTGTTACTCCTCACCCTGCCCTACGGTGGGAAAGGAAGTCCGGATGATGATGATGGTGATGATGATGATGATGATGATGATGATGATGATAATAATAATAATAATAATAATAATAATAATAACAATAATAATAGAGGTAGTCGGTTCTCGACATATCACACACTGTACTATTCCGAACATCGGTGTGAATATGTACCACCCGTTCTCCCGTACCCGAGATGAGGTGCTCATCTCACTTGGTAACGCGGGTGCAGCCTTTGATCTCCACCATTGCGAATTCACTTTCCTGCAAGTTCGAGCATGTTCCTCTCTCTGCATGTACTGCAGTTTCATGTTTTCGTGATTCAGTATATGGCAGACACTGATTCTAGAGGAAGATTCAAATATGATTTCCCCCCTCATTCTGGTACATAATGTACAATTGCAGTCACTAATTTCTTTACCCCCCCCCCCCGGCTCGAGAAAAGTCGAAGCCAGGGCTTAAATATAACCAGACTTGAGGAAGCGGTTAGTTTGACGGTCTGAAAATGATTCACGAACTGTTTCATAAATGTACTTATGTGTTCCGTCCGTGAGGCTGAGTTGTGGTTCTGGTGAATGAGCCTTTCATAACAAAGTGCACTGTGTCCACTCACCTCGCTTGTCTTCTAGCCTATATTCAACCCACCTCCTAACGGAAATTAGTGATCGCGATGATACATCTCATTTTATAGTACTATGTTGTGGCTGCTGAATGTCAAGATTTTGCAGTATGGAGTTACGCTTTCGACCTCATCATAGTGATGCAAATAATGTAATGCGAAAACTCAAGTAATGATATTTACGACTATAGCAGCAGCAGCAGCAGCATCGGGCTGAGACAGAACACTGAAGGACATAGGCCTCTCCCATCTTTTTCCTCTCTGACCTACTGGCTATTAGTCTTTCCAACCAATCCCAGGAAGTCTCCGAATCTCATCCCACCATCTCGTCCTCAGTTTTCCTTTTCCTTTCATTCCATCTTTGGGCTGCCACTCACTTACCCTGGTTGTCTATTTGTTTTCTATTCTACGTAGAACGTGACCTGCCAACATCCATTTACGTGTTTCGATTGTTGTGATTATATCCTCTGCTGTCGCTTGTTCCTTTATCTAAGAAGTTATTATTTTATCTCTCCATGCAACCCTTTCCATGACCCTTTCCATTCTTCTCTGAGCACTCGTAAGGTTACGTTCCAGGAATTATGTTAGAATCCATATTTCCGCTCAGTAAGACGGAGCAGGAAGAACACACTGAATAGATTACAGTCTCTTTTAGAATAACAGGTAATTATTTACCCTTCATGTAGTTACTTAGTTTGCCAAAAGCCCTCCAATCTATTACTGTTATTTCTTTGATTTCACAGTCATGGACTGCTTCTGCCTGAACTGCCTATTGTAGGTATTTTTTAACCAACACATTCTACTTCTTTATATCCTAATTTTGCCGGATGGGAACAAACATAATAGTTAAATATAATCTTCGTCTTCTTCAGAATAATTTTCAAGCCTACCTTCAGACTCTTCTTTTCAAGTCACCGACCATTTCTTGTAGTTCTTCCCCTGATTCACTGAAAAGGATTATGTCGTCTGCAATTCGAAGTGTGCGTCCACACTCGTTCTCGAACATGTGTTGACAACAGCTGGCAACATGTTTGGATACATGTATGCAGCAGTATGTGGACACATGTATGCAAACAAGTTTCAGTGCACATTCGAATTTACTGACAGCAAAGGTGATAAGTGTGTCCATACGAACCATATAAAACTTCACCATGACGCCAAATTGATCTGGACGGTGCTGTTCCAAACAAGGTTGTGGCTTGTTTATTACTGTGTTGTTTACATGTTGCTAGTACATTTTTAATGCAAAGAATAAAGAACCAAAGACCAGGAACCGGCAAACCGTTCCCTCCAAGAAAAAAAAAATACAAGAGAAAGCCAAATTCAATATCCGTTCATTTCGAGATGCCTGAACACACTGCGTTTGAAAGATTGGAGATCATAGGAAGCAGGAAATACAGACAGAGGAAGACAGTTCCAGAGTTAACATGTTGCATAAATGAAGGACTGGGAGTAACGGTTAACTTTTGCTTTAGAGAGTTGGACAGAAAAGGGATGAGAATTTGTTGCCAGACGGGTGCTACGCAAAGGTCGTAGAGGTGGAGGGATGCAACCAGACAGTTCAGAGGTCCAGTGACCACTGAAGTAGCGATAGAAAAGAGATAATAGATGCAACAGTGCGGGAAAAAGACAGAAGTTGAAGGGAACCAGTAAGAGGAAGAGAGTTAATGAGATGAAAAGCCTTGGACTCCACCTTGTTGAGAACAGCTATATGTGTGGAGCCTCCCCACACACGAGAGCTGTACTCTACACAGAGGCTAATACACGTGTATAAAATCAACAACTGTGCAGGGGTAAAGAAGGCATGGAGTCGGCTTAGCACAACTACTTTTTTGGAAGCAGATTATGTAAAAGAAATTATTTTTCCTAGATCAATCTCAGGAAAATGAAACCCCAAGTATGTTTAAGGATGCTGCAGGATTGAGCTGGATATTATTAAACATTAGTGGGTCTGTGGAAGATTTTGTCGGGTTGATAGCTGTAAGAACTGAGTCTTTGAAACATTAAAAAGAAAAACATTTTTGCCCCAAAGATACGAGCCAAGTCAGACATTAGGTGTGCCATAGCCTCATACCTTCTTTGTTGAAGTAACTGCCGAGATAGACATTTCAGGAATGGAATGGAAAGGTGAAGGATGGAATCATCAGCGTATGAGTGGATAGGGTTAGATGTACGGCTCAGAAGGTCATTGATGAATAGGTCTACAAGAAAGAGAGCAGGTGATAGGACAGAGCCCTGAGGAACACAAGTGTTGATAGATCTAGGAGACGAATGGTGATTGTCTATAAAAGCTATACCAGCAAGGAAGCTAAAGATGAAAGCACAGAAAGATGGATAAAAACCCAAAGACGGCAGTTTGGATATTAAATATTTATGTCAAACTCGATCGAAAGCCTTTGAGATGTCAAGTGCAATGGCAAAGCTTTCGCCAAAAATCCCGAAATGAGGATGACCAAGAGTCTAAAAGGTAGGTGAGAAGATCGCCAGTGGAGCGTCCCTGATGGAACCCATACTGACAATCGGAAAGAAAGGTATGATTGGAAAGATGCTTTATTTTTATTTATTTTTTTTTAAGAATAGACTGGAAAACATTTGAGATACAAGATGTTAAAACAAGCGGGCAATAGTTAGAGGGTTGGGAATGGTCACTCTACTTTGGGACAGGCTGATTGAGAGCACACTTCCAGCAAGAAGGAAAGGTACAGGTTGATAGACAAAGAGAGAAGAGTTTACTTAGGCAGGGTGTAAGCATAGAAACACAGTTCTTGAGGACAACAGGAGGGGCCCCATCAGGCCCATATGCCTTGTTAGTGTTGAGGCCAGTGATGGCAGACAATACATCACTTGAAAAAATTTTAATGTCAGCCAGAGGGTAGTCTACCTTTTCAGGCCCACATTTGGGAGTGAGGATACCTTGGTTACAAGTCTGTGACAATATTAGACAAATTTAACCTGGTTGTTGTTCAACGTTAAACTGCTTGACTTCACCTAAGAGCCCCGGCTTCGATTTCCAGCAGAGTTCTGGTAATATGTTAGTTGATTTAACCTGTGCAAATATTGGTTATGTCGTCATTGGGGTCAATGAGAGGCTCATGAACATGTGTGCCCTTACAGGTGTGCGGACCCATGTGATGTCACCAATGGAAGGTCGAACCTACAGCCAGCAGCCAGAGTCTATTTAACAACAAGATCATCAGACTGAGGAGGGTTATCTTCCTGAGGTTCCTTTTGTTGAGGTGATACCACTGAGAAAAAATGCATTGAATCTGACTCCTCTAGCGGAGAATGGAACTGAAACAAAAGGTGTCGAGACACCTAAAGTGGCCTCATAGACGACAACATCAGTTGTTCTCAGCCCTATAATAGGCTGACCCAAAACGTGTTGAAACCTGTCAGTCTTGGGGGCCAGTCAGTATGACTGACTTCCTACAAGCAGTACTCCTTTTTATTACACTTGGTCGACTATAATTAAATTTAGTGAATTTGAATCTAACAGTAAATGAGAGAAGAGATAATAATATAATAGCAACTATAGAGATGTGGATTCACACTAATGGGAGGAACTATACTGGAAAATTATACATCCTTGACTGTAAATTATTTCTTAAGAACTGTTCTACTTGGGAGTGAGGAGGAGCAGCACTGTATACCTGGGACTGTCTGGATCCTGTGGCCTGGAAAGTTGGATCAGAATTGAAAATACTAGGCGCTGACTTCAGTGTGAAGCCATTTATATAAACTTTCATTGTTGTCAACTCTTCACCATACAAGGTCATCAATAATGATGCTAGTATATTTAACAAAATTTTTGAGGTTACAAAGAAAAACTCTAGTTACCGTAGGTGACTTGAACTACCAAATTAGTTGCGAATACAAAACAGGAGATGCAGAAGCAAAAAGGCTTATCACCATTGGTGATGAAACCTTCATGACCCTGTGGTTACTCGAGCCAGTTGGATCACCACTGTCTCAACCAAAATGGTTCAGATGTAAACAGCAGAAGTTAGGAAGAAGAAAACAGTATATCACAAGTTCAAAGACACTGGTAGCCTAAGCGGTAACAATTACAACATCCATCTGTGTAGGAGGATGAAGTCTCTTCTGAACACTGTAAGTATGTGGATGTTTGTGTCTTAGTCGCCATAACTCAGATGCTTACCGAATGTCATTAACTGGCAATGGTCGCGCCTCTTCCTGAATCTGCAGAGAAAACTGTTTTATGTGTATACAGCTGACAATCCCTTAACTGAGCGTAGTCATGGCATTGGGTAACACACACAGGAAAGTCTCTTAGTTTTACCCCAGATGATCTGAAGGAGAGACAGAGAGCTGCTAGACTCCAGGAGTGTTGCACAACCTTCTCCCAGTAAAGCATCCAGTAGTAATACGGAGTCTTTAAGAATAACCTAAAATCTGATGGTACGTCTACAAGCTTACTGTACGTCTCACAACACATCATAGCATGAAGAATAACTTTGTATTGCAGCCCTGTGTAAGACAAATCCTAAAGAGTTCTTCAGTTATGAGAACAGCAGAAAATAGATTAGCGGACAAAATTAGCCCACTGTTAGTTACATACAGGATATTGACAATGAGGTAGTAGATATCCAGAATACTCATCTTTCATCTGTGTTCACTATAGTCGGAATAGTTTACATCCGTGGGTCATACATTGCTCATGAGAGCATAATCTTAAGCAATGTTCAGTATACAGAAGCAGAATTATCCTTCGGTCCTGACGAGTTTCTTCAAAGGGCCCAGTGAAAAGTGTGCGATTAGGTGGCCTTTCATCTGACTTCTATCTTTTTTTTTTTTAAATAATGGATACCTAAGCAGCTCCATCGGACTGAAAGGAAGCAAATATTACCTCCCTTTGTAAGTAATATTACCATTGCCCTGGAAATTACCGTCTAAAATCTTTACGTCTATAAAAAAAGTTTCCAAAGTATAGCTGCATATAGGACTGCAGATCTTCTACTGTAAAATTAAGTTACTGGACGAATCTTAATATGGATTTAGGTGGTACTGGGCATGTTTAACTAGTGTGATTGAATTCTCCCACCGTATGTGTTTTTTTTTTTTTCTACAACCAGTGCCGGGCCACTGACACTGTATTTGGACTCCAAAAAAGTTTTCAGTACAATATCGTTACATCATCGACTGCCGACAGCAAAACCAAGTGGGTTGAGAATTTATGGAGAGCCACTTGGATGGATGAAAAGTTGGTTAAATAACTGGCGATAGAGTAACTCTCAATGGGAAAGTTTCTAACTGGACAAGAGTTACAAGTCGAATGCCCCAAGGTTTAGTTCTAGGTCCTTCATTATTGTGATTTGTATTAATCATATACGTGTCATTGTTGTCAGCCGAACTACACAGTTTGTAGAAACCACAAGCTAAAAGGTACTGTCTCATCATTCTAGGAGACAGAACTATGTAGGGACTGGGATAAAATAGAGGAGTGAAGTGGGCGGTGACAAATACCAGTATACCTGGACAAGTGCAAGAGCATATTGGTCAATCAAATTCAAGGATCAAGCTAGTGCAGTCAGCAAAAATGACCTGAGAAAGACTCAAGTGTTGTAATGAAAAGTGACCTCGAGTTCTCAAAACAGTGCACGGCAGTAGAGGAGAGCATATAGATGTTTCTAGGATATATAAAGAAACAGTGTAGGTACAGAAGAATGGAAATAGGCCTTCCAGTGTACAATTATACTGTTCGACCGAATCTGGAACATGCTGTGTAGTTATGATCACGAAACTGAAGGATATCAAAAGGCCTCAGAGAGTGCAAGCAATTGCTTGAAGGCTTATTCCATCCATAAGGCACAGGGGATATCGGAGAAAACTTGTCACTGGGCCTCTTTTCACTTGCCTACGCATTCGTATAGACAGCTAACTGAGATTTTAACAAATCTATATGAATGTGAAAATATAAATCACTTATTTAGGTGGGGGCGACTATCATCCACCCAATCAGTGTAGTGGTACTCTGTTTTTAGGGTAGCTTTACATTGAGTGGCAATCCAAATGACTTCCTGTAAACTAGGAAATCATTTACAGTGCTGGGTGCTAATCTTCTAACCAACCTACACGTGTTCCCTACGTGAAAACAAGTTGGTTGGCTAAGGGTTAGTGCCCCTCCACGGAAAACAACTAACTAAAAATACGAACAAGAAGCCTCGGACCAGGACTGA
Organism: Coenobita brevimanus; assembly: GCF_032717465.1. NCBI lineage: Eukaryota > Metazoa > Arthropoda > Malacostraca > Decapoda > Coenobitidae > Coenobita > Coenobita brevimanus. The sequence goes on from NC_136998.1 coordinate 15,334,878, forward strand.
CCAACAGGTTACGAATATGGACCGAACAGAGGACATGGTACGGATTGCGACATAGAAGGTAAGGGTGTAAATGATGAGGTGAAAGAGAGAGTGATTGTCCAGGTGCTTGAGGGTGCGAAAGTGGCTGTATGTCGATTAACTGGAACTAAATGGAAGGTGAGACTGTGAGAGAAGGGGAGAATGGATGGGATATATGCTCGGGAGTGGGTGAGAATGAAAGAGCAAAAGAAAGAGAGTGTATTCTTGTGAGCAACAGATAGAAGGAGAATATAAGAGATTATGGGTCATCTAGCTCAAGGATTGTGTGGGTAAGACTGAAAGTTAGACTACAAATGTGGGCGATTGTGCATGTGTAATGTGTATGTGCCAACGCAAGATCATGCAAGCAGAGTGAAAGAAGAGTTCTTGCAAATGTGGAAGCATGCATGGAGAAGTCTGAAAGGGATGAGAGTGTTTTTGATTTAAGATATGAATGTATAAGTAGGGAATGTGAAGGTCGATGGAGTAGTTGGTGAGTGGGGTGTGTCTGCAGAGGTGGTTGGGAATGGCAGTGCTTTAGTGGACATTTATGCCGGGAGAGGGTTGTTAACAGCCAATACTCTCCTCAGACACAAAATGATCCACAGCCGCATGTGGTAAGTGATCAGAAGGGTGGGTGATGAACTGAATGAACGGAAGACAATGATTGATTATGTGTGTGTGGATGATAGGATAAGAAGGTGTATAATGGATGCAAGAGCATGTAGAGGTTGGGGGAGTGGACTTCGTGACCACCACTTGATGGTGGTGAGAACCAAGGTCCAAATGAAATGGAGGAATAGAAGTAGGGAGGGACAGGAGAGAATAGTTCATAGAAGGAGGTTGGAAAGGATACAAGACGATGGAAAAAAGGCAGAATATAAGAGAGAAATGGAGCAATTGGGTAAGTATGGATTGGAGCAGATGAGGGACGTGGAAAGTGTGTGCAAGATATTCACAAAAGATATCTGTGCAGCATGTGAGGTGGTATGTGGGGTGAAGAGAGGACGAAAGGGGTTGCAAGGAACAGAATGGTGGAATGAAAAGGTGAGACAGGCTGTGGCAAAGCATATAGTGAGTGGCTGAGAAATAGGGGCGTGGAACAAGCTGAGAGACGGTAGAGAGTTAGATGTAGAGAGGAAGAAAGAGGTGAAAAGATTAGTAAGAGAGAGTAGGAAGAAGTGGATGAGGAATTTGGAAGGAATTTGAGTGTAAGGTGGAGGGATTGTAAGAAAATGTTCTGGAAAGAGGTACAGAGAGTTAGACAAGGTGTTGAAAACGTTAGTCGGGGAGTGAAATATAAAAATGGTATAATAATAGTGGAGAAGACAGAAAAAGTGAGCAGATGGAGTGAACACTTTAAGGAACTGTTGAACATAGAGAATGAAGTAATGCGATTATAAGTGGCTGAGGAATGCTGGGAGAAGGAAGGATGAGAGAAGAAAGGAAGAAATCAGTAGGATGCAAGTTGTGGAGGCAATGAAGAAAGTCAAAATGGGGAAAGCCCCAGGAATTGATGAAGTGTGTGGTGAAATGCTGAAGCATGGGACAAAGACAGTAGTAGAATGGATGTGGAAGATGTGCAGATTGGCCTGGGAGGAAGAGTCCCGGAGGATTGGAAGTCGGGTATAATTATTCCCTATACCAATGAAAAGGGGGAAAAGAAGTGTGTGGGAATTATAGGGGCATTTGTCTTCTTAGTGTAATAGGAAAAGTTTATGGCAGGATACTTATTGTATTGACAGAGTAGGGGAAATAACAGATGACTTAGTTGGAGAAGAACAGGGATGTTTTAGGAAGGGAAGAGGTTGTGTATATCAGATTCTTAGATCTTTAGTGGAAACGTTTCTAGAGAAGAGAAAGAAGTTGTCTGCAGCCTTCATGGCTCTGGAGAAAGCACATGAGAGGGTGGATAGACAAGGATTATGGAAAGTATTACGATTATATGGAGTAAATGGGAAGTTGCTGAATGCCGCAAAAAGTAAGTATGAGGGTGCAAAGGCTGCAGTGCTTGTGGAAAGTGAACTGCGTGAAGTTTCTTAACTGAAGGTCGAATTGAAACAGGGATGTGTCATGTCTCCATGGTTGTTCATTCTGTACATGGATGGGGTTATAAAAGAGATACAAGGTAGGGCAGTGGATGTGGGAGCTGCCCTAATGAGAGAGGGCAGTGTTTGGAAACTCCCTGTACTGTTGTTTGCAGATGATACTGTGTTAAGTGAAGACGAAGGGGAGATGCAAGGCTTGGTGGATGAGTTTGGGAGAGTGTGTAAGATACAGAATCTAAAGGTGAATGTAGGGAAGAGTAAAGTTACGGTCTTTGAGAGAAATGAAGTCAGTGAACGTACAGTGAGGTTGGATGAGGAGGAAATGGAAAGTTTGAGTGCTTTTAGTACTTGGGTTGTGTGATGAGTAAGGATGGAAGTTTAGAGGGTGATGTGCTTGAAAGGGTACAACAAGGAAGAAAGGTTGCTGGTTCCTTGTAAGCAGTGATAAGGAACAGGGAAGTGAGCATGGAAGTGAAAAAGTTACTGGATGACAGTATTGTGATACCAACTCTAACGTATGGAAATGAAGTTTGGACCTTGCTGGAGGGACACAAGTCAAGAGTGAGAGCAGTGGCAATGAGTTATTTGAGAGGTGCATGTGGAGTCACATGGACAAACAGACTGAGAAACAAGGAAGTGAAGGAGCGTTGTGATGTGGATGTGGATGTGATAAGAAGTGTTCGGAGGAACTCATTGAGGTGGTTTGGCCATGTGGAGAGGATGGAGAGTGGGAGACTGACGAGGAGAGTGTATGTGAGTGAGGTGGAAGGAGGGGGAAAGGGAGGGGGAGGCCAAGGATGAGATGGAAGGATGGAGTGGAGAGGTATATGAGAGAGGGGTGTGTGAGCTAGATGCAGGGCAGTGAGATGTTGAGGGACAGGGCGACATGGAGGCGATTTGTTTGTGGCCACCCCTTACGGGATTAAAGCATCTGGCCATAGATAAGTAAACTTATTTAGTTTAGACATCAACTCGACTGGGAATCATGAAGGAGTGCTTGGCTTGAAACATCTGCACCATAATACATCATGTAACTTTTCCCCGGACAGTATCTGCAATACCTGAAGTGTATTAATAGCACAGATAATTGACACTTTCTCGATAAGGCAGTTCAAACCTAGATAAGACAAAGTTCTGGCAGACCTAGTGTGGCCATAGTTAGATTTCGTCTTTCTCCTCGTAAAAATTTAATGGCCTCACTCACCTCTTCCTAAAATAAGTGCACTACTTTTTCCTTGGCCGTGTTGTGGGTCGGAGACATGGATGGGGTTATCCTTCATCTTTAATATATTTTTCTTCCAGAGACAAAATAGCAACGCGTACCTGGCAGCGATACTTATGAAACCTCTTCGGTACGGTCGTTAGATCTTATGAGGTAGTTTACTAGCCCTCTCTCAATCTATCTCTCTCGGACTCTCTCTCTCTCTCTCTCTCTCTCTCTCTCTCTCTCTCTCCAATTTTAAATATTTCTTCTTCACTCTTGACCATCAAAATCAGTACCACTCTTTCACTTTGCCGTCCCCCCCCCCCCGCTCTCTCTCTCTCTCTCTCTCTCTCCCTTTCTCTCTCCCATAAATGACAATAACTTCGTCTCTCTTACCTTCCACTTTTCATTATCCTTCCTCGTCCCTGTTCCTTAATTATTGTTACGTAAAGCCTCCCGTCGTGCCTGCACAACCCTTCACATTTTCCTCTTCGTCTCCTCTGAAATTATTGTCTTGCCCGACCATTACTTTACTCCTCCTAGTATTTTTTTGTCTTTTGTCTTTTCTCTTTTTCCTGTATTTTTATCGTGTTGTTTGCGCCCCTTTTTCAATGCTTCCAATGCTTATTTATCTTATATTAGCAGGAAACAGGATTTTGATTATGATTAATATAAATTACAAAGGAGTACAAAGGTCAGCAAACAAAAAAAGACAATGTTTCTATCGCGGCTGTATGTTACGAGGATGACTACAATTGCGATATCTGTTTTTATGAGATGATGATTAGGATAGCAAAGAAGGAAGGTTCCTACTCGTCCATTAAACTCTTCAGGCGAGCCGGCAGAAAAAGTAAGAAGGCCCACCATGTAGCATGGAAAACTACAATTGAAATTTCATATGAAACATTGAAAAAAAAAATACAGTAATAATCTGTAAGGAATAAATACAAGAATCTATTAACGTCATTGCAATACTGCTGGATTCTCCACTACCTGACAGGAGAAATATGTTAGTCAGATTTTTTTTATCATTCAGACATGAATGCACATAACTTGTGATTCAAGAGACATTTAAAATCCATTCGTGTATTGCAGTCTACCACACTGTTAGGTAGTTTGTTCTGTATGTTGAGTCTATTCAAGAAAGTGATTTGCATTATTGAACAGGGAACGTTTGCCGATATTTTTATACCCTTTACCACTTGTGCAGTTTGAGGTACTTGTCAACTAACCTAATGCCATCTCCCTTAAGAATTTTGCATCCTTGAATTACATCCTCTCGCAGTCTGCGCGTTAACACGTTAAACAGCTCCTAAACCTTCCTCATATGGTTTTATTATTTGGGTATCATTTTTGGAACTTATATTGGCACATTCTCACATTTTTCGATATTCACCCACCACCCATTTTACTTTTCCAACTCTCTCACTCTCTCTCTCTCTCTCTCTCTCTCTCTCTCTCTCTCTCTCTCTCTCTCTCTCTCTCTCTCTCTCCAGTTTTCACGTTTTCTTTTCTCCTCCCGTTGATCATGATTCCAATCTCATTTTCTTTTGCCTCTCCTCCTTCATTCATCTCTCGCCCTCCCACCTCCCGCCTCCTGCCACCCGGTCTGAGTAATGGCTTCGTCTCCGCATTAAGTCATAAGTCAGACTCACTTGCCCTCGTTCCTCCCTGCTCCGTCAACACCTGATGAAGGAGGCTGACTGTGTGGGAGGTGATTATAGGTGAGATGCTGACGTAAATAATGTTTGCATCGAAAAGAAACGAGAGAGAAGTTTGGTAAGTGACTAGGCAGGCTAATAACTGAATGGACGAGTGATAGTATTTATCTAAATGGTATACAATAAGTAACCAAGAAAATTTTTGGAATACATGGGGAGTAGGAAGGAAAATACAATGAAGATTCGAGAAGCTGAAAGCAATGGTTGCGTTTGTATGTTTCGATGAAACACTGAGCACAGAGGCTGTAGAATTTACTCAAAGAGTGGAATGGTCAATGGCATTCCAGAAAGATGTGTAGTCTTACCGCAGGTAAAGACAGAAACAATACTGCATAACATACGTAGACATCTGACTGAAGACTGAAAGTGTAAAATAGAGCAACTCCACGGAGAGAGAAGAGAGAGAGAGAGAGAGAGAGAGAGAGAGAGAGAGAGAGAGAGAGAGAGAGAGAGAGAGAGAGAGAGAGAGAGAGAGAGAGAGAAAAAAATTCAGATTAAAAAGGTACCGAATACCTTACGTGCTTACAACATTTTCTCTCCGAGCTGGACCCTCGAAGTAATAGAGCAGTTTAAGCCAAGGACTTTGTGTTTTTTAATCAGTTAAATCATTTTATTTTCCTCCTCACTCTGGATTCATTTGGTGTAGCTGCCACCAAAGGAAGCTTCATCTCCTATATTCAGATTATTAATCAAAATAGCTTTGAACTCTCTGTCACCAATAAGGCCTAACTGAATTGTCTAGCGCTGCTATAGAAGGAAAGTATTTGCACAGCTTGACACAATGTTCTAAATACTGTTCTTATTGGTTAGTACTATAGCGTAACAATAGAGCAAGAAATCAATCATGCATTCCCTCCAAGAAATCCTATGATTCACTGTGCCTTGCATGATCTCCTTAGTCTGTAGCTTCTTAAAATATTTTACAGCACAATAAATTATTTATATTGTTATGCACTCAGATACTTTTTTACTATGCAAGGAAGAAGGAACAAAAGGCCAGCTGCCAGTAAAATTTTTCCGTCCAAGAAGAAACAGCACGAAGATAACAGAGAGCCATATTCAAGATCTGTTCATTTGGAGATGTCTGGACACATAGCATTTTAAAGACTGGAAGTCATAGACAGTAAGAAATATATATAGAGGAAGACAGGTCCATTGTTGACCTATTGGATACATGAAGGACTGGGAGTAACTGTTAACTCTTACATTAGAGCGTTAAATAGAAAAGAGATGAGAGTCTGTTCCTAGACGGGTGCTACGCTCCTGCCGCAGTGGTTGAGGGATGCAAGCAGAGAGTTCAGAGGAGCAGTGGCCATTGAAATAGCAATAGAAAAGAGATGAAGATGCAACAGTGCGACAAAGAGACAGAGTTGAAAGGAATCCGTAAGAAAAGGAGAGTTAATGAGACGAAAAGCCTTTGGCTTCACCTTGAAAAGAGCTGTATAAGGGGAACCTCCCCCAACACATAAAAGTTGTTCTCTGCACATGGGCTAATAAAATCCATGTACAAAGTCAACAACTGTGCAGGGGTAAAGAATGCAAGGAGTTGGCTTGGCACAGTTAATCTTTTGGAAGCAGATTTGACAAGAGAGGTAATAGGATCTTTCCGAGATAAATCCTAAGAGAATGTATCCCCATGTATTTTTTAAGATGATGCAGGATTGTACTGGGTATTGTTAAAACTAAGAGAATATTCCTGAAGAACATTTTGATGGGTTGAAAGACGAAAGAACTGAGTTTTAGAAACATTAAAAACAAGTTTACTTTTACCCCAATCAGAGATATAAGCTAAGTTATACATTAGGTGTGCCATAGCCTCATCCCTTGTTCCTTGAAATAACTGCTGAGATGGACGCTATGGGAAGTGAATGGAAAGGTGAAGACGAGTCATCAGCGTATGAGTGGATGGGGTTAGATATGCTGCATAGAAGGCTATTGATTAATAGAAGGAAGAGAATTGGTGATAGGACAGACCCCTGAGGAACATCAATATTGATAGCTCTAGGAGAAGAAGAGTGACCGTCTACAACAGCGGCTATACTATGACCAGAAAGCAAGTTAAAGATGAAGGCACAGATAGCAGGATAGAAACCGTAAGATGGCAGTTAGGAAACTAAATATTTACGTCAGACTCCAATGAAATCCTTTGAGATGTCAAGTACAATGCCAAAGCTTCCAACAACAACAACAACAAAAAAAAAAGAGGATGTCCGGGAGCCTGAAAGATAGGTGAGAAGATTGCCAGTGGAACAACCCTGGTGGAACCCACACTGATGATCAGAAAGAAGTTTGTGATAGGAATGTGGTTGTTGTTGTTGTTGTTTTTTTTTGTTAATAGATTTGTAAAATTTGCAATACAGGATGATTAAGCAATTAGGCGATAGGTACAGGGCTGGGAAAGGTCACCCTTCTTTGAGGCAGGCTGAATGAGAGAAAACTTCCTGCAAGAAGGAAAGGTACAGTCGGGGAACAATGAAGCTGGACACAGTTGGCGGCCTCTGTCAACAACTCCTAAACACGATGGTGGTAGTGGAAATGCATGAATGGAGGAGTAACGTTTGTATCACAGAGATTGATTGGTCGGCGCATCGCCGTCTGTTATTACCATGTAGTCAAATATTGGAGAGGGTTTTGAGTATGAATATGCTGTTTTAGATATACCGGTAGTAGATATTCACCCTGTGTCATAGGACATATATCTTAATTATTATTCACAGTTGACAATTGATTAGCCGTGTTAATTAATGTCACTCATCTTTAGGACACTGTGCAGCTGAAAGTATTTGTGGAGTCAAGAGCATCCGTCTTGAGTGTAGGTTCAATACGAGACCGAAGCCTCGGATCCTTGAATAAATCATAATTGTTATCAAGTGAAATACATTATTTATTAGCGTGTTCGTTTGAATGCTTTATTAACGAATATGTCCTTAAAATATGGCGTTGGTGCTGATAATCTTTATGACTTTGTTACGTTCTGAGTCAGTAAAAACGTTCCTTCCATGAACATGGATAGAGGTTCATTAAGCACCATCCCTGACCGTGCAGGGGGTGGGAGGAACCGTGTACACACGCACTGTTTATTAGTTTCTTCATTTAACTGCTAATGAAAAAAAAAATGCAATTACTAAACAGATGTTTGCTCCATCCATGATTAAAGAGAATGCTCCCTTATAAGACAGATATCTCTGATACTCAAAACATTCCTCGTAGGTGATGTCCGTCACATGTTTTCCCTCTCGAGTTGAGTTGGTGAGTTGGCACAGTAAAGTATAGCCTTTTCAACAGCACTTCTGTCGCAACAGTTTCGCCCTACAACTTCTCCACCGACCTAGCCTCACACGAGCATCCCCTCCAAGCTAGCCTCACGCGAGCACTTTCCTCATTCATTCTCTTCCCTCACCTAGCCCAACTTTTCACATTTCCAACACGTTAAGATGATTCCTAATATCCAGTTCAGTCACAGAATTTGCACGTCAAGCAATGATCTGTTATCCCACAGTTTAAATCAAGGAGATTCTAATTAACTCTTTTTGGGGAGAGTGCATTTTCAAGTTAGTGCAAATGTCCACACCCATAGGTTACATGTTATCAGGTGATATCAGTGATACACACTATAATAATTCATTCAGATGACCTGATGAATATGTTAGCTTTTTAAATTAGCTGACGGTACACGATTCTACTTCATTTACGTGGCATCCTTGCATATTTATGGTTAACTCTTTAGCTGCGAGTTTCTTCCTGTGATTTGACTGGTTTCTGAGTAAAGTACTAAAATTTCGACCAGTAAAGCCCTATACACTAAATGAAAGGCGACATAAGTTTGAGAATGTTACTGAAACTACAATAATTTCATTTAGCACTCACAATGTCTTCCCAAATAAAAAGTAAATTTGTGATGCATTAGGCTGTGTACAAGTGCCACACACGGATTACAGTATATTCTTTTTTCGCCTTTGGCGATTTCACTCGTACAGCATACAAAATCCTTTACATTCGAAGCATCTTCTCCATACTGTATTTTTAAGTATATAATTGAAATATAAATTGGTTTAATATACTACTATGCTTAACGGTACACGATTTTGCAGATACCATGGAACAATCCGCCTTCAATAAGGACTATCCAAAGAATAAAGGTGATAAGGATAAGGTTACCGACAAACGTGTATTTTCAGTGATAACAGTGCTGTGCTACAATATTATACATGGCATATTATTTAGGAATGGCTTTTCTTCTTCAAAGCTTTATTAATAGGAAAGTGCTCGAAATATTTATGTCGCTTAATGTTGCCAAAAACATAATCTTAGAAACCTAGGTAGCGTTTGACCATCACCTGGTGGCATGCTGACATTTGCTCCACGAACCTCTGCGGCACCAGCTGTCAAAATGAACTCGACTAATATTGCTTAACGCGGACACATTGTGGGTATGACAGACTCTGGCCTGACACCTTCAGAAATGTCATAGGATCTACGGATATTCGCATAACAGTGTATAAGTGGTAAACACGTTAGGATGAGGAAGAACGTGTTGATGATCGACTAAAGTCAGGACACCCCAGGAAACTACATCAGCTGAGGATGAAGCTAAACGTGGAGCAGCAGCAGCAGACCCCTTCACGAATGCTGTCGCCATTATGGAACAGCTGGGATTCGACATAACTTCAAGGACATGAAACTGGTATGCACCATCGGACGCCTACTATTAAAGAAAAGCTCAGAAAGGGACACAGGGAACACCGACTTCGCTTTGCCCAACGGTATGCCGAAGAGAGATTGAATTTCTGGAGGCATGTCATTTGGAGCAATGAAAAGTCCATCTGTTCAACATCACATGGGAAACTTTTTTTGTGGGCGCAGAAATAATGAAAGGTAAGACTGTATGACTAAGATATCTAATGCTGAGACTGCAAACTGTTATATGGTTTGTCATTCAGTTATACTTCAAAAACATTATTAAGTAATGTTCTTGTAGATGAAGACACTGATTAAATTCTGATCAGCGTTTGTGGTTATCAAAGATATTATTTTGCTTTGTAATACCACACACACACACACACACACACACACACACACACACACACACACACACACACACACACACACACACACACACACACACACACACACACACACACACACACACGTCTGATTAGTGTCTGTGGTTTTCAAAGATATTATTTTGTTTTGTAAAACACACACACACACACACACACACACACACACACACACACACACACACACACACACACACACACACACACACACACACACACACACACACACACACACACACACACTGCCCTTATCTTTCCATCCTTGATCCTACCCTTCTCTGTATGTCTTAACTGCAGAACGAGTGAGTTATAACATGTAAGATGATTGTGAAAAAAAAAGTCTTTCTTACTGATTGTCCATCCGATTATTACTCTTTATCTTTTATATATCATAGCTGTATACAGAATAACAGAATATCCCATTAACATAAAAATCATGAACCAGGTATGCCAGCTCTAACTTGTACGAGGTGGCCTGGAACGATCACTTCACTGCCAACTTATAGGGCTGGATCTACTGGCACGGAATAAGTGAGCTGTTTGACATCGAGGGTCGTCTAACGGCAGACATCCATCCATCCATTGCCAGACGCCGAAATCCCGTAAGGGGTGGGCATTAGACTTTGAGGTATTTGTTTTACGGGGAGGGCCACTAACCCTCCACCAACCCACTTGCTGACACGTAGGGAGCACGTAGTTATATAGAAATACTTGAAGAAGTAATTCTCCCTTCAGTTCAGACCTACGCTCTACGCTACCTGGAGAGGATCATCTTCATGCAGGACAAGTGTCCCATGCACACGGCTAGGAACGCCAGACGATAGTTTCAAGACCAGAGGAACATGAAACTCCTAGACTGGCTAAGGAAAGCATGCGATCTCAGTCCAACTGAAAACATATGGGCAAATATTGTTAATATGTGGGAGCCAACACAGGAACGAACATCATGTGAACTAGTGCTGCACGCCCATAAAGAATGGGAAGTCCTGAGGAGGAAGCCTGAACTGGTGTTCAAGCACGTGGCAACTGTTCCCACATGGTTGCGGGATGTAAATGAGAAGGATGGAGGCTGGACTGGCCACTGAGTACAGGAAGCAAATGTGAGCTTGAGAGCATGGCATGGTCTGTGTGCATGTTTCAGTGTTTGTATGTATGACTGTGATTAGTTATGACTGAAATAAAAGTAACCATGTTATGGAACCTTTTCGTCATATTCGGAACAGCACAAATTTACATGTCAATAAACTTCCCCTTTAGCCAACAAGAGAACTGTAGCTACATGATGGATTAAAACGGATAATAAGACTATAATCCGAGATATATGGCACCATAACAAATCGGAAACCAATGTTGTAATAATAAAGGTAGAGCAAAATTCCAAAGTTCGTGCAGAGGACTGATGGCTCGGCCCCATAACTGTGTGAAGTATTTACAATTTTGTTGCTTACGTGTTATCCGCATAATTCCCTGCAAACTGCTGCTCGACTTTTATCACTTATCAATTCAACTGGCGTAGGAAGGCAATCTATCGATCTATCTCTCTATTGCCAAACGCCATAATCCCGTAAGGGGTGGCCATTTGACTTTGAGTTAAATGTTTTACAGGGAGGGGCACTAACCTTCCACCAACCCATTTATTGACACGTAGGGAGCACTTATGGTTTGTTATTTGGTTACCACCCAGCTTTGTAAATGGTTTCTTGGCTTACAGGAAACCATTTGGCTTGTCACTCGATGTAAAGCCACCTATAAAGGAAAGAAAAGCGATAAGAAGTGACAGGAAAGATGGGAGAAATAGGAAGAGAGGAGGGGAGACACAGAAAAAGAACGATTAAAGGCTAAGGAAAATAGGCAACGCTGCATCAAGTGAGTGGATGATGGTCGCCACCACCTACCACTAGGAAGGTAATAATTCCTAATAATTATTCGTCTGTATCCTTTTTTGCCTCTACTGCGCCTGTTCTGTCCTCGGACAAAAGGTGAACGCACACCCCTCCAGGCTGTTTGATGAGTGGAGCAGACTTGCTAGCTTCAAATTATCTCAACCTGTTGGTATGAAAAGAATATGACCTGTCATGAGTAAAGCACAATAAATGTTGTAGGACCCATAGACGTCATTTTCATGAACAAAAGTAACAGAATCAAACATGAGGCAATGCAGTGATGTTGATTATAACATTGATTTAAAAAAAATAGTTACAAGAAAACAAGCAAACAGAGAAATCATGTGTAATACTGTAGCTCATTGCTGTATCATTGGAAATACTCGTTTGTTGTTAACCTTATCCTTATCACCTTTATTCTTTGGATAGTCTTTACCGAAGGCGGACTGTTCCAAGGTATCAGCAAAATCGTATACCGTTAAGCATATTAGTTCATTAAACCTTTTGATACTTCAATTGTAAACTTATGAATATATTATGGAGAAGATGCTTCGAATGTAAAGGTTTCTGTATGTTATTTTATACGAGTGAAATCGCCTAGGGGGAAAAAAGAATATACTGTAACTCGTGTGTGGCGCTTTTACTCAATGCATCACAAACTTACTCTTTATTTGGAAGGACATCGTGTTTGCTAAATGAAATTATTGTAATTTCAGTAACATGCTCAAGCTTTACATCGCCGTTCATTTAGGGCTATTGGCTTTACTGCACTTGACTAGTAATTACCAGCCGAGATAGTGAAGCTGGTATTGTTTTCAATTTCTCTGTTTGCCTGTGTGTGTTTCTGTTAGCACGATAACTTTCGCAACCGCTTAAAATACTATCACAATTTTACAAGTGTATAATAGGGATGAAAATCTCCTACGAGTTCGAAATTGGTGAAAGTAGGTCAATGTCTGTAGGTCTGTTAGCACGATAACTTCACAACCCCTCCAGATATAATAATAATATGAAAAAAATACAGGTGTGTAGTAGTAATGAAAATCTGTGAGTTCGAAATTGGTGGAAGTAGGCCAAACCCAAGGTCATATTCCGAGCCGGGCTAGATATGTATCGGCTCGCGGGTGTTGTGATTCTTCCCTTGGGGGTGCCTATTGTTTACTCTAGCGCCATTCACATCACAGGAAGAACACTCGCAACTAACGAGTTAACCATAAATATGCAAGGATGCCCTGTAAATGAACTAGAATCGTGTAGTATTAGCTAGTTTAAAACGCTAACATATTCATCAGGTCATCTGAATGAATTATTATAGTGTGTATCACTGATATCACCTCATAACATGTAACCTATGGGTGTGGACATTTGCACTAACTTGAAAATGCACTTGCCCCAAAAATAGTTCTTTAGAATCTCCTTGATTAAAACTTTGGGATAACAGATCATTGCTTAACGTGCAAATTCTGTGACTGAACTGGATGTTAGGAATCATCTTGACATGTTGGAAATGTGAAAGGTTGGGCTAGGTGAGGGAAGAGAATGAGTGAGGAAAGTGCTACCGTGAGGCTAGCTTGGAGGGGATGCTCGTGTGAGGCTAGGTCAGTGGAGAGGTTGTAGGGCGAAACAGTTGCGACAGAAGTGCTGTTGAAAAGGCTATACTTCACTGTGCCAACTCACCAACTCAACTCGAGAGGGAAAACGTGTGACGGACATCACCTAAGAGAAATGTTTTGAGTATCAGAGATATCTGTCTTATAAGGGAGCATTCTCTTTAATCATGGATGGAGCAAAGATCTGTTTAGTAATTGCATAGTATTTTTTTTTTCATTAGCAGTTAAATGAAGAAACTAATAAACAGTGAGTGTATACACGGTTCCTCTCACTCCCAGCACGGTCAGGGATGGTGCTCAATGAACCTCTATCCACGTTCATGGGATTAAGGTTTTTACTGACTCAGAACGTAACAGTCATAAAGATTATCAGCACCAACATCATATTTCAAGGACAAATTGTTTAATAAAATATTCAAACGAACACGCTAACTCGCCACGTCCCGTTGATGTATATATACATCCGAACGTTGATAGAGGTTCATTAAGCACCATCCCTCACAGTGCTGGGGGTGGGAGGAACTGTGTACACACGCACTGTTTATTAGTTTCTTCATTTAACTGCTAATGAAAAAAAAAATACTATGCAATTACTAAACATATGTTTGCTCCATCCATGATTAAAGAGAATGCTCCCTTATAAGACAGATATCTCTGATACTCAAAACATTTCTCTTAGGTGATGTCCGTCACACGTTTTCCCTCTCGAGTTGAGTTGGTGAGTTGGCACAGTGAAGTATAGCCTTTTCAACAGCACTTCTGTCACGACTGTTTCGCCCTACAACCTCTCCACCGACCTAGCCTCACACGAGCATCCCCTCCAAGATGGCATCATGCGAGCACTTTCCTCACTCATTCTCTTCCCTCACCTAGCCCAACTTTTCACATTTCCAACACGTCAAGATGATTCCTAGTATCCAGTTCAGTCTCAGAATTTGCACGTCAAGCAATGATCTGTTATCCCACAGTTTAAATCAAGGAGATTCTAATTAACTCTTTTTGGGGCGAGTGCATTTTCAAGTTAGTGCAAATGTCCACACCCATAGGTTACATGTTATCAGGTGATATCAGTGATACACACTATAATAATTCATTCAGATGACCTGATGAATATGTTAGCTTTTTAAATTAGCTGACGGTACACGATTCTACTTCATTTACGTGGCATCCTTGCATATTTATGGTTAACTCTTTAGCTGCGAGTATTCTTCCTGTGATTTGACTGGTTTCTGAGTAAAGTACTAAAATCTCGGCCAGTAAAGCCCTATACACTAAATGAAAGGCAACATAAGTTTGAGAATGTTACTGAAACTACAATAATTTCATTTAGCGCTCACAATGTCTTCCAAATAAAAAGTAAATTTGTGATGCATTAGGCTGAGTACAAGTGCCACACACGGATTACAGTATATTCTTTTTTCGCCTTTGGCGATTTTACCCGTACAGCATACAAAATCCTTTACATTCGAAGCATCTTCTCCATACTGTATTTTTAAGTATATAACTGAAATATCAATTGGTTTAATATACTACTATGCTTAACGGTACACGATTTTGCAGATACCATGGAACAATCCGCCTTCAATAAGGACTATCCAAAAAATAAAGGTGATAAGGATAAGGTTACCGACAAACGAGTATTTTCAGTGATAACAGTGCTGTGCTACAATATTATACATGGCATATTATTTAGGAATGGCTTTTCTTCTTCAAAGCTTTATTAATAGGAAAGTGCTCGAAATATTTATGTCGCTTAATATTGCCAAAAACATAATCTTAGAAACCTAGGTATCGTTCGACCATCACCTGGTGGCATGCTGACATTTGCTCCACGAACCTCTGCGGCACCAGCTGTCAAAATGAACTCGACTAATATTGCTTAACGCGGACACATTGTGGGTATGACAGACTCTGGCCTGACACCTTCAGAAATGTCATAGGATCTAGGGATATTCGCATAACAGTGTATAAGTGGTAAACACGTTAGGATGAGGAAGAACGTCTTGATGATCGACAAAAGTCAGGACACCCCAGGAAACTACATCAGCTGAGGATGAAGCTAAACGTGGAGCAGCAGCAGCAGACCCCTTCACGAATGCTGTCGCCATTATGGAACAGCTGGGATTCGACATAACTTCAAGGACATGAAACTGGTATGCACCATCGGACGCCTACTATTAAAGAAAAGCTCAGAAAGGGACACAGGGAACACCGACTTCGCTTTGCCCAACGGTATGCCGAAGAGAGATTGAAATTCTGGAGGCATGTCATTTGGAGCAACGAAAAGTCCATCTGTTCAACATCACATGGGAAACTTTTTTGTGGGCGCAGAAATAATGAAAGGTAAGACTGTAATGACTATGATATCTAATGCTGAGACTGCAATCTGTTGTATGGTTTGTCATTCAGTTATACTTCAAGAACATTATTAAGTAATGTTCTTGTAGATGAAGACACTGATTAAATTCTGATCAGTGTTTGTGGTTATCAAAGATATTATTTTGCTTTGTAATACCACACACACACACACACACACACACACACACACACACACACACACACACACACACACACACACACACACACACACACACACACACACACACACACACACACACACACACACACACACACACACACACACACACACACTGCCCTTATCTTTCCATCCTTGCTCCTACCCTTCTCTGTATGTCTTAACTGCAGAACGATTGAGTTATAACATGTAAGATGATTGTGAAAAAAAAAGTGTCTCTCTTACTGATTGTCCATCCGATTATTACTCTTTACCTTTTATATATCATAGCTGTATACAGAATAACAGAATATCCCATTAACATAAAAATCATGAACCAGGTATGCCAGCTCTAACTTCTACGAGGTGGCCTGGAACGATCACTTCACTGCCAACTTATGGGACTGGATCTACTGGCACGGAATAAGTGAGCTGTTTGACATCGAGGGTCGTCTAACGGCAGACATCCATCCATCCACTGCCAGACGCCGTAATCAAGTAAGGAGTGGCTATTTGACTTTGAGTTATTTGTTTTACGGGGAGGGGCACTAACCCTCCACCAACCCACTTGCTGACACGTAGGAAGCACGTAGTTATATAGAAATACTTGAAGAAGTAATGCTCCCTTCAGTGCAGACCTACGCTCTACGCTACCTGGAGAGGATCATCTTCACGCAGGACAAGTGTCCCATGCACACGGCTAGGAACGCCAGACAATAGTTTCAAGACCAGAGGAACATGGAACTCCTAGACTGGCTAAGGAAAGCATGCGATCTCAGTCCAACTGAAAACATATGGGCCAACACAGGAAGGAACATCACGTGAACTAGTGCTGCACGCCAATAAAGAATGGGAAGTCCTGAGGAGGAAGCCTGAACTGGTGTTCAAGCACGTGGCAACTGTTCCCACATGGTTGCGGGATGTAAATGAGAAGGATGGAGGCTGGACTGGCCACTGAGTACAGGAAGCAAGTGTGACCTTGAGAGCATGGCATGGTCTGTGTGCATGTTTTTCAGTGTTTGTATGTATGACTGTGATTAGTTATGACTGAAATAAAAGTAACCATGTTATGGAACCTTTTTGTCATATTCGGAACAGCACAAATTTACATGTGAATAAACTTCCCCTTTAGCCAACAAGAGAACTGTAGCTACATGATGGATTCAAACGGATAATAAGACTATAATCCGAGATATATGGCACCATAACAAATCGGAAACCAGTGTTGTAATAATAAAGGTAGAGCAAAATTCCAAAGTTCGTGCAGAGGACTCATGGCTCGGCCCCATAACTGTGTGAATTTTTTTTTTTTTTTTTTTTTTTTATGTGTCCGACTCTGGGCATAGGCTTCACAGCCTGCTTTCAAGGCCCAGTAGTATTTACAATTTTGTTGCTTACGTGTTATCCGCATAATTCCCTACAAACTGCTGCTCGACTTTTATCACTTATCAATTCAACTGGCGTAGGAAGGCAATCTATCGATCTATCTCTCTATTGCCAAACGCCATAATCCCGTAAGGGGTGGCCATTTGACTTTGAGTTAAATGTTTTACAGGGAGGGGCACTAACCTTCCACCAACCCGTTTATTGACACGTAGGGAGCACTTATGGTTTGGTTATACGGTTACCACCCAGCGTTGTAAATAATTTCTTGGCTTACAGGAAACCATTTGGCTTGTCACTCAATGTAAAGCCACCTATAAAGGAAAGAAAAGCGATAAGAAGTGACAGGAAAGATGGGAGAAATAGGAAGAGAGGAGGGGAGACACAGAAAAAGAATGATTAAAGGCTAAGGAAAATAGGCAACACTGCATCAAGTGAGTGGATGATGGTCGCCACCACCTACCACTAGGAAGGCAATAATTCCTAATAATTACTCGTCTGTATCCTTTTTTGCCTCTACTGCGCCTGTTCTGTCCTCGGACAAAAGGTGAACGCACACCCCTCCAGGCTGTTCGATGAGTGGAGCAGACTTGCTAGCTTCAAATTATCTCAACCTGTTGGTATGAAAAGAATATGACCTGTCATGAGTGAAGCACAATAAATGTTGTAGGACCCATAGACGTCATTTTCATGAACAAAAGTAACAGAATCAAACATGAGGCAATGCAGTGATGTTGATTATTACATCGATTAAAAAAAAAAAATAGTTACAAGAAAACAAGCAAACAGAGAAATGTGTAATACTGTAGCTCATTGCTGTATCATTGGAAATACTCGTTTGTTGTTAACCTTATCCTTATCACCTTTATTCTTTGGATAGTCTTTACCGAAGGCGGACTGTTCCAAGGTATCAGCAAAATCGTATACCGTTAAGCATATTAGTTTATTAAACCTTTTGATACTTCAATTGTAAACTTATGAATATATTATGGAGAAGATGCTTCGAATGTAAAGGTTTCTGTATGTTATTTTATACGAGTGAAATCGCCTAGGGGGAAAAAAGAATATACTGTAACTCGTGTGTGGCGCTTTTACTCAATGCATCACAAACTTACTCTTTATTTGGAAGGACATCGTGTTTGCTAAATGAAATTATTGTAATTTCAGTAACATGCTCAAGCTTTACATCGCCGTTCATTTAAGGCTAGTGGCTTTACTGCACTTGACTAGTAATTACCAGCCGAGATAGTGAAGCTGGTATTGTTTTCAATTTCTCTGTCTGCCTGTGTGTGTTTCTGTTAGCACGATAACTTTCGCAACCGCTTAAAATACTATCACAATTTTACAAGTGTATAATAGGGATGAAAATCTCCTACGAGTTCGAAATTGGTGAAAGTAGGTCAATGTCTGTAGGTCTGTTAGCACGATAACTTCACAACCCCTCCAGATATAATAATAATATGAAAAAAATACAGGTGTGTAGTAGTAATGAAAATCTGTGAGTTCGAAATTGGTGGAAGTAGGCCAAACCCAAGGTCATATTCCGAGCCGGGCTAGATATGTATCGGCTCACGGGTGGTGTGATTCTCCCCCTTGGGGAGGCCTATTGTTTACTCTAGCGCCATACACATCACAGGAAGAACACTCACAACTAAAGAGTTAACCATAAATATGCAAGGATGCCCTGTAAATGAACTAGAATCGTGTAGTATTAGCTAGTTTAAAACGCTAACATATTCATCAGGTCATCTGAATGAATTATTATAGTGTGTATTACTGATATCACCTGATAACAGGTAACCTATGGGTGTGGACATTTGCACTAACTTGAAAATGCACTTGCCCCAAAAATAGTTCTTTAGAATCTCCTTGATTAAAACTTTGGGATAACAGATCATTGCTTAAAGTGCAAATTCTGTGACTGAACTGGATGTTAAGAATCATCTTGACATGTTGGAAATGTGAAAGGTTGCGGTAGGTGAGGGAAGAGAATGAAGGAGGAAAGTGCTCACCTGATGCCATCTTGGAGGGGATGCTCGTGTGAGGCTAGGTCAGTGTAGAGGTTGTAGAGCGAAACAGTTGCGACAGAAGTGCTGTTGAAAAGGCTATACTTCACCCTGCCAACTCACCAACTCAACTCGAGAGGGAAAACGTGTGACGGACATCACCTAAGAGGAATGTTTTGAGTATCAGAGATATCTGTCTTATAAGGGAGCATTCTCTTTAACCCTTTAACCGCGGGTGTCATTCCAGAATGACATTGCAAAACCTGGACCAAACTGCGGGTGTCATTCTCAAATGTTTGTGAATATTTTGAATACCCCGCGTTTTTTCCGTGCACCAGTTGTTTCAAGGGAGAGTAGCTATTAAGTTCTTTCACTCCAGCCGACCCCCACCTCCCTCCTCCCCCCCCTGGGGCCCCACCTCCCATCTCCTGGGCCCCCCACCCCACCCCGGACCAAACACGCATCAGTATCTGTCCAGCTGTGTGAGTGAGAACACTGCTGATGTGGCAGTGAAGTGCAGGCAATTACAGTGCTTTTTACCTGCCTCAGTGAACACAGAGTGAGTGTTTATCGTATGTGCAGTGTTCATATATGTTTATAGTATTATTATCAGAATGAGGTTGGCATTTGGTAATGGTGTGTGAGCAAAAAATAGTGATAACAACACCACTGATATGGCAGTGAAGTGCGGGCAATTACAGTGCCTTTTACCTGCCTCAGTGAACACAGAGTGGGTGTTTATCATATGTGCAGTGTTCATATATGTTTATAGTATTATTATCAGAATGAGGTTGGCATTTGGTAATGGTGTGTGAGCGAAAAATAGTGATTACAACACCGCTGATGTGGCAGTGAAGTGCGGGTAATTACAGTGCTTTTTACCTGCCTCAGTGAACACAGAGTGGGTGTTTATCGTATGTGCAGTGTTCATATATGTTTATAGTATTATTATCAGAATGAGGTTGGCATTTGGTAATGGTGTATGAGCAAAGGTAATGGTGTGTGAGCGAAAAATAGTGATTTTAGATCGCTTACTTCTAATGGCACTGCCCATCCAGTGATAGTCAACGAAATCATGAAACCTACATCATTGCAAAGCCGAAGGTTAGTACTTTCTAATGGTACCTTATTTTTCGCTCTAGATTTATTCTGTGCAGAGTTATAAAGTTTTAAAGTTTGTTTACATTTTGGTCGAAACCCCCGCGGGAGAGGACAGTCGGGGCAAAACAATGCCCGCGGTTAAAGGGTTAATCATGGATGGAGCAAACATCTGTTTAGTAATTGCATAGTATTATTTTTTTCATTAGCAGTTAAATGAAGAAACTAATAAACAGTCAGTGTATACACGGTTCCTCTCACTCCCAGCACGGTCAGGGATGGTGCTCAATGAACCTCTATCCACGTTCATGGGAGGAACGTTTTTACTGACTCAGAACGTAACAAAGTCATAAAGATTATCAGCACCAACATCATATTTCAAGGACATATTGTTTGATAAAATATTCAAACAAACACGCTAACTCGCCACGTCACGTTGATGTATATAATTATACATCTGAACGTTTTGTCACTGTGAGCCCCGTTGACGTGTATAAATGCAACCCAATTGCAAGGTTTGTCGTTTGCACATTTTTCAAATTTTGCCCGTGATTTTTGGTACGTTTACATGGGACACCTTCCCCTACAAGATGCCAGGCAGGGACAATGCCTTACCCTGCTTGACCTCCCCCCCACGCACGCCATTGTCTCGGCAATTCACCTGTTACCAGTGACCTGGCCAGTAAAGACATGTCGTGCCACGGTATGAAATTCAAGACCAGAGAGATTCCCCAATCGATGACAAAGTTTACGTAGCATTAGAGGAAGAAACAGTCAGAAATGATGATCAAGTAATGTTGCCAAAAAAGGTCAGGTATGTTGATGTGTTTGGTGAGTGAAACAATGCTTATAGTGCCTATATTACTGTGTGAAAACCAATATACTCTCATACTACATATAAATTCGTACCAAATAAATAAATAAATACCGTTTATGAGTGGTGTGGAAGAGTTACCCTCCCACAGAACTCGTTTTCTTTGGAGCCAGCCTGATAGAAAACACATTAAGGTAAAGGGTACCACTACCTGTATTCAGTATTTTAAACCTCAGGTGAGCGATTTCTCCATGAATTTTCAATATTTCTCACCAAAACGGAGGTTTGAGCCCCCCCCCCAAAAAAATCCAAAATTGGTCGGGATTGGGGGAAGTCAGTGGTGGAAAATTGGTCGGGACGGTGCGGATTAATACAGATAATGAATTGCCAGTTGAGTATAATAATTAAGATATTATATGTCCTATGACACAGGGTGAATATCTATTATATCTAAAACAGCATATTCATACTCAAAACCCTCTCCAATATTTGACTACATGGTAACAACAGACGGAAATGTGCCGACCAATCAATCACTGTGATACAAACGTTACCCCCTCCATTTATGCATTTCCACTACCACCAACGTGTTTACTATAGGAGTTGTTGCCAGAGGCCGCCAATTGTGTCCAGATTCTTTGTTCCCCGATGTTCAAGTTGACTGACAAAGGCGAAAGAGTTTGCCTAGACAGAGTGTAAGCACAAAAGCACAGTTCTTGAGGACAACAGGAGGGACCCCATCAAATCCATACACCTCGTTAATACTGAGATCAGCAATGACAGAACATATATCAACTGAAGACATTTTAATGTCAAACATGGGAAAATCGGAGAAGGGAAGTACTGGATGAACAGTTCCTGAAGCGTCTAAGGTGGAAATCGAGGAGAAAATCTGAGCAAAGAGTTCTGTTTATCAATAAAAGATTCAGCTACAGAGTCATCAAAACTGAAAAGTGGAGGGAAGGATGATGAAGTAAAGTTTTTAGAAAGGTTTTTGGCATGATGCCAAAAAGAGAGGGAATAATTTGAGTTGGAGAGTTCAGAGCATTTAGTACGAAAGTATTTTGAGCAGAGCAAAGATCTGACTTAGAATGATTCCGGGATGAAAAATAAAAAAGATGGGATTCAGGGGTAAATTGTCTCCGGTACCATATTTAGACCCTCTCCTTCTTGAGGATAGCATTAGAACAGGCATGAAAAAACTTTTTTTTTTTTTCATTAGTTACAGGATAAGAAATGTATGCCTCGATGCCCAAGAGAATAACCTCTGTAATGCATGAGGCACACTAAATGGCTCTCAGCCATGGAAGGAATAATCTTTTAAGGGAAAATCAAAGAAGTACTGCCTGAGGGCCTCCCAACCAGCAGCTTCATGGTGCCACAGCTGCTGCTTCTTGGGAGGGTTCACAGGCTTACTGGAGCAATAGGACAGGCTTAGGTGATAAGGTTGTAATCAGAGGAGCCAAAGGGGAGAAAAGATTAACAGAATACACAGAAGGATTAGATGGAAGAAAGAGGTCAAGTATGTTGAAACTCTCTCGAAGGAATCAGGGAAATAAGTAGGATGCTGTTCAAGCTGTTCTAGGCCATTAAGGATAGAAAAGATGTAGGCTTGTTCAATAGGTGTATCAGTGAAAGGACAGGAGAGCCGAAGGTGTTGGTGAACATTGAAATCACCTAAAATGAGGATTTCAGAGAAAGGAGAAATTGATAGGATGTGTAAGATAGTCGAAGAATTTTTATAGTCATTAAATTAGGGGATAAGTAAACATCACATATACATTTCGTCCGAGAATAACAGCATAGCCGAAGCTAGAGAGTAGAGAATTCAGAAGATTCAAGTTGAGGAACATGAGAGCAAGATATCTTGCTGCATACATATACACAACAACCACCTTTGGTTCTGAAATGAATATAGAGAAAGTAGGAGGATGCAGAGAAGGGTTTGCAATAAGCCATCTCAAACAGTTGAGTCTCAGTGACGAAGGGAAGGTGAGGTTTAGATGTGAAATGGTGTTCAACAGAGAGAAAGTTAGAAGAAAGGCCACGAATGTTCTGAAATGAAGAAGTGAGACAGACATTGGTTCCAGGCATTTCGTTTAGTCGTCAATGGGAAAGGGGCGGATGGTGGTTTTTTTTATGGTCATTTCCAATGGAGAATCTGAGGCTTCATGATGAGAATCCATTTTTAACAAAATTTTGAATAGGAAGTGTAGTGTGTAATGTTCATATATATGGTGTTGGCTGTTTGAGGAACTTGTTTTGGAGAGCATGCTGGCCTACTCTGTGTGTTACCGAAACACCGAAAAAGTTTAGCAAAGGGGAATGGTCAGAAACTAGTCCCATGAGGCAATGAAACAGGAGCTCCAGCCCTTGCTGCCATCAGCTTTCCATCCACCTTGGTAGTACCGCCCTGATCGACAGGTGCTACAGTCTACTTCCCATAGCACACAGTTTATTCCTTATTCAGTTTCTGATGACATGTAAGCATGTCCCAATACTCAGTGTTGCTTTTGTGCATTGTTTTTACAATGATACTTTATTCCATGCCAACAGACAAGCTCAAGGCAGTAAATTCTGATCTCCTCAGCAGCCATGTCTACTCAAAACCCAGAAAAGTTCGATCATGTGATGGTGAAAACCATCTGGCTTCACTCGTGTCCAGGTAGGTCACAAACATTTCTTTAACCCTTCATTCGCATGACATAAATATCATTATTGTCATCTCTATGCCATTTATTTAACTGATGAGAGACTGCTGAACCTGGAGTTGTTTAGCCTTCACATTTCCCTTCAGTTCATTAGGCATCCCTAAAGCTGAATACAGTTTTGTGCATGAGGGGGATTGATACACCATCAGCTAGACATAAATATTAACCTGAGCAGCAAAATTACCTCTGTAGGTTTGATCTTCAAGGCTTATTGTAATTTTTCTTCGCAAACTTGGCAGAATGTCATGTTTCTGCATAATTAGGAGACAGTCTGAGAGAATCATAGTGCCATACACAAAGCAGTCAGGCAGAGTGTACTTTCAAAACCTAGGAAAGCATAGCAAAGAAGTTCATCCACCTGACAGGGTAACATATAGGAAGCAACCACTCTAGGATATTTGTCTATTGTCTGTCAGTCCCGACCACAACTGCTAATGCCTTAAGTACGATGGCGTCTTTTATATTTAAAGATTCATGTAAGGTACTGAAGAGGATAGAAACTCCTGACCTCTTTGGTTAAGAGAAGTCTATCCATAACTTCTTAAAATGATCTTGTATTAATCAGATGTAATCAATGAAAGGGATCGAAATGAGTTTAATATTGACACCAGAAAAATACGTACTAGCTAACCATGAATTGAGAATGATAAAAAAAAAAAAAAAAAAAGTTCTCGGTGTCATAGCACACTCTTTTATCAACCATGCAGGAGGGAACACGGTGTTTTAAACCCACTACCAGCAGTAATGAGGCCATAATAATGCCACGGTCACAGCCAACAGGTCGCGACCTTATCTTCTGCAAGTTTATTGTCCATTATACATATACTGGAGTTTGCATTTCGTGGCCTAATTAATATTATACTCTTTTTATTGTGACTTGGCCAAAAATTCCCATCTCTCCATCTACAAAGCTAAGTTGTAAGAAAAGATTATTACTAGAATACGATGCTAGTCACCAAGACGTGCTGTGGAAAGGATGCAGAGTTGTTCTGTCACTATGCTATGTAAAAGCACCTGGGCCAAGATAAGGTGAAAATACCGTTGTAAGTTGCTATTATATTTATTAGTTAACAAGAGTTGAATGTCAATATCGTTTTGGTCTTCTTGTTCATCACGACGTTAAAAAATGTGTTAATGTATTACCGACATTGAAAAGTTATAACATTGTGTTCTTCCCCACTCTATAGCTGACAGGTTGGCAACAAAAAGAGTAAAGTGAAATACGCTGAGTGGGATCTCTGGCCAGAAGGGAAGTATGAAACGGTGGTTCTGTTTACATTACTGCTGATGGGCAAGTCAATTTCGTAAGAATAAAACTGAATGCAAAACAGTGCAGTGAAAAAGAGACATGCCCTGTGAATTACTGTGTTCATACTGGTGGTGAAAAGGATGTGGGTAAATTGTGGTTTTGTTTACCGTTTGGCCTGTATTAAACCCTCCACCGTTAAGGTCTTTTCTATATTATTTTAACTTCTTAAGTCATTTAGTACTGTGTACGACGATCGTTGTTTTCCAAGCTTGGTACATATAGACATACATCCCACGATCGCAGCAAGGTTGCATAAAACTGGAGAGCTGTGACTGCGCCTCTTTTATGATGTAAATTGTATATAGCCAAAGGAAACTAAGATCCAGTGATGGGAGGCATGATCCGGCCCCTTCTCTGGGTGGTGGGACCCCACCCTCCGGGCCATCTCTCCTCCTCCCTCTGACCCATTGGAGCCTGCCCTGTGTGTCCTATCCAACTCAAACTACCTCCAAACCTCCTCTGGACTGTATTGGATGTGTGTGGCAGGCATATTCCCTCCTTTCCCCCCCCTCCTGGTGCCCCCCCCACACTCCCTCCAGCTCCCTATTCCCCCTTGTTTCTCAAAGACGTCCCATTCTCACTCATGGCAAGGAGTGATTTTTTTTTTTTAATGGTCGATTGAGCGGAAACCATTAGACATATGAGAGTGAAATATACATTTTATGATGTGTAAAATCAAGATCTTCAAATGTATCAGACCAAAATTTGCTTTGGTGCATTTTTTTTCTCTCTGTACATGAAGGGTAACAATTGTTATTTTTGACATTCTTTGATGGTCGACATTGCAGTAGCCATAAGTCATATAAGAGTGAAATATACATTTTCAGATGTGTAAATTCAAGCTCTTGAAATCTGCAAAAAAATCTTTACCTTGATGAAAAATGAAAAATTGGACCCTTTTTGCAGTTCCGAGGGTAGGCAGGCAGGGGTTAACTAAGAGAGGTCTTTCCCCAAGTAGTTTCTTACCCTTGTTTATGGTAGATCTTCCCCAGTATTAATAAAAACGTCCTGAGACTGCAAAAAGTGAATAAACTTTAGTTATGAAACAGCTTATCTATGTTGTCTCCACATAAAATGTATACAGTAATTTCACATCAGGTATTGCCATCCCCGTTATAGAAAGTGTTGTTGCATGACTGTACTTGAAAGCCACATGTCAGGATAGCACTTAATCAGTGATAATATTTACGTCGAAGAGGAGACATTCTCTCCATCATTGTTGACTTAGGAGGAAGCAGAAAACCAGAACAGAGAAGTCAGCTCATTGACTGATGACAAAACATGTGCACAATATTTGATATATTATGACTATTTACCACAAAGGCCAATGATTTTCTTATGCTGAGGGCATAGTCTTTTACTTACACGGTTAGACCAAATTTCTGTAAAGTTAATTAAACTTAAAGATTAAATGCACTGATGAATCATTCGTCACTGAATACAAACCGAAGGATTGGTTTATATTTACAGTTTTTACTAGCTTGATTATTTCTGATATGTATTACCTCTACAGGAAAATTATATATATATATATATATATATATATATATATATATATATATATATATATATATATATATATATCCCTCGGTAATCCACTTCAAGGGATAGGAATTTTACCACATTTCCAAAGATTTTAAGCAACTCACTGTATCCACTATGGCAGAACAATACGCATACACTACTGTTTCAAAACAGCATAATAAGCTCGTAGTATCACGTGCAACCCAGTACTACACGTTAACTTCAGACAACAACTATTATGGTTTTCTGCACTTCGGGGTCTTAATTTTCAATGTACCAGTTATGTTATTCTGGCTGGCCTCCTGTAAATAGATTTAGTTTACGGAATCACCCTCGTAGTTGTCACCACTGAAAAGAATGTGTTTTAACATAATCGTTCAGTGGTATCAAGAATAAAGAGCAGTGACTATGAAGTATTAAATGAATACAGAACCATATGGGCCTTTGCTACTGAAGTACTATATGGGGCTTTGTTAGACTGAAGCACCTTGCATGCGAAATTCCATATGGAATAACTGAAAGACCAGGCCGCTCAGACAGTTGCTTCCGCATTTAAAAACTCCCTATAAGGTACCTCTTAAAGCATTAACACTCACACTTAGGAACAAATTCTGCATTATATTTTTGCCAAATCATGCCTCGGTAATGTAGGTGCAGTTTTAACGATAGCTTAATCCTTTCATTAGCATGCTCTGTTAAAATAATGTCTTATATATGTTCGTCCGTAGGCCAAAAGATTATACCTCGTTTAGGAGAGACTTCCAATGTCCACGTGGTCATATACTGATTTTCACCCAAATAAAGTACAATAAATGATTCTTTTTTAAGACACTGTGCCACTAAATGAGCCAGATGTGTTGTATGACTGCAAAGATAGTCCTCATAGCTGCTAATCTGCTTCTATGATTTTGTTGTTACTAATTCAAACGACAGTGTGTTCCATGTCGTATGTCAGCTACTTACTGTATAAAGAGAGAAATTAATTACTTCAATCCTAACTTCATCCAGAAACATCACAACTGAGTATAAGAAGCAGTTTACCAGTTGACTTACTCTAGTCTAAGGTGATGTTAGTTTAGAGGCAGAACACTCTGTATCGCACATAACTTACATTTTTATTGACATGAAGTGAAATCATTATACCTATACCTACCATCTTCAGAGACTGAATCATAATAAATTCAAGAAGGAGAATAAGAGAGAGCAATCATGCCTGTACCCATCAGTTCATCTAAGGGCCAAACATTTCGAGTTGACCCTTTAACCTTGACAGTTGATTCCTCTTCAAAATCGAATTACTCCATTCATGCCTGATCTATAACTATTCTCCAGATTTTTCCTGATCGGATCAAAACTATTTGAGTTGAGTTTGTCCTATGGCCTTGACATACAGTAGGACCCCTTGTGGTCTTTGACCTGTCGCTGACTGCTCTCAAACTCATTTTCCGTTATTTTTGCCTTACTTCGAACATTCTTCATAGTTTGGTCTAACTCCAATATAAACGATTCAAATTGGCTCTGTCGTGTGACCTTCGCCTTTGACTTTTATAAAAAGTCAGCCAAGATATTCTAATATGTATCAAAAATGCTTCAAAACTACATAATCTTCACTTTATAGGGTTATCATCTATTGACAAATGAATAAAGTATATCGTAAGATTTTTTTTTTTTCTTTAACCCTAGACAGGTAACTTTTTTTTTTTTGTTATTGTTGTTACACCATAGGTAACCTAGGGTCCATTGGACCCCAAAGTTAAAAGATTGAACTCCTTATGTTTGTTGTATCGAAATATCCTTTGGTGTCTGCGTAATATCATCTATATTTTTTTTCATTTAACCCTAAAAACAAGAATATATAGGCAAAGAAATACACTGGAAAAAAACAAAAAAAGGAAAATCGTTAATATTTTTTTCGAAGCTGGTTTGTTGAAAATTTATTAAGTGAAATCTTTTCTTTGCCCCTCCTTTTATACCATGGATGAGACTTTCTGTAAACGAAAGGAGAAACAGGGCAAATGAAGCATAGCTGCAAATGAGAAAGTAAAAATTGATACAATTATTTTTTGTAATTTTTAAGGGAAATAGAGATACATATTTTACATAATTCCTATACAATTTGATCCCCTGCTATCTTGCTGACACACTACCTACATCATCTCCTGACATTGCTACTTCCTAATCTGTTGTCAACATTTCCTCAGTTAACTTGCAAGATCATTTCCCTTTCCCAGGCTCGCATGGAGCTGTCTATCTATCTATTTATCTATCTATCTATTATGATTTGTAATTATAATATGGACTCATAACATTGCTCGGCCACGCCGCTGAAGGTCCTCCGAAAGCAATTATCATTGACATATGCTAATCTATTAGTACATAATATTGATTATAATACTGTATACATATAATATTCATAGTAAATTCCAATGATCCAGTAATATTACATTTTAAACAAGTTGTATACATATTTGAATAAATGCACTAAAGGTAAACTATTTAACTGTAATACAGTATGTACTTGGGTTATTGTAGTGAAATGCATACATGCAAGAAGAAAAAAATACAAAGCAAGTAAAGAAGAGGAAACACCAAAGCAACAAGCAAACATACCCTTACCACTCTCTCCCGCCTACCTCCATCGCTGACGCAGAGGTCAAGACACGCAGCAAAACACCAGAGCCACATTTATAACGCAACTTACTCACCTTTCTTCACCCAGCTTAAGCATCGCTACTCAGTATTCACCACAGCTACCAGTGTGGGAAGCCGACGTCACCATGTGCTGAGATGACATCACAACGCGAGTTTGCCACGCCAAGCAACGTGTGACTGACACCAGGCAGCTCTCACCCACTACTCATTACTCATTATTCACATAGCTCCTACTCGTACTCATTTATTTCCACAGTATTGAGTTGGAAATTCGACGTTCTATGCTGAGGTTTGCCTGTGACAGCTGTTAACCACCACAAGCACCAGGCCATGGAATTTCCTGAGTAATATCGTCCATCAACACAGCACTAGAATTATCAAGAGATCTTCAATCAACCCCGCATATTTCTTCCGAGATCGACTTTTGTATCGACACACCTCTACGATCTGTATCAAGTGGGTAAAATTATACTTACTCATTTCTTCTCAGTGCTAAAATTAGCTATATTCAACTTTTTTACTTATTTCCATATATACACTTATACACTCACTATCTATCATTTATTTCAACTTATTTACTCATCTATTTTGTTAGGACATAAATAAGCAAAAGGCGTATTTCATAACACCATATCTTAATGACAGGAATATTTTCGCCACCACCCACGTTAATACCAGATGACACACAATTAGCCACAACAACAGACTCAGAATTAGGAGAGCACCAAGGCAACACACCCCTTGTACAAACCTCACTACAAATTAAAGACCAAGAAATAAATACGTCCATTCCAGATGATGAGTGGGAAACCTCTGACGTAGCAAGTGAGGACTTTGTCGCTGACTTGCACACGTATGCCAATACACTTAACAGCGTTCATCGTTCTGGGCGAATATATTCCACCATTCCCTCACACAACGATAAACAAGTCCAAGTTAAATTAACAGAGCAAACAGTGAAAATGAATCAAGAAACAAATACCACGGATCTAACAACCCCACCCCATGTGTACATGTACCACGAAGATAAAACTGCCCCAAAATTCTCTGGCACAGAAAAAGATCGCATTGATGTCATTTCATTAGTCAGTCAGTGCGAACAAATGTTCATCAAGCGCCACATACTATATGAACAAGAGAAAATTGCCATTTTTTCATCTTGCATAAGCCAGGAAAGATGTCCAGCAAGCAATTTATTGCGATCGGACAAGCTCCTTAAAGCTAGGCATATGATGAATTTAAAACTGAATTTTTGAAGAAATTTTCTGGAGGTATGAACTTCTTGCCAGGTATAATTCCAGAATTACATAAAATTGTAGATCTTGTAAGGGAGCACACTACGAACCATGTGCTCAGTGAAGTAACTGCTGATGTCTCCACAATCAAAAGAACAATGTTAGTTACTTTGGAAAACTCAAATTGGATAACAGATGATTAAAAGATGTCCCCAGACCTTGTCGTAGACATCATTGGTTATGTAGCTGCCTTGTGTAAATTACCTGATAGGACCCTTAAGATCGCTAAGACGATCGCGTACACCCCAGGCACGTGCTTACTAGACTTAATGAACGAGGTAGAGATGCAGTGCAGTAAAGCAGATATGGTCGACACACCCGCACATCCTAGTAGAATGAGAGTACCTGAGACAGTATCAGCTGTGAAAACATCTACACCGACCCCAAATAGAGAACAAAATCGATCGCGACCCGAAAGCAGGCAGAGCAAACAACCAAACGTGACAAGGGCTCAATCACAGACACCAGGCTACAGGCAGTTTCATAAGTTTTCGCGCAGCCCGAGCAGGTCTCGCGCCATAAACAACACTACTTATGGGAAGTCACCTCGTAGGTCACAGTCAAGGAATAGGTCCATTCTATGTCATTATCGTGCAAAACCAGGACACACAAGGTATGAATGCTTTATCAAAGACAAAAGACACAAGGATTTGGTCCTTACTGTAGGCATCATAGATACCAAGGGCACTGGACCAGTGATTGGAAAACAGTAGAAAAAATTGTGTCCATGTTCAAATCGGGGGAAGACCAAGTCATGACAAAAAACGAACAAACGTAAAGAAAAACAAGTCTAAAATTCACATAGGAGGCATGTTGGGAAATGAGTGTATCTTGATACCAGCTGTATGTGAGGATCAAAACGTTTCCTTATTTTTAGATGCAGGCTCTCCAGTGAACTTAATAACACACGAAGAAATAAATAGAATGCTTAAAAATAAGAAGAAAGTAACTTTTCTGGATGAAGCTGATTTAGATTTATACACGGTAGATGGAAAACAAATTACAGTGAAAGGTATGATAAGATTAAATATCAGTTTCACAGAGACTACAAGACCATTCTCTGCATTTTTCTATATCGTTGAAAACTTAGCAATTAAAGCTCATATGTTACTGGGCTTAAGATCCATGAGAGCAGAGAACATAACTATACTCCCACAAATGAATGGAAGACTTTGACAATGAATTCATAGAGGAAATACCTTCAGAGCCCTCACCGATTAGTAAAAGAGAACCAAAAAGAATTGGTAATATTAAAGGCTTAAACAAACATACACAAACAGATGAGTGTATAGATCCACTCCCACCACCAGCCCCATCCTCCAGAATTAGTGACCCAGATAACGGTACTGATTCATCAATTTTTCCAGCCCATCTCACCAATGATTTAGTTATACCACCTAATTCCTACATGAAAGTTACCATAAAGAGCAAATTACGGAATAGTACTGTTCTTGTCTTAGAAGAATTATGTAAAGTAAAGGGATTGTCAGTAGAAAACGCATTATGTCAGATGAACGACGAAGGGCAAACTCAGATATTCATAAATTGTGCCTTCAGTCTCCCCCTGGAATGCCCCATTATTCTTCGTGCCCAAGTGAAATGGAGAAATGCGTGCGGTAGTAGATTACCGTAAACTAAATAATCACACAATCCCAGACAGATTTCCCATGCCATTGCTAAGCAACGTTCTACAGAATATTGGCCCTGAGAATAACATATTCTCAACCATCGACCTCCTAAACGGCTATTATCAGATACCGGTCACGTAAATACACTGCCTTTTCCACAAACAGAGGCCATTATCAATATACAAGAATGCCAATGGGACTGAGGACAGCCCCAGGCACATTCCAGCGTCTTATGAATTACGTATTGTCCGGAATTTTAGGACAAGGAATATTTGTTTATCTTGACGATATTATAATCAGAACGAAGAATATTAACCCGCCCCGTCCCGGCAACTTTTCGACCACTGGTACCCCCCAATCCCGGGCAATTTTCGACCTTTTTTTTTTTTGCTTAAACTTTCGCTTTTGGTCAGAAACAATGGCCGGTGGCAAAGAAAGTGGTCCCTGGGGTCCCTAATTAGCTTAACCAGGTATGCGTTCGTCCCACCTGGTCCCGTGTTCTCCCTATGCGGTGTGAGCATCAAACGTTTTCTATGGTATTATAAGTTTGGGAAACCAATGAAAGTAAGTAGAAATGAATTTATTACAAACATAAAAACATGTGATAAAAGAGTATATTGGATTTTATACAAAAATAGAGCAGAAATAACCATTGTACCATCGTGAGAAACGAGCAAAATCGGCCAACTTGGTTCCGATGAATCGCTAACATTCTAAAATCATGATACATATAATTTTTTTTACTTACATAATACTTCTACAATAACATTATACCATTTTACAATATATTGAACTGTTTTTACGTATTCACAGGCCTTTTGATAACATTTAGCGTAATGCTAGCGCTAAATTACGTAGTGAGTGAACTTCGCTGTGACTGATGTTTCAACTCGTATTGTGCTTTTTCTACTAACATAATACCTTTCTAATATTATTATACACTTTTCAACTTTATATAACTGTTTTGAGATTATTTCAGGCCTTACGTAAATATATAGCGTAATATTAGCGCATAGTAACACACACGGTGAAGTCGCTATGACAACTAATTCAACTTACAACCTATTTTTTTACTTATATAATTATTCTACACTAACATTGCACATGTAAACACTTGATATAATTGATATTACATCATTTCTGAACGTACGATGGAACTTAGCGTCATATTTGCGCGTACTTACACAGGGAGTGTTATCGCGATATCATTTGTTTCATCTTACACAAGTAATCAACTTATAAAATACCTTACTACTAACATTACAACATCATCCACTGTATATAATTCCTATCACATACTTACTGACCAGAATGTGGGTGTACTCGTGACATCAATTATGACAACTTACAGTAATGTTCAACTTATACGTTTTATTCATGCTAACATTACACCAGTTTCCACTTTATTTCCTTGCTATCACATATTTACTGACCAGATTTACACAGTGGGTGTAGTTTTGATAACAATTCTTTCCACTTACACTAATTCTCATCTTATACATTACTTTTCTGAAAAAATAACACCCGTTTCAACTTTATATTTGACTTAGCACCTACTGACTGGCCTTACCATTATCATGAGCGTCATTTCGCCTTCCCACACAGTTTCAGAAGTGTACGAGATTATGATATTCCTTGAAACAAGGCTGAAGGCACAACGCAACATTGCACTCGACACACTCGTATCTTGTGTCTTTTCTCTGGCGTTGATGGTCTGACTGTCGAGTGCTTACATACATGGCAGCGACGCTGGGGTTTACGACGGTTTGGTTCGGAAGGGATTGCGCTGGGGTAGTGGCGGGCTGCAAGACGTAGGGGAGTCTGAGCAGCACGGGGGGCGCGGGGGCGGTGTGGGGGTCTTTCCTGGGCATGCTTGGCGATTATTTCACGTGCCAGCTCCCTCACAAACCCCTCAAAGGTCTCGGATACTCCGGTGGTCATTGCGTGCAGGTAGTGGGCGTTCAGGACCGTGATGTCGAGCAAGTGGAAGAAGAGTTTCTTGTACCACTTCATCGTTGTCCTGGCACAGTCAACACTTGAAATCATCGAGTCTGACTGATCAACTTGCCTCATGTTCAGGTTATAGGCAAGTACAGACTCTGGTTTCCATACGTTGCGCCTCTTCTCGCTACGGTGATCCACGGAGTCTGTGCGGTGCATCAGGGGGCTGTGAACAGTTGATAGGAGGCAAACTTCCCTGTTGTGGTTCCACAGGGTTGCCAGGATGTTATTGGCCTGGAAGAAAACCACCTCATTCTTGTCAAGTTTCCTCCCTATCTTGACCATATGGCGACAGTTTCTCTTGACTGTACCACAGACTCCGGTGTCGTGTTGGTGGAGGAACCTAGCGAGAAGAGGGCTAGTGCACCAGTTGTCCAGGTACAAAACATGACCACGATGAAGGTACTCTTCTATCATTGTCTTCACCACGGCCGCAGAGAGTCCTATACTCCGATCTTCTATTATATCTGTCTGTGCGCCCATGTACAAGACTATGTCTTGCACATAACCAGTCTTACAGTCACACATAACAAAGATCTTGAACCCGAAACGGTGTCTCTTGCTGGGTATATACTGCCTAAAGGAAATATTGCCTCTCCACAGCACAAGACTCTCGTCTATGACGAGGTCTCTGTAGGGATAAAATGAGGAGCGGAACATTTCCCGTAAATGATCAAATACCAGCCTAATTCTCCTCATTTTATCGGTGTTATTTGCATTGGCTGGATCATCTGCATCAAAAAAGTGGAGGCGGCCGAGAATAAACTGAAATCTATTACGACCCATCACCTTTCCAAAGAAAGGTGTTAGGATGATTGGGTCCGTTGTCCAATAGGCAGGAATTTGATTTTTCTTCACCACACCCATCAAGATTACCAGGGCCAAAAATAGGAACATCTCTGATATAGTCACGGGAAAGTCATACTGTTCTGCATGCTTGCTAGTGGTTCCTAGGCGTTCACTTTCAAGGCGCTGGGATTGTGAAAATATATTCGTCTCTTCTACTATGCGCCCAACAAACGCCTCATCAAAAAACAAATTGAAAAAATCTAAACGTGACGACCCAGCATTTACACCTGGAGCCGTGCAACCTGACCGCCACTCCTCAGTGAACTGGTGAATGATGGGAGTAAAATTACTCCCATCCTCCCAGTTCCACGTGACACCACCGTCTCCAGCCACGTCACCATCGTCCCCTTCGTCAGGGTGGGGAGGTGAGGGTGGTGGGGGAGGTTGGGGAGGTGGAGAGCGGCGCCTCTCATCACTCGCACTTCTCTTCCCTCTCCCTTTTCCTTTACCCTTTCCCTTCCCTTTCTTTCCTTTCCCCACATCCTGGGGCTGTGGGGAGGAAGTTTGGGCATATTCAGGGGGGAAAGAAGTGCTGGGGAGTGACTCAACCTCCTCTCCCCTAGGCCTACGAGCACCACGTGCTCGTGCTGCCTCCCTCCCACCAATGGCCCCTTCACCCCGCACTACCCCCACACCACTCTCACTTTCACCCCGCGCTGCCGCCACAACACTTTCCCTTTCTCCCAGCAATCCCACCACACCACTTGCTACTTCCCCAGACAAAGTACTTGAACCATACCTTAGGTGTCGTCTCGCCCCACCTTCTGATCCACGTGGTGATATTTTTTCCTTTCCCAACCACTCGGCGATATCACAACCTAGCCCTCCGTCATCCTCATCGTCCTCATCCTCGTCCTGATCAGAATCGTGATGGAGAGATAGCTGTGCACGTGGTTGGGGAGCAGCCTGGCCTTCCCTTGCCTTACGGTATGTCACATACCGCGATTTTCGGGGCGAAGGGACCTCCTCATCACTGCTACTTATTTCTTCCTCTGGCTGGACGTAATCGCGATCCACCACATCATCATCGAGTGGAGAATCACTGTCTCCAGTGAAGGCTTCCAGGACGGATGCAATTTGCTCATCTGAGAGACCTTTCCGCGCCATGTCTGACCTGGGTCACTGCTGGCAGGTGAGTGACCGAGACAAGGGCGAGCGCGGGTCACGCGGGGTCTAGGACGCTGCCCGCCTGGCGGCAGGTAGGGGAGGCTTGGGTACCCGGGCGAAACGAAAATCTCCCGCGAATTTTGAAATTTGTGGAAATTATGAACCTTGCAATTGCAGGACGTTGAAGTACGTCCTCGGGACTGGCTGTGACAAAACGTGAGGACGTGGAAGTACGTCCTCGGGACGGCGCGGGTTAAATGATATTCTTGGTCCTTGGTGTATTTGACTGGGCATCTCTGGATCTGTCTTCCTCAAGCTCTATTTTCTTTTGCCCATGACATACCGTTCACTTTTTTAAACCCAGTGTGTTTCAACACCTTACACTGAATAGGTCTTTGCATAAGTTCTCGAATTTCTTGAAAGAACAATTTTGTGTGCATACTTGCAACTGCTGTTTGTTTCTTCGTTGATTTAAAAATGTATTTTCCAATTACATGTCGTGTGATGGATGGATAAACAGGAAAAGGAAGGTAAAAATGTAGGAAAACTGTCAACAGAACGCCAGCCATAATGTGACACACACCAATTCACTCTCTAATTAAGTGCCTGCAGCTTATCACACATATATCCTGATACTTATCTATGTATCTAAGAGAGAGAGAGAGAGAGAGAGAGAGAGAGAGAGAGAGAGAATTCGTTGACATCGTGACCGGCATCACTTCCCCACCTAAGTATGTGTAATGTATATGCATAAATATATAGCTAATTGTATGATGTAGAAATGCTCATTGTCGCGTTAGAATTTCTGTTGTGGCAAGGTCACATTACGTGTAGACTTAGTAGGCAGTGGTTTCTTTATTTGGTTATCTTTCGATAAACTCTTTTTACCATCTCATGTTGGGAGACATCCCGTCTACCTGAGGGAGAAGTGTAATGTATAGCTAGTTGTATGATGCAGTTGTAGAAATGCACAGTGTAGCTGTTGTCAGTTCTGCTATGGTTGGATCAAATTAATTGCAAGCTTAGTAAAATCTGGCTGGCTCTGAGCTGCTACCCCTCTGTTATGAGGCAGCAGACAGAACCTGCTACTACACACACACCTGTATCATTCAACTCAGCAAATAAAGAAACCTCTGCTTACTGAGTTTTGTTTCAGGACCTTCACTTGTATCATCTATCTACTCTGTTACGTGTGTGTGTGTGGGTGGGTGGGGGGGTTCATGAGATAATATCTTGAGAAAAAGAGTACTTTAGGACTGATGGTTTAAGGTTTATTTTTAAAAAGTCTCCAAGACTCATGTTGCTCTTATTGACCTACGGTCATACAGTACATGTAAAAACTATTATGCAGAGAGCGAATTAATGAGATAATAATCACATGAGTGATGATGTTGATTTACTTCCATTAGTTGTAATGATGTAGCTTGTTATTAAAATCTCTCTCATTTGAAATAGAAAGCCAAGGGTTCATGAACAGAATGGCCGTCATTTTTCTCAGGTATCTAAGATCTTTTTCAGTAAAATAAACTACAACAGTGTCACTGTTTTTCGCTGGACCCTCTTAAAGGCACAACAAAATTATATAGATATTTGTTTCACGTATCTGTATGTCATGAATGAGGTAGGATTGGCAGGAGAGAGGGAGGACAACTGCAAGATGTCTCTATTAGCTTCTAACACCGCACTGAGAGAGAGAGAGAGAGAGAGAGAGAGAGAGAGAGAGAGAGAGAGAGAGAGAGAGAGAGAGAGAGAGAGAGAGAGAGAGAGAGAGAGAGAGAGTGTGTGTGTGTGTGTGTGTGTGTGTGTGTGTGTGTGTGTGTGTGTTACAAGAATATGCCTCACCAAGTGAAAGGGTTAGAAACTGATTTTGAAAGTCTTGTCGTGTGTGAAGGAGCTCATTAACTGTATTGGGAAGATCTCGCAGTGAAGAGGTTACAAATCAGAATAATAAACTGCAATTTGACCATATCCTACTCCACATCAGAAGTCATGACCCGCTGCCCAGTATCTTTCCCTCAGAAACTGGTATTTGGCAACCGGCACAGCCGTATTATATTTTCTTTACCGTACACCAGGAAGAACTGTGTTAAGGTAAACACCAAAAAAAAAAAAAAAAAAAAATGTTACCATTTATACTTCGCCCTGCACGAGAGGAAACCACAATAAAGTTTTGGCTTAGTTGTACGAAAAAATATGATATGCATAGACAATCACTCAGCGGTTTCAGGGTTAAAATGCAGAGAAACTGGTAAAGCTCGTACGTCCTAAAATGAACAATACTGAGGGAGAGATGTCGCATGAAATAAAAACTGCAGTTAAACGTAATATCCAAATTGCACTTTTCACTAAATCATGAAAATATACATCTAAAACTATATTCTTATCCACATCTAAATCTTTGCGGGATGAACTAAAGGCGGGAAAACAAAGCCATGAGCGCTGTGAGCAATACTGAAGTAAAACAATGCAACAAAGAAGAGTATCCACTGAATTCAGTTAAAAGATGAAAATATTGGGGAACATCTATACTTTTTACGTTAACCTGTCCTAGATTTTCGTTCTTCTGCTAATTTCACGTTGTCCACTGGAGGAAGGAGAAATAGGCTATTACGGTTCCACAGTATATCCATGACACTTCTTTGTGACTAACATCATAGTTTAATGTTTTAAATTTTAGAACTAGGCATTCAAGACGGAAATATGGCACTTTTAGACAAAGCTGAAGTAGAAAAGGTAGTTATGTTGTTTGACGAAGAAATTTCTATAGATTGTAGGAAAAAGTTGTAGGATCTACAGGGCAGGCTCATGAAGAAGATGCAAAGGGTAGTGGTCAAAAGTAGGTGTGGCAATGAAGAGAACTAAAGACAAATAAGCTGGTTAAAAAACAAAAAGCATGACAATTAAAGCCGAAGATGGTACACCCCACTCGTAGTATCATCATGACAAACGTAGGTCACAGGGTTGTCAGGTTGTTCCGATATCAAGATGCCAAATGTCTCTCAATAATATGCCTAATTATGCCAGTTCCGGCAACATTGCACGGGATCTCCTTATTTTCCACCAATCTGCATATAGGTGTGTAAGGAAACAAACCGTATACTGTACTCACCACTAGTTAAAATGGAACTGCAGTAACATCATCAGAGTCTCCACTGGTGTAACTCCCTTGCATATTTGGGATCGGTGGTGGATGTGTACTTCGAGAGCTGCCGGTTGATGTAGATGCACCCTCAGATCCATACATAGTCACTGAACAAGCTTAGCATTATTTTGGTAACAGTGAAATGTCTGCAGCAGGTACCTCTGGAATGCTTTTTTTTTTCTTTTTCTTTTTTTCAAATGATGGCTGTTAACACTCCACTTGAAAGTTTATTCTGCTGTTTATTTTTCACATTTATAACACAGTATGAGAAATTCCTTTTCTCCACTGCGTTACTTAGAGGCCATCAGTACCCTGTAAGTGCAGTAACTGCTAGATTTTCAAAGCATTTCTCATGTAGAGCATTTTGGTATTTCCGTACAACAGACCAGAATGCTACTTAGTTATCAGGGAATATTTTCTCTCTGAATTCTTCTTTCCAATCAGCCATTAAAAGCCGCCTGTATTGGTTGGCTACTTTATCATTAAAAATTTTATGGATGTCACGAAACTGAATTGGAAAGTCTCGAAATTCTTTCTTCATTTGGCTTAACATTCACGATGAGAATTGTTCTTTATGCTTAAAATAATGTCAAGGTTTTCACTCAGGCTCTTTCCTTATTGCGTGTTGGCTTCGATCAAAAAATCTCGACACCTTGCTTTCATATTACTTAAGTCTTCTTGGCTCAGTTCTGGCATAACAACTTCTCGCTCAAACTTGACTTGTAAATCAATATTTTCCAAGGGCAAAACACGTGACTTTGATGACCTTCTTTCTTATACAGTATTCTCACCACAGGTGAACTGTGCAGTTGCTGTAAGTCTCCAAAATTTTGAAAGGATTAGCATTTGTGGCTTGGAAAGCTGCATTTACTTTCTTAATGTCTTGAATAACTGGTGGTATAAATGTCATATACAAAAAGTTTCTGCGATCGGCAGTCATTTCATGCAGCACTCTAGCATGAGTTTTTATCCCTGTCATTTAGCACAGGAATTGTTGAACATAGAGGATGGAAGTAATGCGAGTATAAGTGGCTGGGGAATGGCTGGGAGAAGGAGGGAGGTGAGAAGACAGGAAGAAATCAGTAGGATAGAAGTTGTGGAAGCAATGAAGAAAGTTAAATCGGGGAAAGCCCCAGGAATTGATGAAGTGTGTGGTGAAATGCTGAAGCATGGGGGAGAGATAGTAGTAGAATGGATGTGGAAGATGTGCAGATTGGCCTGGGAGGAAGGTAGAGTCCCGGAGGATTGGAAGTCAGGTATAATT
Source organism: Coenobita brevimanus (assembly GCF_032717465.1). NCBI lineage: Eukaryota > Metazoa > Arthropoda > Malacostraca > Decapoda > Coenobitidae > Coenobita > Coenobita brevimanus. Next base: position 15,375,720 of record NC_136998.1, read on the forward strand.
ATTCCCTTGTACAAGGGAAAAGGGGAAAAAGAAGTGTGTGGTAATCATAGGGGCATTTGTCTTCTTAGTATAGTAGGAAAAGTGTATGGTAGGATACTTATTGACGGAGTTAGAGAAAGAACAGAGAAAGTAGTTGGAGAAGAACAGGGAGGCTTTAGGAAGGGAAGAGGTTGTGTAGATCAGATATTCATTCTTAGATCTTTAGTGGAAAAGTTTCTAGAGAAGGGAAAGAAGTTGTATGCGGCTTTCATGGATTTGGAGAAAGCATATGACAGGGTGGATAGACAAGGATTGTGGAAAGTGTTAAGAATATATAGAGTAGATGGGAAGTTGTTGAATGCTGTGAAGAGTATGTACGATGGTGCGAAGGCTGCAGTGCGTGTGGATGGTGAACTAAGTGAATTTTTCTCCTTGAAAGTTGGGTTGAAACAGGGATGTGTCATGTCTCCATGGTTGTTCAATCTGTACATGGATGGGGTAATAAAAGATGTACAAGGTAGGGTAGTGGATGTTGGAGTGGCCCTGGTGAGAGAGGATAGTGTTTGGAAGCTCCCTGTACTGTTGTTTGCAGATGATACTGTGTTGTTGAGAGAAGACGAAGGGGAGCTGCAAGGCTTGGTGGATGAGTTTGGGAGAGTGTGTAAGAAACGGAATCTAAAGGTGAATGTAGGGAAGAGTAAAGTGAAGGTCTTTGAGAGAGGTGAAGTCAGTGAATGTACAGCGAGGTTGGATGGTGAGGAATTGGAAAACGTGAGTACGTTTAAGTACTTGGGTAGTGTGATGAGTAAGGATGGAGGTTTGGAGGGTGAAGTGCTTGAAAGGGTACGGCAGGGAAGAAAGGTTGCTGGTTCTTTGAAAGCAGTGATAAGAAACAGGGAAGTGAGCATGGAAGTGAAAAAGTTACTACATGACAGTATTGTGATACCAACTCTAACGTACGGAAGTGAAGCTTGGACGTTGTTGGAAGGACACAAGTCAAGAGTGAGAGCAGTGGAAATGAGTTATTTAAGAGGAGCCTGTGGAGTCACATGGAGAGACAGGATGACGAATGAGGATATAAAGGAGCGTTGTGGTGTGGATGTGGATGTGATAGGAAGCGTTATGAGGAACACACTGAGGTGGTTTGTCCATGTGGAGAGGATGGAGGGTGAAAGACTGACGAAGAGAGTGTATGTGAGTGAGGTGGAGAGGGGAAGAGGGAGGGGGAGGCCGAGGATGAGATGGAGGGATGGGGTGGAGAGTTATATGAGAGAGGGGGTGTGTGAGTTGGGAGCAGGGCAGTGAAATGGCGGGGGACAGGGCGACTTGGAGGCGATTTGTTTGTGGCCACCCCAAACGGGATTGAGGCGTCTGGCAATAGATAGATAGATAGATTTAGCACAGAAATATAGGCTTTGAGTTCATCTCACTATGGGAACTATACACTTCCCCTTGACAAGCCGCCTTGTTCTGCTAGGAGTTAGGAACTTGTTAGGCTGCATTTACTTATCATTCATAAAATGAAACACCTGCTGAAACTGATCTCTCCTAGGAGTACTACACTTAAACCATCATGCTGCTTCCGCCAGCATGTACTCTAAATAGGAAGGCAACTTCTTGAATGCATGTTCTGCGCAAAGTGCCAGGCTGCGATATGAGCATTTCGCGGCAGCTGATATTGGTAATAAAGTAAGGAATTCTGTTTTCAGCAGATTATCCTAGAGTGGATAAAACCTCACATAAAGGCACAACAGCTTGCTGACGGATACATCAGTAGAGTCGTCTATTAACAATAAAAACTTCACTTCTCTCGGCTCCTCGGTAAGTTCTTCGTGATATGAGTTTGCAACATCTGTAATGATTTTGACATTGTTCTGTGTAATCTAAGATTTGGGAGTGAACTCTTCTCACTATATACTTAAGCACTTCTAAATGATGATCATCCGACTGCATGCTGTTACAGTATGTCATGCAATCGATATTCTGTACTTAATCTAAATTTTTCTCAATTTTCTCTTTTCACTAGTTACCAAAGTATGACTGAATATCCATTTTTGGCACTGCACCACATTTTTTTTTTTTTTTCATGTTTAGCACTCTTCTCATGTAGGACCAAAACACTTTTTCTCAGTGACATAATTTCTGTGTTGTATGCTTTACAATAGCATGCACTGCCTCTGGATGCCAACCACATGAACTACTTCTCCCATTCATTTTTGTACTCACTTCCTTCTTCGTAAGCAGTTTTCCACTTTCCCAGTATCAACAGATACTTCATAATCAGTATATTTTCACAGTGTCGCAAAACAGTACGCTTAGATGGCTTAACTCCAGAGTCGTACTGAAGTGAGGGGGGACGAGTGGGCGCGAGGATGAAGAAAGGAAACGGCCATGAACGATGCAGGGTTCAGACCGTTCAGTACCGAGTATGATGCAATCATCTGAGCACGTAGTGCAGTATGACATGTTCAAAAAAACAGCTCCCGTAGGATTTTCTTGTCAAAACTGATTTTTTTTTTTTTTGCATTTTCTGGTTGATTTGGGGTTATACTGTGGGAAAATGAAGGGGGCCAATTTTTTTTTACCCCTGGACCCCCCTGTGGGGGGCGTTTTCTCTCCAGTGGGCCTCGGAACTGAAAATTCTACTTGCTTCAATAATGAACCAATCTTTATGATCTTGATATCTTTCTAGGGTTTTTTGATGATGATAAATCCATTTATGATACTTTCAAGCAGACTTGATGTGAATATCATCAATTTCCGGCATAGGTGTGACATCAACGGGGTCTGAACGGAATCTGATCAAAGAAATTTCTCTCGGTATTAACATAGTCATGTAATACCTCTTTTTCAGGGTTTTTGGGTACATGAAGTTGAATGGAGCAGTTATTTCTTTGACCAGAAAAATATGGCATCCTGTATCGTCTATAACATACATTAATAAGTCGCATTTCCATTTCAGGTGTGATGTATAGACAGGGTAAAAGTGAAGATCTTAGAGCAGCGAAGTCTACGAGGGCTGCTTGTATCATTTGTCATGAGGGTGCAACTGGATCTTGCACACTTGTCAGCAATCCTGCAGTGATCAAATAGCTTCTGGACTGTTGCAAAGAAAGGGTGGTGCGGAGGGGTGGGCTGGGTGCTGTGGGGAGGCGGGGGGTGGGTGTGGAGGGTAGGGTGAGGGTGGGGGGTGATGGATGGGGATGGGAAGTGGGGGAGGGGAGGGGGTGGGGTGGTGGGTAGAGGGGTGGGGGTGGGTAGGGGGTGGTAGTGGTGGTGGGAGGTTGGAGGAGTGGAGTGGTTTTAGGGGATGGTGGTGTGGGGGCTGGAAAGGGGGCTACTGGGTAGGGGTTTGGGGTGGTGGGGGTAGGGGTGAGGGATAGGCGGTGGGGGTGGTGAGGGGGATTGTGAGGGAGTGAGGGATGGTTGGGAGGATGGGGGGATTGTTGGGGGTGGGGGTGGGTGGGGGTTGGTTGGGGTGGGGACAATGGGGGTGGTGGGAGGGTGGGAGTTAGGGATGGAGGGGGTGATGGGAGGGTGGGAGTTAGGGATGGAGGGGGTGGTGGGGAGGGTTAGGGGGCTTTGGAGGGAGTTGGGGTGGCTGTGGGGGTTCGGGGGTGGGACGGTGGGGGCGGTGGGGGGGTCGTGGGGTTGTCGGGGTGGGGGTGGGGGGGTGGGGGTGGGGGGTGGGGGGGTGGGGGGTGGTGGGGGTGGGGGGCGGGACGGCATATGCAAACACCCGTCTTTTTGGCCCTAGTATCCTTGTACAGCATATGTGGACACCCATCTATTAGGGGTTAAATGTGCCAAATAAAATGCCAAATGAGATTTGGCAAGAAAGCAAATTTTTCTTACGCCAACCAGATCCTGCAAAAGCCAGATTGGCATAATTATACTAAACCAAGCATCCTTGACGTAACACATCCTCAGAACGCAGGCGTGACTGAAAACGTGCCAAATACTGATAGCGAAACTATTTAATTTTTTTTTTTTTTTTTTTTTTATGCGAGGAAGAAGGAACCAAAGGCCATGAGCCCGCAGTAACAGTTCCCTCCAAGAGAAAAACAAAATACAATAGAGAGCCAGATTCAAGATCCGATCATTTTGAGGTGCCTGGACACACTGCGTTTGAAAGACTGGAGATCATAGGCAGGAGGAAATACAGACAGAGGGAGACAGTTCCAGAGCTGACCTGTTGCATGAATGAAAGACTGGGAGTAACGGTTAACTCTTGCATTAGAGAGTTGGACAGAAAAGGGATGAGAGTTTGCTGCCAGACGGGTGCTACGCGCCCGTCGTAGAGGTGGAGGAATGCAAGCAGACAGTTCAGAGGAGCAGTGACCATTAAAGTAGCGATAGAAAAGAGATAAAGATGCAGCAGTGCGGCGAAGAGACAGAGGTTGAAGGGAGTCAGTAAGAGGAGGAGAGTTAATGAGACGAAAAGCCTTTGACTCCACCCTATTGAGAAGAGCTGTATGTGGGGAGCCTCCCCACACATGAGAGTTGTACTCCACACAGGGGCGGATAAAACCCCTGTATAGAGTCAACAATTGTGCAGGGGTAAAGAAAGAGCAGAGTCGGCTTAGCACACCCAATCTCTTGGAAGCAGATTTTACAAGAGATGTAATATGATCTTTCCAAGATAAGTCCCGAGTAAATGAAACCCCAAGCATGTTCAAGGATGATGTAGGATTAATCTGAATATTATTAAACATTAGTGGGTATACCTGTGGAAGATTTTGTCGGGTTGATAGGTGTAAGAACTGAGTCTTAGAAGCATTAAAGACAACCATATTAGTTTTACCCCATCAGAGATATGAGCCAAGTCAGACATTAGGTGTGCCATAGCCTCATCCCTTGTTTCTTGAAGTAACTGTTGAGATGGGCGTTGCGGGAACCGAATGGAAAGGTGAAGGGTGGAGTCATCAGCGTATGAGTGGATAGGGTTAGATGTACAGCTTAGAAGATCATTGATGAATAAAAGGAAGAGAGTTGGTGATAGGACAGAGCCCTGAGGAACACCACTGTTGATAGATCTAGGAGAAGAACGATGGCCGTCTACGACAGCAGCTATAGAACGACCAGAAAGGAAGCTAGCGATGAAGGTACAGATAGAAGGATAGAAACCGTAGGAGGGCAGTTTGGAAATTAAAGATTTATGCCAGACTCGATCGAAAGCCTTTGAGATGTCAAGTGCAATGGCAAAGCTTTCGCCAAAGTCCCGAAAGGAGGATGACCAGGTGTCTGAAAGGTAGGTGAGAAGATCGCCAGTGGAGCGTCCCTGACGGAACCCATACTGACGATCGGAAAGAAGGTTGTGATAGGAAAGATGCCTTAAAATTTTTTTATTAAGAATTGACTCGAAAACTTTTGAAATACAGGACGTTAAAGCAATTGGACGATAGTTGGAGGGTTGGGAGTGGTCACCCTTCTTTGGGACTGGCTGAATGAGAGCAAACTTCCAGCAAGAAGGAAAGGTACAAGTTGACAGACAAAGGCGAAATAGTTTGCCTAGGCAGGGTGTAAGCACAGAAGCACAGTTTTTGAGAACAACAGGAGGGACCCCATCAGGCCCATATGCCTTGTTAGTACTGAGGCCAGTAATGGCAGAAAATACATCAACTGAAGAAATTTTAATGTCAACCATTCTTATATTTTCGCCAGAATAGCTTTCATTTATTTCTTCAAGACCATAAATTACGTTTGGAGGGCAGGCCAATTACGGGAAACACCCCCCATCAAAAAAAAAATGTATTACAGTTTCGCATTCCCTATCCAGTGGTAGGTTGCCATATCCAGGGAATAGTGTCCAGAATTTAAGGAAACCAAGTCATCACCTCCTTGGGTGATTGCACACAGTAAACCACAGGACACGTCTCTTTTTTGTTATTGTGCTGTTAGGTGATTTACTGTTTTACAGTCAGTTTTCATCCTACAATATTAAATTTTTCAATATCAATGATGTAAACACAGCCAACCTTTCCTATTTCTTTTCGGGGTAGTAGTCACTCAACATAATTCACTTTCCTACTTCATTTTACAACCTGTCAGCGATTTGGCGTGGAAGGCCACAATGCAGTTACATATTTTCTGATTTCGGTAATCCGATAACGTATTTTGAACATCGTGATAAACAAGAAGACAAATATGATTTGAAATCCGACCTTTTGTTAACTAACAAATAACATGTCAGCGTACTATTGTATTCGCATTTTCACCTTGTCTTGGCCCTGGTGATTCCACGTCCTCAGTGGCAGAAGAAGAGAATACTAACTAAGGTTCTGCATCCCGTACATATCACATCTTCGATTGCAGCATCATGTTCTTGTAATATACTCTTATTACAACTTAGCATTCAACACTGAGAGATGGCAATGTTTTGCTAAGCTGGAAAAAAAAAGTATAATTTTAATTAGTCCTCGTAATGGAAGACTCCAATTATGGCGTGATTAATGAGCAAAAAACTTACGGGAGCTAAACCGCTACCTGATGACTGTGTCCGTGGCCTCATTACGGCCTCATTGTTGCCGGTACTGGTTACCCATTACCGGCAATACCGTGTTTTCTTACAGAAAGGTGGGCTCTGAACCTCTGACACAATTTAACCCCGAAGGACATTTATTTCACTTTTTATCATCCTTAACCTGTGGTCAGTGATTGTGCATTTTTTTTCCTGGTATGCACATTTGACCCTTTCAGGTCGTTTTCTTTGGTTAAAGCTGGTTAATACAAGATCATTTTAAGCAGTTAAAGATAGACTTCTCGTAGTGAAAGAGGTCAGGAGTTTGTTACTTTCTTCTACACTAGCTCAGATCATTCCTACGATGACCACAATCATCTCGTGGTACCAGATCTCCTGGGATGGACACAACAAAATGATGTCACCATCAAGAACCACAAGACTCTCATCATGCAGTTTGACATGGCCACTACTCCCACCTCACCCCCTCCCTTTATGTGGACGACCAAACCCTTGAGGTAGTCCAGACTATCAAGCTTCTCGGCAAAACTTTGGACAGCTAAGTACGCTTGGACCAACACACAGCTACCGTCCTTCAATCCGCCCCTTTCAGGCTGTACATGTTGCGAAAACTGAAGTCTTTTGATCATCCCAAGGGGGATCTCTGCAACATGTAGCAAGCTTTCTGACTTCCAGAATGGACATATGCATCACCAAAGCTTAATACAACACAGAAGCAAAGATTAGAGTACGTCCAGAAGCGTACCCCAATAATAATTCTGGGCTAAGCTTATGTCACCTATACCACAGCACGTCAGACTCATAGCTTAACAGCAAACCATCTCTGAAACCCATCAGACATACCTCAGCCAGTTTACACTCAAATTCCTGAACCACCCTCGTCACCGCAACTTGCTCTTTTCCCCCGCCCCAACTTCACCTCACGCCATCCGTATCAGCAACGAGTTACAACCAATTGGAGCAAAAACTTACTGTTATGAGAGCAGCCTTATTCCTACCAATGTCTGAGTGATCAACGAACGCAGGCTAACAACACGTCCACCAAGCTTGTTGTTGTTGTTGTTGCTGTTGAAGTAAACCTAGTTTTTGTTACTCTAAATTTGGCAGTTACATTGATTTCTGAGGCAGTACTCACCTTTTACGAATGTTACTTTTTAGCTCCATCTGTATTTTAAGGCTTAGGGCTGCCTAACCTTAAATAAACCGTGAATTATTATTTTTATTATTATTATTATTATTATTATTATTATTATTATTATTATTTGTGGTAGGTGGGGGCGCTCACTATCCACTCACTCGATGTAGTGCTGCTCTCGGGTGTCTGCCCATTCCTCTCCTCCATCTTTCTTTCCTTCCATCCTCTTCTGTCTTTCCTTCAGTCTTTCCTCATCCTTCTACCTACGGGTACATTTACACTTCCTCTTCTGTCTTTCTTTTCTTCATTCTTTCCTCTTCCTTCTGTCTGTGGGTGACTCTACACTGAGTGACAAGCCAAACGGTTTTCTGTCCACTAGGAAACCATTTACTACGCTGGGTGGTAACCATATAATCAAATCTTGGCACCTGGTGGTTTAGTTGTAAATTATTGGGCTCCAATCGGATTGAGCCGATGAAGGTTTATATCCAAGAGGTGGCTGGGGTTCACTGCTCACGTAATGCCACGCTGGGATGAGTGAGGCTGGTTACTCTCCTCTTAAATGTCAGGACCATCTGCCTAGCCCTGGCCTCCTACGCTCCTCATGGGGTAATGTAGGATTGGGTGTTGGATGGATTATTATTATTATTATTATTATTATTATTATTATTATTATCATTATTATTGTTATTAAATATATTTTAAAAATACATTCAGATAATAAAATATTACAATAAAATATAGAAAAGATGTTTACAGTTGTGGTCGGGACCAACAGACTGTTGACTAATGGCCTGGTGTGGTTGCTTCCTTTCCCTTACCCTGCCTGGTAGATGAATTATTTCGATATTCTTTGCTAAGTTTTGGAACGAGACTGCATGACTGCTTTATGTATGACTCGCCCAGACTACCTCCTACAGCTTACTCGATCTCATCTAAGAAGACATGAGTCTTAAGTTTTTGAAAGCTGGCAGCTGACTGGGCGTCCTAGTGCATTCATTATTAACAAAATTTTAAAATTATTTTTATTATAAGGGTTTCAATAACCGTTTGACTAAAAGACTGCCCAAATGTTATGTATAGTTATATGTTGAGATTAATTTTCAAACGGGTCCTTACTAAGTTTAACAGATGGCCTTGATACATGTGAAATTTTGAATTATTGTGACAGATCGAAATACGTGCCAGTGAAGGTTTATGAGCACCTTGATTTTTTCATCATGTCAGCAAATTATGGTTAATTATGTTATTACTGTAGCATTATATAAAATCTAACTTAGCAAACCTTCTGAATCTCCATTAAACATAACATACTCCATGAATTTTGGTTAATGGTAGGCACAGGGGATGGGGTGGGGGTATGTCCCACTTGACGAAGCGGACGAACATTCAAATTGAGAGCATTTTGCTGTCGCATCAGTTTACATTATCCTGTCTGCTTTCGCATCATCAGTAAGTGTTCTATATATTTAGTCTCAAAATTCATGTTACAACTTCCAACAAGCTGTGACATTTCAAAGTGACTGTAACATAGCTTCTTCACCCGTGTCTACCAGTAATTATTACTGGAGTTCAAATGATGTACCAAGGAAAATTTTACACAGTTTTGCAGTAACAACATAAATTACCTTAATTTCCTTGAGCGTAGGGTGAAAAATCAAGGCACTCATAAATCTTTACCAGAATATGATTTATAGCGAAAATTTAAAATTTCACATGTATCTAGGCCATCTGATAAAGTTAAAAAAGATCCCGCTTTCTAATTAATCTATACAAATAACTATATATAACACTTCATTTCGACAATTTTTTTCTTCAAACGGTAATTGCAGTCCATATAATGAAAATATTTTAAAATGAGTCAGTAATAATGGATGTACTTAGACAACCAATCAGCTGCCAGCTTTCTAAAGTTTAAGTTTAGATAGGTAATGTGGGGTCTCTGAAACCCCAGTCCCCGAAATTTACTTTTCAAAAATACGAGCATAAAGTCTACAGATCTGTCCGTCTCATTACCTTCCTGCCTAGTGATGCTCTTCATGGGGATGATGGGGTCATAGCTGTGCCTGGCTCTGATTTTGCTCTGTAGAGCCATTTGGGTATGTCAGACCCCAGGTTACCTATAATGTAACCTCAGATAAGCCCTCTTGTGATTTTTTTTTATTTCAATTTGCTGTCTTTCTCCTTTGTATACAGAAGGTTCCAACATCGGCCTTCTACAGGCCACCCAAGGAATCATGGTATTACTTTTCGATTTTGCAAGATTTAATTTTAAAATTTGTATACCTAAAATTCTATCATTTTTGTATAAACTTAAAAATAATATATATTTTTTTCAATTAAACTTTATTTATTCTGGCCCTATTTAAAGATAAGGGGTTGAATTATTTGTGTATTGAAGCATTTTGAAATATCTCAAACGGAGATTTTTTTTTTTTTTTTTCATTGGGGTCCATCAGACCCCACGTTACCTAATATAGTAACAAGATGAGATAGAATAAGCAGTAGTTATGCAGAGACTTGGCAATCTACCATTATACGAACCAAATTACAATAAAACTTGAAAAACTAACCTGCCGAGGTATTTTTGCTGCTCAGGTAAACATTTGTCTTGTTGATGCTTTATTAACCCTTGATGCACGTGTCGAACAGTACATTGATATTATATTCTTACTACCTCCACGAAATTGTAGTCAGCATGAAAGCCTTGTGTATTGAAGGGGAATGTAAAGGATAACAACTCCAGGTCGAGAAGTCTCTCATCCATTAAATATAATCGCGTTGAGATGACAGTAACATAATGAAAATTATGTTACACAAGTGAAGGGTTAAAGAAATGTTTGTGACCTACCTGGACACAAATCAAGCCAGGTGGTTTTCACCATCACACGATCGAACTTTTCTGGGTTTTAAGTAGTCAACATGGCCGTTGAGGAGAGTAACATTAACTGGCTTGAGCTCTGTCCATTTGTCACTTAAAAAGTATAATGATGAAAACAACGTACAGAACCAACACTGAGCATTGCGAATTGCTTATAGATCAGCAGAAGCTGACTAAAGAGAAAATTTTGCACTACAGGAGTAATCTATGAGTTCATAAAAATATAAATAATTTATTGTGATGTAAAATACTAAGGCCTGCTGAATCATGGGATTTCTTGGAGGGAACACATTATTGATTTCTTGCGCTATTTGTAATAACGAATAAGAAAAGTATTTGGAACACAGTCACAAGCATTGCACATACTTTCTTTCTGTACTAGTGCCAGACTCTTGAATTAATTGTTGACAAAGAGTTCAAAGGTATTTTTATTAACCCCTTAACCGCAGGCCATCATTTTCATGACGCTCGGACGCAATGGATCATACCGCGGGGAGTCACTTTTGTAATTCTGTATTATTTTGTATTCTCCCAGGCTTTCAAGTGGTGGCTTGTATCATCTATCAGTACTGCCAGTGTCCAACAATAGTCAGCACTGCTAATGTAATATGTACTTCCATCCATTGTTGACAATTTAGCCCTTGACTCCCCTCCCCACCTCCCCTCCATTACCCTCTCCTCTCGCCTGCCCGGCCGCGCTGTGCTAAGCAAATCTTCCCTGGAATTTTCCACTGATTTCATCCATTGAAATAAGCCCTATGCCCTATTCTTATGCAAAATAATATATACCCCCCAAAAATAAGATAATTGATAGTACCACACACCTGGAGTTGGATAATTATCACCTGGCAACACCCATGTGCACTTGTTCGCTAATTTTCCCTGGTAATTTCCCCTTGAAATATGCCGTATAATCTATTCTCGTAATAAAAATATATATAAGAAAGGAAAGGAGAAGCCTAAGTGATATTCACATTCGCCTGGAACTACCTAATTTCCTGCCAATCATTTCACAGCATATAAATTAGCAGCTGTCACCTCGCTGACGTTGTCAACCCTTGGTGGCCCCATATCCACCTCGTCATTTAGTTCAGTGTTGTATCTTGAGATGAAAGCACGTAGCACTCGCTTCCCTCCATTTCCGCTGCTTCTAGAGGGACCTGTGACCTCTACCCCTACTAAACCTCGTGTGGGAAGGGGTAAAGGACTAAATGACTCTGCTGTGGAGCGTGAAATGGCTAATTTATCCATGATAATGATGGACAGTGACTACAACCTTTTTGGTGAATCGTGTGATGAGCCAGTGGAGGAAATAGTGATGAACTACGAGTGCTTCAGTGTCCCAAGTTAATCCTGGCTCCAAGGGAAAGGAGCCCTTAGTTACTGGAAGTGACAGTGTATAACATAGTGTAAATAAAATAGAAAAGTTAATAAGTACTAATATAAGAATATGAGTACAAATACTTGGAGTAATGACAGTCAAAGCTTTGCTCTCTACGCTACTTTACTGAACGAGAAAGTTAATGCCTGGAGTGAAAATAAACTGTTATTATTGAAGGAAACTTATGGATAGATACTGTGTATATATATATATATATATATATATATAAGTGTAATAAAGTAATAGGAATATAAAGTGTGAGTGTGCTTATGAATAATAAATGACAGAATACCAGCGGGGAACGAGCGCAAGTGGGAAGCTTGTACGTGCTCGTAATTTTCATTGCTTTCACAGAGTTTTTTTTTTTAGGTGTATGGATTCCAAAGTACTTGAAAATCATAGAATAGTGTTTCTAGTGATAATATTAGGCTGTGATAATCATATTACTGGGTGTCGGGAGGTGTAAAGTGGAGAATTCGTTACCCAACTTCAGAAGTCTCCAGAAGTCAAACGGTACTCGACGAAGGCTCAACAGACATCTCAGGAGAAAGCTGAAGGTATGTGCCATAAGCACATTTAATTATAATATTCTAGGACTAATAACTGATTTTTGGCAAATATTTTTAAAAAGTCAGTTGAAGCACGAATATCCTCGCGGGACGCGCAAGGAGCGCAAAAACATAACCGCAGTGTAGGGGTTAATAATGTGAATACAGGAGAAGTTTCCTATGGTGACAGCTACAACAAATATAATCAAAGTAGAGTAAGGGGAAAATAAAATAAATTAACTTATTAAAAGAAAAGAAAGAACATGGTTGAAATTGTTATTATTTCGAGGGTCCAGTTCGGACTGAAATTGTTGTATGCACTTGGCATGTTTGATAATTATATTCTTAATATGAAGTTTTTTTTTTTTCCCCTTCTCTCCCTTGTGTTGCTCTACTTTACACTTTTCGTTTTCAGTCAGATGTGTACATATATTATTCAGTATTGTCTCTGTATTACCGGGCTAATGGATGGCTCAGCCTCCACTACAGATGGAGGAAAACTACAATCGAAAGACGAACGTCTCTGCCTTTAACTGCGGTAATACCATACATATTTGGGAATGCCACTGATCATTCCATTATTTGAATAAGTGTCTATACTCTCTGTGCTCAATGTTTCAACGAATTCACAAACGCAACCATTGGTTTCAGCTCCTCGAATCTTCACTGTATTCTTCCTGCTCCATATGCATTCCAATAATTTCCTTGGTTACTTATCGTATACCATTTTTATAAATACTGTCACTCGTTCATTCAGTTATTTGCCTGCCCAGTCACTTACCAAAGTTCTCTCCCATTTTCTTCGATTCAGACATTACCTACGTCAGCATCTCACCTATAATCACCTCCCATAGAGTCAGCCACCTTCATAAAGTGAGGAAGAGGCAGGGAGGAACAAGGCCAAGTGGGTCTGACTTATGACTTAGTGAGGAGACGAAGCCATTACTCAGACAAGGTGGCAGGAGGCGGGAGGTGGTGGGAAGGTGAGAGAGGAAAGGAGGAGGAGAGGCAAGAGAAGATGAGATTGAGATCCTGATGAACGGGAGGAGGAAAGGAGACGTGGAAACTCGAGAGAGAGAGAGAGAGAGAGAGAGAGAGAGATTCACCCCCAGGCTAGACCTCATCAGATCATATAGCCCTGCTAAGGTTACAGGAGAGGGCTACCCCTCCCAGTACAGCAGCCACAGGGCGAGGCGCGAACTCGCAACCTCACGATTACGAGCCCGACACCCTACCACTGAGCTACCGCGCTCACAGTGAGAGAGAGAGAGAGAGAGAGAGAGAGAGAGAGAGAGAGAGAGAGAGAGAGAGAGAGTAGCACTGTCTGGTACGGGTAGCCAGAGATCTACAGATTGAAAAATTTCTTGCTTTTGTGTTCATTTACGTGTCTTCTTAGCTGTATTTTTTGTGACATGTATACAAGTGGATTATATTCTTCATATAGTATTGGAGGCTGTAACACGCTGCTGACATGACAGATCTAGGAATAGAATATGACAGTGTAGACTATGTTGGTAATGCACCACAGGAAGGGCGACACCCAGGATAAAACGAGTGGCACACAGTTCGTCAGTTTTAATGACTTAGCGACACAGCATAATGTATGCCGACCCAAGCGAGGGTCCGGAAATAAGACGCGGAAAGACGCTTTGCTCTCCTTTACTTCTCTTGTTGGAGGAACAAATGTCAGTTCCACGTTGACTTTTGTCTAAACTCTGATCTGTAGGATAGACAACGAAGGGAGAATGCTGATTTTTTTTTTCCATTATATCTTGGTTTTGCTGTCAGGGCCTGGTTGTAATATTCACAGTCGGGCCTCTTGAACGTAAACAGTAACCTGGTGTACTATATCCTGACAAAAACATGTTTTTCTTCTATATGGTGATCACATGGACTGTCATAGCATGCTTCGCTCTTCCTTCTGTTACCCTCAGACTCTAGTGTAAGGCGGGTTCCCTGTGTTGTTTTGCTCCCACTCGATTCCGTGTCTAGGAATTTTTGTTTGATCGCTGAGGCAGCATATACTCCAGGTATGAAATATACGGTGCAAAAATGAAACAAAATTATTGTGATATTTACATTTTATATAAATTTTATGTGATCAACACTGAAGACAATTGGAGAGGTATGGTGACATTGGAATAAAGGTGTGAGTTGGAGGGAGGGCAGCTCGATGGTGGGGGACAGGATGACATGGAGACGCTTAATATGTGGCTGCTCGTTCTGAGAATAAGGCACATAGAGAGACAGATAGACAGACAGACAAACAGTAATCCATGACGTTTAGCTGACAGTGGCTTCATTTGAGTTATCTGCAGACCACATGGACGCCGTTATACTGAACAATTATGTCAAAAATGTCTGATTAAAATGTAAAAGATGTCATCAGATGGAATAGCCAAAGCGTTAACATAGCAGCAACGCCAGAAGCATGACATGTATTGTGCTGCATATGCTTTGTGCATACTGCATAGATCCTAGTGACAGAGAACACATGGTAAATTCTTATTAATTTTTTCATCAGGAGAGTCCATTTCTAAGCATCACCTAACGGAGGTAAAAATGATATATAAACGTGTTATTGCACTGGAAGGACTAAGACTGGTCCTTAAATAATTTGGATGAAATCTTTCTGTTTTCTCTCTGACTAACGCCGGAAAGCTCCTCTGTCCACTGGAAAAATCTTTTGCAGTCTGAAAGTTAAGGAAACTACTTGTAACTTGTCCCGTACGAGAGGCCAGTCCTAAATCGAGCAGTAACGCTTGGAGGCAGAAACCGAGATCCAAAAAGAATGTCGTCGCAATGAAAGGGTTAACGAGGACGTGATCGTTGAGATACTGAGATACTGTTTGCAAGTGATAATGTACAGACACTCAAATGTAACTATATCATACTGATTTCCTTGAGACAACTTGTACCAGAAAGTTGATTCCCTTCACTTACTGTGCAGGGTGACCTAGACAACATGGCTCTTGAACATTTCTGCCTCAAAACAAGAACGCTCGCTGCATACGATCTTGACTTCATATAACCTATTAAGTCCGGGAGAAAACGTTCTACGTATATAATCATGACATATATATATTTATTCTTCGTAGACTTTGCATTTATGCTGCATTTCTCACAGTTTATCTATCTATCAATCTGTCTATATCCACACACCTTAATCTTGGAAGAGATAGCCACAAAAGTATCGCCTTTACGTCGCCCTATCCTCCGGTAATAGGATGTTTTCTCTTCACCACACAACACTCTCTGATGCCTCTCCGGCCCATCCTACCATCTCATCCTTGTCCCATCTCTGCCTCGCTGCTTAAACCTTTTACATACAAGATCCTAGACAGCCTCACTTTCCATTCTCTCCGCATGACAAATAGTCTCAAGGTAAATTTTCTTATCCCTCTCTTCGATACTTTCCTTTATTTCCTTGTATTGTCGCTTTTTTTGTTGGAGGAAAGAGAATGAAAAGGTGCATCCACAGGTTGGAGGGAACGGAGGCCTGAGAAGAAAGAATACCAGATAATACTGTTATTGGTATGATAATATGTTAAGAGCATGAAGCATTGAGAGAGAGAGAGAGAGAGAGAGAGAGAGAGAGAGAGAGAGAGAGAGAGAGAGAGAGAGAGATCTTTCAGTACTGAGTACAATGCAATCGCCTCAAGACAGCTGCATCGTACAGTGAGAGTAATATGCAAAATATATGGTAAAAGCCTTATTTAAGAACTTCTCTGCCATTCACTTTCTCGTGATCTGAGAAAAATGCACAATAAAGGCACATTCTTAAATGTGCCAAATAAAATGCCAAATGAGATTTGGCATCAATGCAAATTTTTCTTATGCCAACCAGATCCTGAAAATGTCAGATTGGCATAATTATACCAAACCATGCAACCCTGACGTAAGACATCCCTGGGACGCAGGTGTGACTGGAAACTTGCCAATTACTGAGAGCGATACTTTTTAATTATTATTATTAATCAAAAACAGTAAAGACAAGCCATTCTAATACTTTCGCAAGAATAGCTTTCGTTTATTTCTTCCAGTCCATAAATTATGTTCAGGGGGCAAGCCAATTATGGGAAACACTCTCCTTACCCCCTCACGCCAAAAGTATTACCTTTTCGCACTCCCTATCCAGTGGAAGGCTGCCAGATCAAGGGAATACTATTCGGATTTTATAGAAAGCAAGTCATAACTTCCTTGGGCGATTGTACACAGTAAACCGCAGGGTACGTCTCTGTTTGTTATTGTGCTGTTAGATGACTTGTTTACAGTCCATTTTATTTATTTTTTTTAAGCAAGGTAAACAAAGGCAACTTTTCCATTTTTCATCAGGACAAAAGTCCGTTTACGAAATTCATTTTCTTGTTTTTTCTTTTTTTTTTTTTTTACAACTGTCAGCGATTTGGTGTGGAAGACCACAATGCAGCTACATATTTTCTGTTTTCGGTAATCTGATAACATATTTTTAACCCTGTGAGAAACAAGAAGACAAATATGATTTGAATCCCGGCCTACTTGTTAACTAACAAATAACATGTCAGCGAACTTTTGTATTTCCATTTTCACCTTGCCTTGGCCCTGGTGAATCCACGTCCTCAGTGGCAAAAAAAGAGAATACTAACTAAGGCTCTGCATCTCCACATCACATCTTCGATTGCATCATCTTCTTGTAATAAACTCTTGATACAACGTAGCATTCAACACGGAGAGATGGTAGTGTTTTGCTGTTAAAAAAAAAAAAAAAAAAAAGTATTAATTAGGCCTCGGAATAGAAGTCTCCGATAATGGCGTGGATATTGAGCAAAAAACTTACAGGAGCTAATACTGCTACCTGATGATTACCCATGGTCTCATTACGGCCTCATTATTGCCGGTAGTGGTTAAGCCCATTACCGGCAATACCGTGTTTCCTTCTGGAAAGGTGGGCTCTGAACCTCTGACTCAGTTTAATCCTGAAAGGACATTTATTTCACTTTTTATCATCTTTAACCTATGTTCAGTGGTTCTGCATTTTTCTTTTTTTCTCGTATTCATATTTCATCCTTTCTGGTCATTTCCTTTGTTTATATCTGACTAATACAAGATCATTTTATGCAGTTAAGAATAGGCTTCTCGTAATGAAAGAGGTCAGGAGTTTCATTCTTTCTTCTTCATTGCCTCAGATCATCCCTAAGATGATCACAATCATCGGGTGGAACCAGATCTCCTGGAGTGGACACAACAAAATGATGTCACCATCAAGAACCACAAAACTGTCATCATGCGGTTTGATCTGGCCTCTACTCCCAACTCACCCCCTCCCATTATCTGGACGATCACACCCTTGAGGTAGTCCAGACTATCAAGCTTCTCGGCAAAACTCCGGACAGCTAACTACGCTTGGACCAACACAGCATCCGTCCTTCAATCCGCCTCTTTCAGGCTCTACATGTTCCGAAGACTCAAGTCTTTTGGTCTTTCCAAGGTGGATCTCTCCAACATTTATCAAGCTTTCCTGTTTCCACAATTGACATATGCATCACGAAGTCTTACTACAACACAGAAGTAAAGATTAGAGTATGTCCAGAAGCGTACCACAATAATAATAATGGGCTCAGCTTATGTCACCTATACCACAGGACGTCAGACTCATAGCTTTACAGTCTTCTCTGAAACCCATCAAACATACCTCTGCCAGTTTGGACTCCTGAACCACCCTCGTCACCGCAACTTGCCCTCTTCCCCTGTCCCAGCACCACCTCACGCCATCCGTACCAGCAACAAGTTACAACCAGTTTGGAGCAAAAACTGATTGTTATAAGAAGAGGCCCATTCTTATCATTGAATGATCAACGAACACTAGCTAACAACACTTCCACCAATCTTGTTGTTGTTGTTGGAGTAAACCTATAATAGTTATTGTCTATCTATCTATCTATCTATAGCCCGACGCCCTAATCCCGCAAAGGATGGCCACAGACAAAACGCCTCCAAGTCGCTCTGTCACTCACCATTTGATTACCCTCCCACCAACTCACTCCCCCCTCCCTCATATAGCTCTCAACTCCATCCCTCCACCTCATCCTCGGTCTACCCCTTCCTCTCCCTCCCTCCACCTCACCTACGTACACCCTCTTAGTCAGTCATTCATTCTCCATTCTCTCCACGTGCCCAAACCATCTCAGTGTATTTCTCCTAATCTTCTCAACCACATCCACATCCACCCCACAACGTTCCTTCACTTCTTCATTTCTCAACCTGTCCCTCCATGTCACTCCACATGCTCCTCTCCAATAACTCAGTTCCACTGATCTCACTCTTGACTTGTTCCCCTCTTGCAAGGTCCACGCCTCGCTTCCAGACGTCTGGGTAGGGATCACAATACTATCATGCATTGACTTCTTAACTTCCATACTCACCTCCCTATTTCTCATTACAGCTTTCAGTGAACCAACAACCTTCCTTCCCTGCTGTACCCTTTCATGCATTTCATCCCCCAAAGTTCCATCCCTACTCAGCACACTACCCAAGTACTTGAATGCACTCACATTCTCCATATCCTCACCATCCAACCTCACTGTACATTCTGCGACTTCATTCCTCTCAAACACCATAACGTTACTTTTGTTTACATTAACTTTCAGTTTCCTCCTCCTACACACTGTCCCAAATTCATTCACTAAACCTTGCAACTCCCACTCATCTTCACTCAACAATACTGTATCATCAGCAAACAGCAACACCGGAATCTTCCAAATCTCACCCTCATTCTTTAGAGCCACCCCCACATCCACTGCCCTACCTTGCACCTCCTTTACAACCCCATCCATGTACTTATTAAACAGCCATGGAGACATCACACAGCCCTGTTTCAGTCCTACATTGAGGTCAAAGAACTCAGCTCACCATCCACTCTCACCGTAGCCCTAGCTACATACATACTTTTCACAGCAATCAGCAATTTTCCCTCCACTCCATATATTCTTAATACCTTCCACATACCTTGCCTATCTATTCTGTCAAGTTTCTCCAAGTCCACTAAACATCTTAGAACAAATATCTGATCTACACACCCTTTTCCCTTCCTAAATCCCCCTTGTTCTTCTCCAAGTAGCTCCTCTGTCATATGCCTAACACTATCAATGAGTATTCTACCATATATTTTACCAGTTACACTAAGAAGGCAAATATCCCTATGGTTACCACATATTTCTCTCTCCCCTTTTCCTTTGCATAAAGGAACAATTATACCTGATTTCCAGTCCTCTGGAACCCTTCCCTCTTCCCAAGCCAATCTACACAACTTCCATATCCACTCCACAACAATCTCACCCCCATACCTCAGCATTTCACCACACACTCCATCAATTCCTGGGGCCTTTCCCAACTTAATCATCTTCACTGCATCCACTACTTCCGCCCTACTGATCTCTTCCTCCCTCCTCTCATCTCTTCTTCTCCCAGCCATTCCCCAACCACTTATACTCGCACTGCTCTCACTTTCTACATTCAATAAATCCTCAAAGTGCTCCTCTATCTCCTCAATTTCTCTCTCTTCTCCACCAACAATCTATTATTCCTATCATTCACTCCCCTACTATTTCCCCTTTCACACTGCCTTACTTTCTTTACCTCCTTCCAAAACAATTTCTTACTCTCCCTCCATTTCACACTCAGATTCCTCCCATACTCTTCATCCACTTTCTTCTTACTCTCCTTTACCTGTCTCTTCACCTCCCTTCTCCTGCTTACATATACCTCTCTCTTCTCTCTCTCATCTTCTCCCCTACCTCTGCTCGCTAACCATTCACTATATGCCTTCTTCTTTTGTTCCACAGCTCGTTTCACCTCATCATTCCATCATGCTGTCCCTTGCACACCCTTGCATTTCCTCCTCACTCCACAAACCACCTCACACGCAGCGCCTATCTTTTCCGTGAATATCTTACATATGCTTCCACTCCATCTGCTCTAGCTCATACCTTCCCAATCTTTCTTCCACTATGCTCTTATACTCTGCCATTTTCTCACTCTCTTGCAATTTCTCCACTCTTGTCAGAGGAGCTGTTTCCTCCTGTCTTCCCCTTCGTCTCCTCAACCATTTTCTTTGCAGCTTTACCTTGGCCATCACTAAGTGATGGTCAGAGACTCCATTCCCCCACCCTCTCCACACTCTTGCAACCAACACTTGTCTTCTCATTCGCTCATCCACACACACATAGTCTATCATTGCATTTCGTTCAACAAGCTCACCATCCATCCTTCTCATTATTCTCCATGTATACCGGTGGATCATCTTATGGCGAAAGTAGGTGTTGGCTATTGCCAACCCCTTACCAGCACAGATGTCCACCAAAGCACTTACCATTCCCATCTACTTCAGCTGGCACATCCCACTGACCAACCATTCCATCCACTCGTCCATTCCCAACTTTGCCATTCGTGTCTCCAATCAAAAACACTCTCTCACTCCTCTCAGATCTGTCCATACATGCTTCTACTCTCATGCAAAACTCATCTTTCACTCTTGCCACTCGGTCCTCTGTCAAAGCATACACACATACAATTGCCCATGCTTGTATACCTACTTTCATCCTCACCCATACAATCCTTGCACCCACTGTTCCATACTCTCTTATATTCTCCTTCCACTTCTTGCTTATCATCAGACATACTCCCTCTCTTGCCCTCTCATTCTTATTAACTCCCGCACATATGCCTAAACCATATTGCCATTCTCTCACCCTTTCACCTTCCCATTTAGTTTCAGTTAATCCACATATATCCACTCTTGCATCCTCAAGCACCTGAACAATCTCTCTCTCTTTCACTTCATCATTCACTCCTCTCACATTCCAAGTTCCCACCCTAAGGATGTCCTTTGTCCATTCCATAGTTGTCAACGTATGGTCCGTCCGGGTCCGAGGCGCTTTATTCGCTTGTTTAGTTAGTTCTTTTTACGGGGTGGGGCACTAACCCACCACCAACACTTTTACTCGCCTCGTACGACAAGCAGGGATACTGGGGGAGTATTCTTGAAACCTCCCTACCCCCAGGGGTAAGTTATTGTCACTTACTCTAAATTTGGCAATGAAATTTGCTTCTGAGGAAGTACTCTCCATTTACAAATGTTAATTTTTGGTTCCATCTGTATTTTAAGGCTTAAGGCTGCCTAACCTTAAATAAACCGTGAATTATTATTATTATTATTATTATTATTAGTATTAGTATTAGTATTAAACTATAAAATGCCTAATCACACTGAAGGCGTTTTCAGTTGTGGTCGGGACCGACAGACTAGTGACGAATGGCCTGGTGTTGCAGCTTCCTCTCTGTTACCCTGCCAGGTGGACGAATGACTTCGATATGCTTTACTAGCTGTTGAAATGAGACTGCCTGACTGCTTTGTGTATGGCCTTAAGACTCTCTCAGACTATCTCCTATAGCTTATTCGATCTCATCTGGGGGCAGACAAGTCTTAAATTTATCAAAGCTGGCGGCTGATTGGTTGTTCTATTGCATTCATTGTTAACAAAGTTTTAAAATTATTTTTATTATAAGGCTTATAATAACCGTTTGACTATAAGATTTCCCAAATGTTATATATAATTATGTGTTGAGATTAATTTAAGAACGGGACCTTATTAAGTTGATCAGATGTCCGACATATATGTGAAATGTTGACTTTTTGCAACAGATCAAAACACGTGAAGGTGAAGTTTTACGAGTTCCTTGATTTTTTCAACATGTCGGCAAATTATTGTAAATTATGTTATTACTGTAACATTATGTAAAATCTAACCTAGTAAAGCATCGGAATTCCCATGGAATATGACATACTCATTGAATTTTGGTTAATTGTAGGAACAGGGGAGGAGGGGATGTCCCACTTAGCGAAGCAGACAAACATTCGAATTTACTTGAGAGCATTTTCCTGTAGCATCAATTTACATGTTGTCTGCTTTCGCATCATCAGTAAGTGTTCTATATTTTTAGTTTCAAAAATCAAGCGACAACTTCCAACAAGCTGTGACAGGGTAAGGGCTGCATTATATTTACAACTGACGGTGACATAGCTTCTTCTCTAATGTCTACCTGTCATTATCATTCTTGGAATTCCGGTGTTTTACCAGGATAGATTTTACACAATATCGCACTAAATGCCATGATTTACATTAATTTGCCTGAGCATAGGGTGAAAAATCAAGGTACTCATAAACATTTACCGGAACGTGTTTTGATTTGTCGTGAAAATTCAAAATTTCACATGTATCTAGGCCATCTGATAAAGCCAGAAAGATCCCGTTTTTAAATTAATCTATACATATAACTATTTATAACATTTTATTGGGCAATTTTATAATCAAACGGCTATTGTAACCCTTATAATAAAAACATTTTGCAGTGTGTCAGTAATATTCAATGCACTTAGACAACCAATCAGCTGCCAGCTTTCTAAAGCTTAAGACTAGCTCTTCTCAAGTGAGATCAAATATGGAATACTTCAGCAGAGACATGGCAGTCTGCCATTATGTGAACCAAATTACAATAATACTTGAAAAATTAATCTACCGAGGTAATTTTGCTACCCAGGTTAATATTTATGTCTAGCTGATGCTTTATTAATCCGTTGATGCACGTGTCGTACAGTACATTGATATTATATTCTTACCACCTCCACAAAATTGTAGTCAGCCTGAAGGAATACTTATGTACTGAAGGAGAATGTGAGGGATAACAACTCCAGCTTGAGAAGTCTCTCATCAGTTAAATAAAATCGCGTTGAGATGATAATAATATAATGAATATTATGTCACACGCGTGAGGGTCAAAGAAATGTTTGTGACCTACCTGGACACAAATGAAGCCAGGTGGTTCTCGTCATCACACGATCGAACTTTTCTGGGATTTGAGTAGACAACATGACCGCTAAGGAGGGCAACACTAACTTGTTTGAGCTCTGTTCGTTTGCTGCATAAAAAGCATATATAATGATGAAAACAACGTACAGAATCAACACTGAGATTGGGAATTGCTTATAGATCATCAGAAGCAGATTAAAGGAAAAAATGCACTGCAGGAGTAATCTATGAGTGCATAAAAATATAAATAATTTACTGTGTTATAAAATATTTCAAGGAGTTACTAAGGCTCGCTGAATCACAGGATTTCTTGGAGGGAACTCATCATTGATTTCTTGCACTATTTGTAATGATATTGTACTGACCAATAAGAAAAGTATTTGGAACACAGTCCCAAGCGGTGCACATTCTCTCTTTCTGTACTATTGCGAGTTAACTGGGAACAGAGAGTTCAAAACTACTTTGATTAATAATGTGAACGTAGGAGAAGAAGCTTCCTGTGGTGATTGCTGCAACAAATATGATCAAAGTAGAGTGAGGAGAAAATAAAACAATTTAACTTAAAAAAAAAAAAAAAAAATTGATTGAAATTATTTTTATTATTTTGAGGGTCCACTTCGGACTGATATAGTTGTATGCACATAGCATGTTCGATATTTTCTTAATCTGAAGATTTTTTCCCCTTCTCTACCCCCACACCCTCCGGTAGTTGTTATATTTTACGTTTTGTCTTCAGTCAGGTGTCTACATATATTATGCAGTATAGTCTATGCCTTTGTCTGCGGTAAGACTATATAGTTTTATGGAATGCCATTGAGCATTCCACTCTTTGAGTAAGTGTCTACAGCCTCTGTGCTCTGTGTTCCATGGAAACACACAGATGCAACCTTGCTTTCAGCTCCTCAAATCTTCATTGAATTCTCCTTCCTACTCACTACGCATTCCAATAATTTTCTTGGTTACTTATCGTGTACGATTTATATAAATACGATCACTCGTCCATTCAGTTATTAGCCTGCCTAATCACTTACCAAAGTTTTGTCTACTTATTTTCGTTGCAAACATTTATTCTCTGCGACAATATCTCACCAGTAATCACCAGCCACACAGTCATCCACCTTCAATCAAGTGTTGACGAAGCAGGGAGGAACGAGGACAAGTGGAACTGACATGTGACTTAATGAGGAGACGAAGCCATTACTGAAACCTGGTAGCAGGAGGCGGGAGGTGGTGGAAGGGTGGGAGAGGAATGAAGGAGGAGAGGCAAGAGAAGATGAGATTGGAGTCATGAAGAATGGGATGAGGAAAGCAGAACTGGAAACAACAGAGAGAGAGAGAGAGAGAGAGAGAGAGAGAGAGAGAGAGAGAGAGAGAGAGAGAGAGAGGGCACTGTCTGCTGTGGGAAGCAAGAGGTCTACAGACTACAAAATTATTTGCATTTGATTGTGTTCATTTTCTTGTCTTCTTAACTGTATTTTTTGTCACGCGTAAACAAGTAGATTCTATTTTTATAAATTGATATACAGTACCTGGAGTCTCTAACACAACGTTGACATGACAGATCCAGTAGTACAGTATGACAGTGTAGACTGTGTTGGTAATGTGCCACGGGAAGGGCGACACCCAGGATAAAACGAGTGACACAGTTCGTTATTGTGAATGACTTAGAGACAAAGTTTATTGTACGCCGACCCCATTGAGGGTCCGGTAATAAGACGCGGAATGACTCTTTGCTGTCCTTTATTTGTCCTGTTGGAGGAACAAATAGTTGCACGTTGATTTTTGTCTAATTTCTAGTTTGTAAGAGACACAACGAAGGGAGGATGACGATTTTTTTCCATGATATCTTGTTTTTGCTGCCAGGGCCTGGCTGTAATATTGACGGCCGGGCCTTTTGAACGTAGACGGTAACCTGGTGTACTATATTCTAACAAAAACAAGTTTTTGTGCTATATGGTGATCACATGGACTGCCATAGCATGCTTCCTTCTTCCTTCTGTTACGATCAGACCGTAGTGTAAGGCGGAGAGCCTATGTGTTTTTTTGCTCCCACTCGATTCTATGTCAAAGCATTTTTGCTTGATCGTTAGGGCAGCATATACTCCAGGTATGCAATATATTGTGCAAATATGAAAGAACGTTATCGTGATATTTACATTTTATATAAATTTTATGTGATAACACTGAATACAGTTCAGTAGTGGAGAGGTATGGTGATGTGAATAAAGGAGTGAGTTGCAGGGAGGCCAGCTCGATGGTGAGGGACAGGATGACACGGAGATGGTTAATTTGTGGTCGTCCATTCCGCGAATAAGACATATAGAGATATTTATAGACAGACAGACAAACAGTAATTCATGACGTTTAGTTGACACGTGGCTTCATTTGCAGTACCTGCAGACAACATAGATTCCATTATACTGAACAATTAAATTATGTCAAATGTGTCTGATTAAAACGTTAAAGGTGTCATGAAGTGGAAGGGTTAAAGGGTTAACATAGCACCAACGTCAGGAGCATGACATGTATAGTGCTACATATAACCTGTGCATACTGCATAGATACCAATGACACTGAACATAGGGTAAACTCTGTCAGTCGTATTAACTTTTTCAACAGAAGAAGACGATCCCTAAGCATCACTTAATGGAGGAAAAAATGGTATATAAACGTGTTATTCCACTGGGAGGACTAAGACTGGTCCTTTAATAATATGGATGAAATCTTTTTGTTATCTCTCTGACTACCGCGAGACAGCTACGCTGTCCACTGAAAAATCCCTTGCAATCAGAGAGTTAAGGAAACTACTTGTAACTTGTCCCGTACGAATGCTGGTCCAAAGTCGAGCAGTAACGCTTGGAGAGAGAAACAGATATATAAAAAGAATGTCGTCATAATGAAAGGGTTTACGCGGACGTGATCGTTGAGATACAGTTTGCAAGTGATAATGTAGACACTCAGACGCAACTATTTGTTACTGATTTCCTTGAGACAACGTGTACCTGTATGTTGCCTCCCTTCACTTACTGTGCAGGGTGACCTAGACAACATGACTCTTGAGCATTTCTACCTCTAAACAAGAACGATCACTGCATACGATCTTGACTTCATATAACCTAGTAAGGCCGGGAGAAAAGGTTCTAGGTAATTAATCACGACATATATATTTTTTCTTTATAGACTTTACATTTATGATGCAGTTCGCACGGCTTATCTATCTATCGATCTCTCTATAACCACACACCTTAATCCTGGAAGAGGTTGCACCAAAAGTATCGCCTCTACGTCGCCCTGTCCTCCGGTAACAGGATGTTTTCTCTCCACCACACAACACTCTGATACCTCTCCGGCCCATCGTACCATCTCATCCTTGCACTGGCGCCTCTGCCTCGCTGCTTAAACCTTTTACATACAAGATCCTAGACAACCTCACTTTCCATTCTCTCCTCATAACAAATAATCTCAAGGTAAATTGTATTATCCCTCTCTTCAAGACTTTCATGTATATCCTTTTTTTTGTCTCATTTTTGCTGGAGGAAAGAGAATGAAAAGATGCATCAACAGGTTGGAGGAAACGGAGGGCTGAGAAGATAGAACACCAGATAAAAGTGGTATTAGTATGATAATATCTTACGAGCATGAAGCAATGAGAGAGAGAGAGAGAGAGAGAGAGAGAGAGAGAGAGAGAGAGACCTTTCAGTACTGAGTACGATGCAATCGTCTCAAGACAGCTGCATCGTACAGTGAGAGTAATATGCAAAATATATGGTAAAAGCCTTATTTAAGAACTTCTCTGCCATTCACTTTCTTGTGATCTGAGAAAAATGCACAATAAAGGCACATTCTTAAATGTGCCAAATAAAATGCCAAATGAGATTTAGCATGAATGCAAGTTTTTCTTATGCCAACCAGATCCTGAAAACGCCAGATTGGCATAATTATACCAAACCAAGCATCCCTGACGTAAGACATCCCTGGGACGCAGGCGTGACTGTAAACGTGCCAATTACTGAGAGCGATACTTTTTAATTATTATTATTAATCAAAAACAGTAAAGACAAGCCATTCTAATACTTTCGCAAGAATAGCTTTCGTTTATTTCTTCCAGACCATAAATTATGTTCAGGGGGCAAGCCAATTATGGGAAACACTCTCCTCACCCCCTCACCCCAAAAGTATTACCGTTTCGCACTCCCTATCCAGTGGAAGGTTGCCAGATCCAGGGAATACTAATCGGATTTTAGAGAAAATAAGTCATAACTTCCTTGGGCGATTGTGCACAGTAAACCGCAGGACACGTCTCTGTTATTGTGCTGTTAGATGACTTAACTGTTTACAGTCCATTTTATTTCATCATTTTTTTTTTTACAAGCAAGGTAAACACAGGCAACCTTTCCTATTTCTCATCAGGACAAATTTCTCTCTACGTAATTCACTTTCTTTCTTCTTCTGTCTTTCTTCAATTTTTTTTTTTTTTTTACCACCTGTCAGCAATTTGGTGTGAACGACCACAATGCAGTTACATATTTCTGATTTCGGTAATCTGATAACATACTTTTAATGTCGTGATAAACAAGATGACAAATATGATTTGAACCCTGACCCATTTGTTAACTAACGAATAACATGTCAGCGTATTATCGTAATCGCATTTTCACCTTGTCTTGGCACTGGTGATTCCACGTCCTCAGTGGCAGAAAAAGAGAATACTAACTAAGGCTCTGCATCTCCACATCACATCTTCGATTGCATCATGTTCTTGTAATATACTCTTGATACAACGTAGCATTCAACACGGAGAGATGGTAGTGTTTTGCTAAGTTGAAAAAAAAAAAAAAAGTATTAATTAGGCCTCGGAATAGAAGGCTCCAATTATGGCGTGGATAATGAGCAAAAAACTTACGGGAGCTATAACCGCTACCTAATGACTGCCCGTGGCCTCATTACGACCTCATTATTGCCGGTACTGGTTAAGCCCATTACCGGCAATACCGTGTTTCCTTCTGGAAAGGTGGGCTCTGAACCTCTGACTCAGTTTAATCCTGAAAGGACATTTATTTTACTTTTTATCATCTTTAACCTATGTTCAGTGATTCTGCATTTTTTTTTTTTTTTTTTTTTTTTGGTATTCAAATTTCACCCTTTCTGGTCATTTCCTTTGTTTATATCTGACTAATACAAGATCATTTTATGCGGTTAAGGATAGACTTCTCATACTGAAAGAGGTCAGGAGTTTCTTTCTTCTTCATTGCCTCATATCATCCTTAAGATGACCACAATCATCGGGTGGAACCAGAACTCCTGGACTGGACACAACAAAATGATGTCACCATCAAGAACCACAAGACTCTCATCATGCGGTTTGATCTGGCCTCTACTCCCAACTCACCCCCTCCCATTACCTGGACGATCACACCCTTGAGGTAGCCCAGACTATCAAGCTTCTCGGCAAAACTCTGGACAGCTAACTAAGCTTGGACCAACACAGCACCCGTCCTTCAATCCGCCCCTTTCAGGCTCTACATGTTCCGAAGACTCAAGTCTTTTGGTCTTTCCAAGGTGGATCTCTGCAGCATTTATCAAGCTTTCCTGTTTCCACAATTGACATATGCATCACCAAGTCTTACTACAACACAGAAGCAAAGATTAGAGTATGTCCAGAAGCGTACCACAATAATAATAATGGGCTCAGCTTATGTCACCTATACCACAGGACGTCAGACTCATAGCTTTACAACCATCTCTGAAACCCATTATGGGCTCAGCTTATGTCACCTATACCACAGGACGTCAGACTCATAGCTTTACAATCTTCTCTGAAACCCATCAAACATACCTCTGCCAGTTTGGACTCAAACTCCTGAACCACCCTCGTCACCGCAACTTGCCCTCTTCCCCTGTCCCAGCACCACCTCACGCCATCCGTACCAGCAACAAGTTACAACCAGTTTGGAGCAAAAACTGATTGTTATAAGAAGAGGCCCATTCCTACCATTGTCTGAATGATCAACGAACACTAGCTAACAACACTTCCACCAATCTTGTTGTTGTTGTTGTTGTTGGAGTAAACCTACAGTAGTTATTGTCTATTTATCTATCTATGTATAGGTCGACGCATTAATCCAGCAAAGGGTGGCCACAGACAAAACGCCTCCAAGTCGCTCTGTCACCCACCATTTGACTACCCTCCCCCGAACTCACTCTCCCCTCCCTCATATGCCTCTCAACTCCATCCCTCCACCTCATCCTCGGTCTACCCCTTCCTCTCTCTCCCTCCACCTCACCTACATACACCCTCTTAGTCAGTCGTTCATTCACCATTCTCTCCACATGCCCAAACCACCTCAGTGTATTTCTCCTAATCATCTCAACAACATCCTCATCCACCCCACAACGTTCCTTCACTTCTTCATTCCTCAACCTGTCCCTCCATGTCACTCCACATGCTCCTCTCAAATAACTCATTTCCACTGCTCTCACTCTTGACTTGTTCCCCTCTTGCAAGGTCCACGCCTCGCTTCCATACGTCAGGGTAGGGATCAAAATACTATCATGCATTG
The DNA here is from genome assembly GCF_032717465.1 of Coenobita brevimanus. NCBI lineage: Eukaryota > Metazoa > Arthropoda > Malacostraca > Decapoda > Coenobitidae > Coenobita > Coenobita brevimanus. The sequence continues at coordinate 15,405,529 of NC_136998.1, forward strand.
ACTTCTTAACTTCCATACTCACCACCCTATTTCTTATCACTGCTTTTAGTGAACCAACAACCTTCCTTCCCTGCTGTACCCTTTCATGCACTTCATCCCCCAAAATTCCATCCTTACTCAGCACACTACCCAAGTACTTGAATGCACTCACATTCCCCATATCCTTACCATCCAACCTTACTGTACATTCTGTGACTTCATTCCTCTCAAACACCATATCGTTACTTTTGTTTACATTAACTTTCAGTTTCCTCCTCCTACACACTGTCCCAAATTCATTCACCAAACCTTGCAACTCCCATTCATCTTCACTCAACAATACTGTATCATCAGCAAACAGCAACACCGGAATCTTCCAAATCTCACCCTCATTCATTACAGCCACCCCCACATCCACTGCCCTACCTTGAACCTCCTTTACAACCCAATCCATGCACATATTAAACAGCCATGGAGACATCACACAACCCTGTTTCAGTCCTACATTGAGATCAAAGAACTCAGCTCACCATCCACTCGCACCGTAGCCCTAGCTCCTTCGTACATACTTTTCACAGCACTCAACAATTTCCCCTCCACTCCATATATTCTTAATACCTTCCACATACCATGCCTATCTATTCTGTCATAAGCTTCTCCAAGTCCATGAAGGCAACATATACTTTCTTTCTCTTCTCTAGATACTTCTCCACTAAACATCTTAGAACAAATATCTGATCTACACACCCTTTTCCCTTCCTAAATCCCCCTTGTTCTTCTCCAACTAGCTCCTCTGTCATATGCCTAACCCTGTCAATGAGTATTCTACCATATATTTTACCAGTCACACTAAGAAGGCAAATACCCCTATGGTTACCACATACTTCTCTCTCCCCTTTTCCTTTGTATAAAGGAACAATTATACCTGATTTCCAGTCCCCTGAAACCCTTCCCTCTTCCCAAGCCAATCTACACAACTTCCATATCCACTCCACAACAATCTCACCCCCATACCTCAGCATTTCACCACACACTCCGTCAATCCCTGGGGCCTTTCCCAACTTGATCTTCTTCATTGCATCCACTACTTCCGCCCTACTGATCTGTTCCTCCCTCCTCTCATCTCTTCTTCTCCCAGCCATTCCCCAACCACTTATACTCGCACTGCTCTCACTTCCTACATTCAACAAATCCTCAAAGTGCTCCTTCCATCTCCTCAATTTCTCTCTCTTCTCCACCAACAATCTATTATTCATATCTTTCACTCCCTTACTATTTCCCCTTTCACACACCCTTACTTTCTTTACCTCCTTCCAAAGCTATTTCTTACTCTCCCTCCATTTCACACTCAGATTCCTCCCATACTCTTCATCCACTTTCTTCTTACTCTCTTTCACCTGTCTCTTCACCTCCCTTCTCCTGCTTACATATACCTCCCTCTTCTCTCTCTCTCATCTTCTCCCCTACCTCTGCTCACTAACCATTCACTATATGCCTTCTTCTTTTGTTCCACAGCTCGTTTCACTTCATCATTCCATCATGCTGTCCCTTGCACACCCTTGCATCTCCTCACTCCACAAACCACCTCACACGCAGCGCCTATCTCTTCTGTGAATATCTTACATACATCTTCCACCCTTTCCATCTGCTCTAGCTCATACCTTCCCAATCTTTCTTCCACTATGCTCTTATACTCTGCCATGTTCTCACTCTCTTGCAATTTCTCCACTCTTGTCAGAGAAGCTGTTTCCTCCTGTCTTCCCCTTCGTCTCCTCAACCATTTTCTTTGCAGCTTTACCTTGGCCATCACTAAGTGATGGTCAGAGACTCCATTCCCCCACCTTCTCCACACTCTTGCATCCAACACTTGTCTTCTCATTCGCTCATCCACACACACATAGTCTATCATTGCCTTTCGTTCAACAAGCTCACCATCCACCCTTCTCATTATTCTCCATGTATACCGGTGGATCATCTTATGGCGAAAGTAGGTGTTGGCTATTGCCAACCCCTTACTAGCACAGATGTCCACCAAAGCACTTACCATTCCCATCTACTTCAGCTGGCACACCCCACTGAGCAACCACTCCATCCACTCGTCCATTCCCAACTTTGCCATTCATGTCTCCAATCAAAAACACTGTCTCGCTCCTCTCAAATCTGTCCATACATGCTTCTACTCTTGCCCAAAACTCATCTCTCACTCTTGCCACTCGGTCCTCTGTCGGATCATACACACATAGAATCGCCCATGCTTGTATACCTACTTTCATCCTCACCTATACAATTCTTGCACCCACTGTTCCATACTCTCTTTTATTCTCCTTCCACTTCTTCCTTATCATCAGACATACTCCCTCTCTTGCCCTCTCATTCTCATTAACTCCCGCACATATACCTAAACCATATTGCCATTCTCTCACCCTTTCACCTTCCCATTTAGTTTCAGTCAATCCACATATATCCACTCTTGTATCTTCAAGCACCTGAACAATCTCTCTCTCTTTCACTTCATCATTCACTCCTCTCACATTCCAAGTTCCCACCCTAAGGATGTCCTCTGTCTGTTCCATAGTCGTCAACGTATGGTCCATCCGGGTCCGAGGCACTTTATTCGCTTGTTTAGTTAGTTCTTTTTACGGGGTGGGGCACTAACCCACCACCAACCTTTTTACTCGCCTCGTAAGACAAGCAGGGATACTGGGGGAGTATTCTTGAAACCTCCCTACCCCCAGGGGTAAGTTATTGTCACTTACTCTAAATTTGGCAATGAAATTTGCTTCTGAGGCAGTACTCTCCTTTTACAAATGTTACTTTTTGGTTCCATCTGTATTTTAAGGCTTAAGGCTGCCTAACCTTAAATAAACCGTGAATTATTATTATTATTATTATTAGTAGTAGTAGTAGTAGTAGTCGTAGTAGTATTAAACTATAAAATGCTTAATCACACTGAAGGCGTTTTCAGTTGTGGTCAGTACCGACAGACTAGTGACGAATGGCCTGGTGTTGCAGCTTCCTCTCTGTTACCCTGCCAGGTGGATGAATGACTTCGATATGCTTTACTAGCTGTTGAAATGAGACTGCCTGACTGCTTTGTGTATGGCCTTAAGACTCTGTCAGACTATCTCCTATAGCTTATTCGATCTCATCTGGGGGCAGACAAGTCTTAAATTTATCAAAGCTGGCGGCTGATTGGTTGTTCTATTGCATTCATTGTTAACAAAGTTTTAAAATTATTTTTATTATAAGGCTTATAATAACCGTTTGACTATAAGATTTCCCAAATGTTATATATAATTATGTGTTGAGATTAATTTAAGAACGGGACCTTATTAAGTTTATCAGATGTCCGACATATATGTGAAATGTTGACTTTTCGCAACAGAAAGTGAAGTTTTACGAGATCCTTGATTTTTTCAACATGTCTGCAAATTATTGTAAATTATGTTATTACTGTAACATTATGTAAAATCTAACCTAGTAAAGCATCGGAATTCCCATGGAATATGACATACTCATTGAATTTTGGTTAACCCCTACACCGCGGGCATGTTTACCAATGTTTTGCATGTCCCGCGGGGTTATTCGGGCTCCGACAGACTCTCAAAAAATATTTGGCAAAAATCAGTTATTAGCCTTAAAATAATAAAATTACTTATGCCTATGGCACATACCTTCAGCTTTCTCCTGGAATGTTTGTTGAGGATTTGTCTGTTACCGTAGGACTTGTGGAGGCCTCTGAAGTAGGGTAACGAAGTCTCCACTTTACATTTTCCGACAACCCGTAATATGATTACCACAGCCAGATATAAACACTATTCTATGATTTTCAAGTAGTTTGGGATCCATACTTCAAAAAAAACCCACTGTGAAAGCAATGGAAATTACGAGCGGGTCTGATTGTCACACTTGCATTAGTTCGCCCTTGGTACTCTGTCATTTATTATTCATAAAACCCCTCACACTTTATATTTCTATTAATATATCACACTTATATATATCTGGAGTCTTTCTCCATAAGTTTCCTTCAGTCGTATTAGTTTATTGTCACTGAAGTCATTCATTTTTCATTCAGTAAAATACGTAGAGAGCCACGGATTCACTTTCACTGTTATAACATAAATTATTTGTACTCATATTCTTATATTACTAATTACTTACATTACTATTTACATTTTCTATTCTATTTTCAATATTTACCCTTCTATTTTACTTACACTATGTTATTCACTGTCACTTTCAGTAAGATAAAACTATAATACACTGTTCAATCATATGTACTGAACATCCATTGCTTTCACCTGCTATTTACACATTATTTACACATTATTTCCAAATTATTCTGCTTTCACACTTGCACTTTAGAACTGCTTCTGGCTGTGGTAATCGAAGAAGCAGGTAACACAGAGGGGAACCTGGCACTCAGCACACTGCCAAGAGGTGCGTTTGTGCTCAGGTGTGCAGCGGGTGGTATGTGCACATACCTGACACCTGCGAATCGCAGCCTTCCTTTTCCCTGTGGCAGGCATAAGCTCAAGTCTGTGCCGATCCATATACGCCCTCCGCTCAAGTCGGTCGGGAAGTGTTACTGGATGGCGCCTTGGAGTTGCTGCTGTCACCCTACCATATCTTTTCAGCAGCTGCTGGACACAAGTCCTGGCGAACAACCTCAGGGAGAAGGACTTGGGTGGCTTGACCTTCATCTTGTACAGGATGAAGGCGTTCAGCATCGTCATATCTATGAGATGCAGAAAAACTTTTCTGTACCACCTAGTATTCTTCCTGAGGCAGTCGATCTCACCAATCATCATGTCAGACTTGTCCACCAGCCGCATTTTGATATTATAGTCCAACACAGCATCAGGTTTCATCACAGGTTCGCCTGTCCTACGGTCGACCTTCCCACTGTCTCTCATCTCCCCCTTATGTACGGTGGTGAGCATGTGCACGACCCTCTTGTCATGCCACCGTATTGCCAGCATCTTCTCAGACTTGCATAGGTGCACATCTCCTCGCTGCGAGGTTCCTGCCTCTGGGAATTTGGGGAAGTGGGCACGATTACTTTTCACAGTGCCGCAGGAGCCAATGCCGTGCTCAGAAAGGTATTTGGAGAGTTTCAGTGCTGTATAGTAGTTGTCTGTATACAGCACATGATTCCCACCAAAATACTTTTCTAGGAGCACTTTCACTACACAGCCTGAGAAGCCAAGGGGGTGTGTTTTATCCAGATCGACAGTGCTGGCTGAATATATGACGAAGTCAAGGATGTACCCCGTCTTACAGTCGCACAGTACAAAGAACTTAATTCCAAAGCGATGGCGTTTGCTTGGAATGTATTGAACAAACCGAAGACGTCCTCTGAACAAAACCAAGGATTCGTCAATGACAACCTTCTGAAAGGGGTGGAAGAATGACATAAACTTATCCTTCATTCTGCTCAGAATCTCCCGGATCTTCCAGAGTGGGTCGGTTTGGGAAGGTACATCGCTGTCGGCAAAGTGCAGGTTTCCCATGATGTTCCGGAAGCGATTTCTGGCCATGTACTTATTGAAGGTGGGTGAGAGTAGTAAGGGGTCCATGGACCAGTATTCTTCCAACTCATGCTTCTTGGAGTGTGGCATGAGAAGCATGAGGGCAAAGAACACATACAGCTCCTGCCCTCCCAGCATGGACCACTGTTGCATCTTGGCTGCACCTGTACCACTTGCAGCACGTTGTGATTCATACCTGTTGGTCTCATCACATATGTGCTGCATGACTTCGTCATCTAGGAAGGCCAAAAGGTAGTCGACACACTCAGCATTTTCGTCCATAGTGAAGGCAGGCTGAACTCCTGAGGAGCTCTCATCAAACACTAAATTTTCTGGCACAAAATCTGACCCTTCCGTCCACGCGAAGGCGTCCAGGATTCCCTGTCGTGGCGGTGTAGGGCGGGTGGTGGTGGTGGTGGTGGAGGTTGGCTGTGAGGCAGATTTATCTCGGTCAAGGTCACTTGCACTGACCCTAGGTTGCCGTACAGCACTAGCAGCCCTTACCCTACTAGCTTTTACCTCTACCTCTACGGCCTGCCTTCACTGTTGATGCTGGTGGTGACTCTGACGACAAAGACTCCGGAGATAACTCAGCCGACGATGATGAAGAAATGAGTGAAGTGGGGCTTGGGGAACGGGGAGGTGAATGCACTCGTGACTCATGGCGGGCTGGGTCACGTGGGGGCATTGTTCTGGGGCTAACACGCCGCCTTTTCACTCCCTTCCCAAATTCCTGTCCTTGCTGCACTAAAGGCTCCTTTCCCTTGGAGCTAGACACTAATTCTGACACTGAAGCACTCGTTGTAGCAGTTCCTGGCACGATAACCTCACCCGGCTCATCACAAGATTCACCCAAATCGTCAAAGTCACTGTCCATCATAACCATGGACAATTCTGCCAGTTCACGTGCCACTGCAGAGTCACTAAGGCCTTTCCTGCTTGCCTCACTACTTTTCTTAGGGGTAGAGGTCACGGGGCCCTTTGCAATGGGCGCAGAAGCGGCAGGAATGGCGGGGCGCGAGTGCGACATTGTTTCTCTACAGCTGAGGACAAGGAACTAAATGCCGCGGCTCATCTGAGAAGGGAAGGGTTGACAATGACACTTAGGCTGACTGCTGCTAACTTACATGCTAATTTTTTTATAGGTAGAAAATCTCGGCAATACATAAAGAAATAGGTAGTTCCAGGTGAATGTAAATGTCACTTAGGCTTCTCCCTTCCTTTCTGATATATATTTTTATTACAGACATCGATTACAAGGCATAATTCAAAGGGGAAATTACCGTGGTAATGTAGCGAATGAATGCACATGAGGATTTGTCAGGTGATAATTAGTCAATTCCTGACGTATAACACTATCACTTACCTGTTTTTTTTTTTTGGTATATATTATTTTGTATAAGTATAGGGAATAGGGCTTATTTCAATGGATGAAATCTGTGGAAAAATCCGGGGGAAATTTGCGTAGCGCAGCACAGCGTGGGAGGTGAGAGAACAGGGTAATGGAGGGCAGGTAGGGAGGGGAGTCACGAAGGAGGTAAAATCGCTAAATTGTCAACAATGGATGGGAGTACAGATGAGATTTGGAGTGCTGACTAGTGTTGGACATTGGCAGTACTGATAGATGATACAAGCCACCACTTGAGAGCCAGGGATAATTCAAAATAAAACACAATCACAAAAGTGACACCCCATGGTATGATCCATTGTGGCCGAGAGTCACGAAAGTGACGTCCCGCGGTTAAGGGGTTAATGGTAGGAACAGGGGGGGAGGGGATGTCCCACTTGACGAAGCAGACGAACATTCGAATTTACTTGAGAGCATTTTCCTGTAGCATCAATTTACATTATGTTGTCTGCTTTCGCATCATCAGTAAGTGTTCTATATTCTTAGTTTCAAAAATCAAGTGACAACTTCCAACAAGCTGTGACAGGGTAAGGGCTGCATGATATTTACAACTGACGGTGACATAGCTTCTTCTTTAATGTCTACCTGTCATTATCATTCTTGGAATTCCGATGTTTTACCAGGATAGATTTTACACAATATCGCACTAAATGCCATGATTTACATTAATTTGCCTGAGCATAGGGTGAAAAATCAAGGTACTCATAAACATTTACCGGAACGTGTTTTGATTTGTCGTGAAAATTCAAAATTTCACATGTATCTAGGCCATCTGATAAAGCCAGAAAGATCCCGTTTTTAAATTAATCTATACATATAACTATTTATAACATTTTATTGGGCAATTTTATAATCAAACGGCTATTGTAACCCTTATAATAAAAACATTTTACAATGTGTCAGTAATATTCAATGCACTTAGACAACCAAGCAGCTGCCAGCTTTCTAAAGCTTAAGACTAGCTCTTCTCAAGTGAGATCAAATATGGAATACTTCAGCAGAGACATGGCAGTCTGCCATTATGTGAACCAAATTACAATAATACTTGAAAAATTAATCTACCAAGGTAATTTTGCTGCCCAGGTTAATATTTATGTCTAGCTGATGCTTTATTAATCCGTTGATGCACGTGTCGTACAGTACATTGATATTATATTCTTACTACCTCCACAAAATTGTAGTCAGCCTGAAGGAATCCTTATGTACCGAAGGAGAATGTGAGGGATAACAACTCCAGCTTGAGAAGTCTCTCATTAGTTAAATAAAATCGCATTGAGATGATAATAATATAATGAAAATTATGTCACACGCGTGAGGGTCAAAGAAATGTTCGTGACCTACCTGGACACAAATGAAGCCAGGTGGTTTTCGCCATCACACGATCGAACTTTTCTGGGATTTGAGTAGTCAACATGACCGCTAAGGAGGGCAACACTAACTGGCTTGAGCTCTGTTCGTTTGCAGCATAAAAAGTATCATGATGAAAACAACGTACCGAATCAACACTGAGATTGGGAATTACTTATAGATCATCAGAAGCTGATTAAAGGAAAAAATGCACTGCAGGAGTAATCTATGAGTGCATAAAACTATAAATAGTTTACCGTGTTGTAAAATATTTCAAGGAGTTACTAAGGCTCGCCGAATCACAGGATTTCTTGGAGGGAACTCATTATTGATTTCTTGCACTATTTATAATGATATTGTACTGACCAATAAGAAAAGTATTTGGAACACAGTCCCAAGCGGTGCACATTCTCTCTTTCTGTACTAGTGCGAGTTAACTGGGAACAGAGAGTTCAAAACTACTTTGATTAACAATGTGAAGCTTCCTGTGGTGATTGCTGCAACATATATGATCAAAGTAGAGTGAGGAGAAAATAAAACAATTTAATTAAAAAAAAAAAAAGTTGATTGAAATTGTTTTTATTATTTTGAGGGTCCACTTTGGACTGATATAGTTGTATGCACATAGCATGTTCGATATTTTCTTAATCTGAAGATTTTTCCCCCATCTTTACCCCCACATACTCCGGTAGTTGTTATATTTTACATTTTTCATCTTCAGTCAGGTGTCTACATATATTATGCAGTATTGTCTATGCCTTTGTCCGCAGTAAGACTATATAGTTTTATGGAATGCCATTGAGCATTCCACTCTTTGAATAAGTGTCTACAGCCTCTGTGCTCTGTGTTCCATGGAAACACACACACGCAACCTTGCTTTCAGCTCCTCAAATCTTCATTGAATTCTCCTTCCTACTCACTACGCATTCCAATAATTTTCTTGGTTACTTATCGTATACGATTTATATAAATACGATCACTCGTCCATTCAGTTATTAGCCTGCCTAATCACTTACCAAAGTTTTCTCTACTTATTCTCGTTGCAAACATTTATTCTCTCCGACAATATCTCACCAGTAATCACCAGCCACACAGTCATCCACCTTCAATCAAGTGTTGACGAAGCAGGAAGGAACGAGGACAAGTGGAACTGACATATGACTTAATGAGGAGACGAAGCCATTACTCAGACCGGGTGGCAGGAGGCGGGAGGTGGTGGAAGGGTGGGAGAGGAATGAAGGAGGAGAGGCAAGAGAAGATGAGATTGAAGTCATGAAGAATGGGATGAGGAAAGCAGAACTGGAAACAACAGAGAGAGAGAGAGAGAGAGAGAGAGAGAGAGAGAGAGAGAGAGAGAGAGTGGCACTGTCTGCTGTGGGAAGCAAGAGGTCTACAGACTACAAAATTATTTGCTTTTGATTGTGTTCATTTTCTTGTCTTCTTAACTGTATTTTTTGTCACGCGTATACAAGTAGATTCTATTTATTATATATTGTTATACAGTATCTGGAGTCTCTAACACGATGTTGACATGACAGATCCAGTAGTACAGTATGACAGTGGAGACTGTGTTGGTAATGCGCCACAGGGAGGGCGAAACCCAGGATAAAACGAGTGACACAGTTCGTTATTGTTAATGACTTAGAGACAAAGTTAATTGTACGCCGACCCCATCGAGGGTCCGGTAATAAGACGCGGAATGACTCTTTGCTGTTCTTTATTTGTCCTGTTGGAGGAACAAATAGTTGCACGTTGATTTTTGTCTAATTTCTAGTTTGTACGAGACACAACGAAGGGAGGATGACGATTTTTTTCCATGATATCTTGTTTTTGCTGCCAGGGCCTGGCTGTAATATTGACGGCCGGGTCTTTTGAACGTAGACGGTAACCTGGTGTACTATACTTTAACAAAAACATGTTTTTGTGCTATATGGTGATCACATGGACTACCATAGCATGCTTCCTTCTTCCTTCTGTTACGATAAGACCGCAGCGTAAGGCGGAGAGCCTATGTGTTTTTTTGCTCCCACTCGATTCTGTGTCAAAGCCTTTTTGCTTGATCGTTAGGGCAGCATATACTCCAGTTCAGTAGTGGAGAGGTATGGTGATGTGAATAAAGGAGTGAGTTGCAGGGAGGCCAGCTCGATGGTGAGGGACAGGATGACATGGAGATGGTTAATTTGTGGTCGTCCATTCCGGGAATAAGACATATAGAGATATTTATAGACAGACAGACAAACAGTAATTCATGACGTTTAGTTGACACGTGGCTTCATTTGCAGTACCTGCAGACAACATGGACTCCATTATACTGAACAATTAAATTATGTCAAATGTGTCTGATTAAAACGTTAAAGGTGTCATGAAGTGGAAGGGTTAAAGGGTTAACATAGCACCAACGTCAGGAGCATGACATGTATAGTGCTACATATAATCTGTGCATACTGCATAGATACCAATGACACTGAACATAGGGTAAACTCTGCCAGTCGTATTAACTTTTTCATCAGAAGAGTCGATCCCTAAGCATCACTTAATGGAGGAAAAAATGGTATATAAACGTGTTATTCCACTGGAAGGACTAAGACTGGTCCTTTAATAATATGGATGAAATCTTTTTGTTATCTCTCTGACTAACGCGAGACAGCTCCGCTGTCCACTGAAAAATCCCTTGCAATCAAAGAGTTAAGGAAACTACTTGTAACTTGTCCCGTACGAATGCTGGTCCAAAGTCCAGCAGTAACGCTTGGAGAGAGAAACAGATATATAAAAAGAATGTCGTCATAATGAAAGGGTTTACGCGGACGTGATCGTTGAGATACAGTTTGCAAGTGATAATGTAGACACTCAGACGCAACTATTTGTTACTGATTTCCTTGAGACAACGTGTACCTGTATGTTGCCTCCCTTCACTTACTGTGCAGGGTGACGTAGACAACATGACTCTTGAGCATTTCTACCTCTAAACAAGAACGATCACTGCATACGATCTTGACTTCATATAACCTAGTAAGGCCGGGAGAAAAGGTTCTAGGTAATTAATCACGACATATATTTTTTTTCTTTATAGACTTTACATTTATGATGCAGTTCGCACGGCTTATCTATCTATCGATCTCTCTATAACCACACACCTTAATCCTGGAAGAGGTTGCACCAAAAATATCGCCTCTACGTCGCCCTGTCCTCCGGTAATAGGATGTTTTCTCTCCACCACACAACACTCTGATACCTCTCCGGCCCATCGTACCATCTCATCCTTGCACCGGCGCCTCTGCCTCGCTGCTTAAACCTTTTACATACAAGATCCTAGACAACCTCACTTTCCATTCTCTCCTCATAACAAATAATCTCACGGTAAATTGTATTATCCCTCTCTTCAAGACTTTCCTGTATATCCTTTTTTTGTGTCTTTTTTGCTGGAGGAAAGAGAATGAAAAGATGCATCAACAGGTTGGAGGAAACGGAGGGCTGAGAAGATAGAACACCAGATAAAACTGGTATTAGTATGATAATATCTTACGAGCATGAAGCAATGAAAGAGAGAGAGAGAGAGAGAGAGAGAGAGAGAGAGAGAGAGAGAGAGAGAGAGAGAGACCTTTCAGTACTGAGTACGATGCAATCGTCTCAAGACAGCTGCATCGTACAGTGAGAGTAATATGCAAAATATATGGTAATAGCCTTATTTAAGAACTTCTCTGCCATTCACTTTCTTGTGATCTGAGAAAAATGCACAATAAAGGCACATTCTTAAATTTGCCAAATAAAATGACAAATGAGATTTGGCATGAATGCACATTTTTCTTATGCCAACCAGATCCTGAAAACGCCAGATTGGCATAATTATACCAAACCAAGCAACCCTGACGTAAGACATCCTTGGGAAGCAGGCATGACTGGAAACTTGCCAATTACTGAGAGCGATACTTTTTAATTATTATTATTAATCAATAACAGTAAAGACAAGCCATTCTAATACTTTCGCAAGAATAGCTTTCGTTTATTTCTTCCAGACCATAAATTATGTTCAGGGGGCAAGCCAATTATGGGAAACACTCTCCTCACCCCCTCACCCCAAAAGTATTACCGTTTCGCACTCCCTGTCCAGTGGAAGGTTGCCAGATCCAGGGAATACTATTCGGATTTTATAGAAAGCAAGTCATAACTTCCTTGGGCGATTGTGCACAGTAAACCGCAGGGCACGTCTCTGTTATTGTGCTGTTAGATGACTTAATTGTTTACAGTCCATATTTTTATTTCATCATTTTTTTTTTACAAGCAAGGTAAACACAGGCAACCTTTCCTTTTTCTCATCAGGACAAATTTCTCTCTACGTAATTCACTTTCTTTCTTCTTCTTCTTTTTTTTTTTTTAACACCTGTCAACGATTTGGTGTGAACGACCACAATGCAGTTACATATTTCTGATTTCGGTAATCTGATAACATACTTTTAATGTCGTGATAAACAAGATGACAAATATGATTTGAATCCTGGCCCATTTGTTAACTAACGATTAACATGTCAGCGTATTATCGTAATCGCATTTTCACCTTGTCTTGGCACTGGTGATTCCACGTCCTCAGTGGCAGAAAAAGAAAATACTAACTAAGGCTCTGCATCTACACATCACATCTTCGATTGCATCATGTTCTTGTAATATACTCTTGATACAACGTAGCATTCAACACGGAGAGATGGTAGTGTTTTGCTAAGCTAGAAAAAAAAGTATTTATTAAATTGTCTAGGAATCGAAGTCTCCAATTATGGCGTGGATAATGAGCAAAAAACTTACAGGAGCTAAAACTGCTACCTGATGACTGCCCGTGGCCTCATTACGGCCTCATTATTGCCGGTAGTGGTTAAGCCCATTACCGGCAATACCGTGTTTCCTTCTGGAAAGGTGGGCTCTGAACCTCTGACTCAGTTTAATCCTGAAAGGACATTTATTTCACTTTTTATCATCTTTAACCTATGTTCAGTGGTTCGCATTTTTTTTTTCTGGTATTTATATTTCATCCTTTCTGGTCATTTCCTTTGTTTATATTTGACTAATACAAGATCATTTTATGCAGTTAAGGATAGAGTTCTCATAATAAAAGAGGTCAGGAGTTTCTTTCTTCTTCATTGCCTCAGATCATCCCTAAGATGACCACAATCATCGGGTGGAACCAGATCTCCTGGACTGGACACAACAAAATGATGTCACCATCAAGAACCACAAGACTCTCATCATGCTGTTTGATCTGGCCTCTACTCCCAACTCACCCCCTCCCTTTATCTGGACGATCACACCCTTCAGGTAGTCCAGACTATCAAGTTTCTCGGCAAAACTCTGGACAGCTAACTACGCTTGGACCAACACAGCATCCGTCCTTCAATCCGCCCCTTTCAGGCTCTAGATGTTCCGAAGACTCAAGTCTTTTGGTCTTTCCAAGGTGGATCTCTGCAACATTTATCAAGCTTTCCTGTTTCCACAATTGACATATGCATCACCAAGTCTTACTACAACACAGAAGCAAAGATTAAAGTATGTCCAGAAGCGGACCACAATAATAATAATGGGCTCAGCTTATGTCACCTATACGTCCTGTGGTATAGGTGACATAAGCTGAGCCCATAATGGGTTTCAGAGAAGATTGTAAAGCTTTGAGTCTGACGTCGTTTGGTATAGGCTATACCAAAGGACGTCAGACTCATAGCTTTACAACCATCTCTGAAACCCATTATGGGCTCAGCTTATGTCACCTATACCACAGGACGTCAGACTCATAGCTTTACAATCTTCTCTGAAACCCATCAAACATACCTCTGCCAGTTTGGACTCAGACTCCTGAACCACCCTCGTCACCGCAACTTGCCCTCTTCCCCTGTCCCAGCACCACTTCACGCCATCCGTACCGGCAACAAGTTACAACCAGTTTGGAGCAACAACTGATTGTTATAAGAAGAGGCCCATTCCTACCATTGTCTGAATGATCAACGAACACTAGCTAACAACACTTCCACCAATCTTGTTGTTGTTGTTGTTGTTGTTCGAGTAAACCTACAGTAGTTATTGTCTATCTATCTATCTATCTATAGTCCGACGCCCTAATCCCGCAAAGGGTGGCCACAGACAAAACGCCTCCAAGTCGCTCTGTCACCCACCATTTGACTACCCTCCCCCGAACTCACTCTCCCCTCCCTCATATACCTCTCAACTACATCCCTCCACCTCATCCTCGGTCTACCCCTTCCTCTCCCTCCCTCCACCTCACCTACATACACCCTCTTAGTCAGTCGTTCATTCACCATTCTCTCCACATGCCCAAACCACCTCAGTGTATTTCTCCTAATCATCTCAACCACATCCACATCCACCCCACAACGTTCCTTCACTTCTTCATTCCTCAACCTGTCCCTCCATGTCACTTCACATGCTCCTCTGAAATAACTCATTTCCACTGCTCTCACTCTTGACTTGTTCCCCTCTTGCAAGGTCCACGCCTCGCTTCCATACGTCAGGGTAGGGATCACAATACTATCATGCATTGACTTCTTAACTTCCATACTCACCACCCTGTTTCTCATCACTGCTTTCAGTGAACCAACAACCTTCCTTCCCTGCTGTACCCTTTCATGCACTTCATCCCCCAAAATTCCATCCTTACTCAGGACAATACCCAAGTACTTGAATGCACTCACATTCTCCATATCCTTACCATCCAACCTCACTGTACATTCTGTGACTTTATTCCTCTCAAACACCATAACGTTACTTTTGTTTACATTAACTTTCACTTTCCTCCTCCTACACACCGTCCCAAATTCATTCACCAAACCTTGCAACTCTCATTCATCTTCACTCAACAATACTGTATCATCAGCAAACAGCAACACCGGAATCATCCAAATCTCACCCCACATCCACTGCCCTACCTTGCACCTCCTTTACAACCCCATCCATGTACATATTAAACAGCCATGGAGACATCACACAACCCTGTTTCAGTCCTACATTGAGATCAAAGAACTCAGCTCACCATCCACTCGCACCGTAGCCCTAGCTCCTTCGTACATACTCTTCACAGCACTCAGCAATTTCCCCTCCACTCCATATATTCTTAATACCTTCCACATACCATGCCTATCTATTCTGTCATAAGCCTCTCCAAGTCCATGAAGGCAGCATACACTTTCTTTCCCTCCACTAGATACTTCTCCACTAAATATCTTAGAACAAATATCTGATCTTCACACCCTTTTCCCTTCCTAAATCCCCCTTGTTCTTCTCCAACTAGCTCCTCTGTCATATGCCTAACCCTGTCAATGAGTATTCTACCATATATTCTACCAGTCACACTAAGACGGCAAATACCCCTATGGTTACCACATACTTCTCTCTCCCCTTTTCCTTTGTATAAAGGAACAATTATACCTGATTTCCAGTCCCCTGAAACCCTTCCCTCTTCCCAAGCCAATCTACACAACTTCCATATCCACTCCACAACAATCTCACCCCTATACCTCAGCATTTCACCACACACTCCGTCAATTACTGGGGCCTTTCCCAACTTGATCTTCATTGCATCCACTACTTCCGCCCTACTGATCTCTTGCTCCCTCCTCTCATCTCTTCTTCTCCCAGCCATTCCCCAACCACTTATACTCACACTGCTCTCACTTTCTACATTCAACAAATCCTCAAAGTGCTCCTTCCATCTCCTCAATTTCTCTCTCTTCTCCACCAACAATCTATTATTCATATCTTTCACTCCCCTACTATTTCCCCTTTCACACTCCCTTACTTTCTGTACCTCCTTCCAAAACTATTTCTTACTCTCCCTCCATTTCACACTCAGATTCCTCCCATACTCTTCATCCACTTTCTTCTTACTCTCTTTCACCAGTCTCTTAACCTCCCTTCTCCTGCTTACATATACCTCTCTCTTCTCTCTCTCTCATCTTCTCCCCTACCTCTGCTCACTAACCATTCACTATATGCCTTCTTCTTTTGTTCCACAGCTCGTTTCACCTCATCATTCCATCATGCTGTCCCTTGCACACCCTTGCATCTCCTCCTCACTCCACAAACCACCTCACACACAGCGCCTATCTCTTCTGTGAATATCTTACATACATCTTCCACCCTTTCCATCTGCTCTAGCTCATACCTTCCCAATCTTTCTTCCACTATGCTCTTATACTCTGCCATGTTTTCACTCTCTTGCAATTTCTCCACTCTTGTCAGAGGTTCTGTTTCCTCCTGTCTTCCCCTTCGTCTCCTCAACCATTTTCTTTGCAGCTTTACCTTGGCCATCACTAAGTGATGGTCAGAGACTCCATTCCCCCACCCTCTCCACACTCTTGCATCCAACACTTGTCTTCTCATTCGCTCATCCACACACACATAGTCTATCATTGCCTTTCGTTCAACAAGCTCACCATCCATCCTTCTCATTATTCTCCATGTATACCGGTGGATCATCTTATGGCGAAAGTAGGTGTTGACTATTGCCAACCCCTTACCAGCACAGATGTCCACCAAAGCACTTACCATTCCCATCTACTTCAGCTGGCACACCCCACTGAGCAACCACTCCATCCACTCGTCGATTCCCAACTTTGTCATTCATGTCTCCAATCAAATACACTCTCTCGCTCCTCTCAAATCTGTCCATACATGCTTCTACTCTCGCCCAAAACTCATCTTTCACTCTTGCCACTCGGTCCTCTGTCGGATCATACACACATACAATCGCCCATGCTTGTATACCTACTTTCATCCTCACCCATACAATCCTTGCACCCACTGTTCCATACTCTCTTATATTCTCCTTCCACTTCTTGCTTATCATCAGACATACTCCCTCTCTTGCCCTCTCATTCTCATTAACTCCCGCACATATACCTAAACCATATTGCCATTCACTCACCCTTTCACCTCCATTTAGTTTTAGTTAATCCACATATATCCACTCTTGCATCTTCAAGCACCTGAACAATCTCTCTCTCTTTCACTTCATCATTCACTCCTCTCACATTCCAAGTTCCCACCCTAAGGATGTCCTCTGTCTGTTCCATAGTCGTCAACGTATGGTCCATCCGGGTCCGAGGCACTTTATTCGCTTGTTTAGTTAGTTCTTTTTACGGGGTGGGGCACTAACCCACCACCAACCCTTTTACTCGCCTCGTATGACAAGCAGCGATACTGGGGGAGTATTTTTGAAACCCCCTACCCTCAGGGGTAAGTTATTGTCACTTTAAATTTGGCAATGAAATTTGCTTCTGAGGCAGTACTTTCCTTTTACAAATGTTACTTTTTGGTTCCATCCGTATTTTAAGGCTTAGGGCTGCCTAACCTTAAATAAACCGTGAATTATTATTATTATTATTATTATCATTATTATTATTAGTAGTAGTATTAAACTATAAAACACCTAATCACACTGAAGGCGTTTTCAGTTGTGGTCGGGACCGACAGACTAGTGACAAATGGCCTGGTGTTGCAGCTTCCTCTCTGTTACCCTGCCAGGTGGATGAATGACTTCGATATGCTTTACTAGGTGTTGAAATGAGACTGCCTGACTGCTTTGTGTATGGCCTTAAGACGCTCTCAGACTATCTCCTATAGCTTATTCGATCTCATCTGGGGGCAGACAAGTCTTAAATTTATCAAAACTGGCGGCTGATTGGTTGTTCTATTGCATTCATTGTTACCAAAGTTTTAAAGTTATTTTTATTATAAGGCTTATAATAACCGTTTGACTATAAGATTTCCCAAATGTTATATATAATTATGTGTTGAGATTAATTTAAGAATGGGACCTTATTGAGTTTATCAGATGTCCGTCATATATGTGAAATGTTGACTTTTCGAAACAGAAGGTGAAGTTTTACGAGTTCCTTGATTTTTTCAACATGTCGGCAAATTATTGTAAATTATGTTATTACTGTAACATTATGTAAAATCTAACCTAGTAAAGCATCAGAATTCCCATGGAATATGACATACTCATTGAATTTTGGTTAACCCCTACACCGCGGGCATGTTTACCAATGTTTTGCATGTCCCGCGGTGTTATTCGGGCTCTGACAGACTCTCAAATAATATTTGCCAAAAATCAGTTATTAGTCCTAGAATAATTAAATTACATATGCTTATGGTACATACCTTCAGCTTTCTCTTGGAATGTTTGTTGAGCCTTCGTCTATTACCGTAGGACTTGTGGAGACCTCTGAATTAGGGTAACGAAGTCTCCACTTTACACTTCCCGACAGCCCGTAATATGATTACCATAGCCAGATATAAACACTATAAACACTATTCTATGATTTTCAAGTAGTTTGGGATCCATACTCCAAAAAAAAAAACACTGTGAAAGCAATGGAAATTACGAGCGCGTCTGATCGTCGCACTTGCGCTAATTCGCTCTTGGTACTCTGTCATTTATTATTCATAAAACCCCTCACACTTTATATTTCTATTAATATATCATACTTATATATATCTGGAGTCTTTCTCCATAAGTTTCCTTCAGTCGTATTAGTTTATTGTCACTGAAGTAATTCAATTTTTTATTCAGTAAAATACGTAGAGAGCCACGGATTCACTTTCACTGTTATAACATAAATTATTTGTACTCATATTCTTATATTACTAATTACTTACATTACTATTTACATTTTCTATTCTATTTTCAATATTTACCCTTCTATTTTACTTACACTATGTTATTCACTGTCACTTTCAGTAAGATAAAACTATAATACACTGTTCAATCATATGTACTGAACATCCATTGCTTTCACCTGCTATTTACACATTATTTACACATTATTTCCAAATTATTCTGCTTTCACACTTGCACTTTAGAACTGCTTCTGGCTGTGGTAATCGAAGAAGCAGGTAACACAGAGGGGAACCTGGCACTCAGCGCACTGCCAAGAGGTGCGTTTGTGCTCAGGTGTGCGGCGGGTGGTATGTGCACATACCTGACACCTGCGAATCGCACCCTTCCTTTTCCCTGTGGCAGGCATAAGCCCAAGCCTGTGCCAATCCATGTACGCCCTCTGCTCAAGTCGGTCGGGAATGTTACTGGATGGCGCCTTGGAGTTGCTGCTGTCACCCTACCATATCTTTCTAGCAGCTGCTGGACACAAGTCCTGGCGAAAAACCTCAGGGAGAAGGACTTGGGTGGCTTGACCTTCATCTTGTACAGGATGAAGGCATTCAGCATCGTCATATCTATGAGATGCAGAAAAACTTTCCTGTACCACCTAGTATTCTTCCTGAGGCAGTCGATCTCACCAATCATCATGTCGGACTTGTCCACCAGCCGCATGTTGATATTATAGTCCAACACAGCATCAGGTTTCATCACAGGTTAGTTTGTCCTACGGTCGACCTTCCCACTGTCTCTCATCTCCCCCTTATGTACGGTGGTGAGCATGTGCACGACCCTCTTGTCATGCCACCGTATTGACAGCATCTTCTCAGACTTGCGTAGGTGCACGTCTCCTCGCTGCGAGGTTCCTGCCTCTGGGAATTTGGGGAAGTGGGCACGATTACTTTTCACAGTGCCGCAGGAGCCAATGCCATGCTCAGAAAGGTATTTGGAGAGTTTCAGTGCTGTATAGTAGTTGTCTGTATATAGCACATGATTCCCACCAAAATACTTTTCTAGGAGCACTTTCACTACACAGCCTGAGAAGCCAAGGGGGTGTGTTTTATCCAGATCGACAGTGCTGGCTGAATATATGACGAAGTCAAGGATGTACCCCGTCTTACAGTCGCACAGTACAAAGAACTTAATTCCAAAGCGATGGCGTTTGCTTGGAATGTACTGAACAAACCGAAGACGTCCTCTGAACAAAACCAAGGATTCGTCAATGACAACCTTCTGAAAGGGGTGGAAGAATGACATAAACTTATCCTTCATTCTGCTCAGAATCTCCCGGATCTTCCAGAGTGAGTCGGTTTGGGAAGGTACATCATTGTCGGCAAAGTGCAGGTTTCCCATGATGTTCTGGAAGCGATCTCTGGCCATGTACTTATTGAAGGTGGGTGAGGGTAGTAAGGGGTCCATGGACCAGTATTCTTCCACCTCATGCTTCTTGGAGTGTGGCATGAGAAGCATGAGGGCAAAGAACACATACAGTTCCTGCACTCCCAGCATGGACCACTGTTGCATCTTGGCTGCACCTGTACCACTTGCAGCACATTGTGATTCATACCTGTTGGTCTCATCACATATGTGCTGCATGACTTCGTCATCTAGGAAGGCCAAAAGATAGTCAACACACTCAGCATTTTCGTCCATAGTAAAGGCAGGCTGAACTCCTGAGGAGCTCTCATCAAACACTAAATTTTCTGGCACAAAATCTGACCCTTCCGTCCACGCGAAGGCGTCCAGGATTCCCTGTTGTGGCGGTGTAGGGCGGGTGGTGGTGGTGGTGGTGGAGATTGGCTATGAGGCAGATTTATCTCGGTCAAGTTCACTCGCACTGACCCTAGGTTGCCGTACAGCACTAGCAGCCCTTACCCTACTAGCTACACTACTTTTCACTCTCCTTGATTTACCTCTACCTCTACGGCCTGCCTTCACTGTTGATGCTGGTGGTGACTCTGACGACGAAGACTCCGGAGATAACTCAGCCGACGATGATGAAGAAATGAGTGAAGTGGGGCTTGGGGAACGGGGAGGTGAATGCACTCGTGACTCATGGCGGGCTGGGTCACGTGGGGTAATTGTTCTGGGGCTAACACGCCGCCTTTTCACTCCCTTCCCAAATTCCTGTCCTTGCTGCACTAAAGGCTCCTTTCCCTTGGAGCTAGACACTAATTCTGACACTGAAGCACTCGCTGTAGCTGTTTCTGGCACGATAACCTCACCTAGCTAGTCACAAGATTCACCTGAATCGTCAAAGTCACTGTCCATCATAACCATGGACAATTCTGCCAGTTCACGTGCCACTGCAGAGTCACTAAGGCCTTTCCTGCTTGCCTCACTACTTTTCTTAGGGGTAGAGATCATGGGGCCCTTTGCAATGGGCACAGAAGCGGCAGGAATGGCGGGGCGCGAGAGCGACATTGTTTCTCTACAGCGGAGGACAAGGAACTAAATGCCGCTGCTTATCTGAGAAGGGAAGGGTTGACAATGACACTTAGGCTGACTGCTGCTAACTTACATGCTAATTTTTTATAGGTAGAAAATCTCGGCAATACATAAAGAAATAGGTAGTTCCAGGTGAATGTAAATGTCACTTAGGCTTCTCCCTTCCTTTCTGATATATATTTTTATTACAGACATCGATTACAAGGCATAATTCAAAGGGGAAATTACCGTGGTAATGTAGCGAATGAATGCACGTGAGGTTTTGTCAGGTGATAATTAGCCAATTCCTGGTGTATAACACTATCACTTACCTGTTTTTTTTTTTTGGAATATATTATTTTGTATAAGTATAGGGCATAGGGCTTATTTCAATGGATGAAATCTGTGGAAAAATCCGGGGGAAATTTGCGTAGCGCAGCGCGGCGTGGGAGGTGAGAGGACAGGGTAATGGAGGGCAGGTAGGGAGGGGAGTCACGAAGGAGGTAAAATCGCTAAATTGTCAACAATGGATGGGAGTACAGATGAGATTTGGAGTGCTGACTAGTGTTGGACATTGGCAGTACTGATAGATGATACTAGCCACCACTTGAGAGCCCGAAATAATTCAAAATAACACAGAATCACAAAAGTGATGCCCCGCAGTATGATCCATTGTGGCCGAGCATCACGAAAGTGACGTCCCGCGGTTAAGGGGTTAATGGTAGGAACAGGGGGGGAGGGGATGTCCCACTTGATGAAGCAGACGAACATTCGAATTTACTTGAGAGTATTTTTCTGTAGCATCAATTTACATTATGTTGTCTGCTTTCGCATCATCAGTAAGTGTTCTATATTCTTAGTTTCAAAAATCAAGCGACAACTTCCAACAAGCTGTGACAGGGTAAGGGCTGCATGATATTTACAACTGGCAGTGACACAGCTTCTTCTCTAATGTCTACCTGTCATTATCATTCTTAGAATTCCGATGTTTTACCAGGATAGATTTTACACAATATCGCACTAAATGCCATGATTTACATTAATTTGCCTGAGCATAGGGTGAAAAATCAAGGTACTCATAAACATTTCCCGAAACGTGTTTTGATTTGTCGTGAAAATTCAAAATTTCACATGTATCTAGGGCATCTGATAAAGCCAGAAAGATCCCGTTTTTAAATTAATCTATACATATAACTATTTATAACATTTTATTGGGCAGTTTTATAATCAAACGGCTATTGTAACCCTTATAATAAAAACATTTTATAATATGTCAGTAATATTCAATGCACTTAGACAACCAATCAGCTGCCAGCTTTCTAAAGCTTAAGACTAGCTCTTCTCAAGTGAGATCAAATATGGAATACTTCAGCAGAGACATGGCAGTCTGCCATTATGTGAACCAAACTACAATAATACTTGAAAAATTAATCTACCAAGGTAATTTTGCTACCCAGGTTAATATTTATGTCTAGCTGATGCTTTATTAATCCGTTGATGCACGTGTCGTACAGTACATTGATATTATATTCTTACTACCTCCACAAAATTGTAGTCAGCCTGAAGGAATACTTATGTACTGAAGGAGAATGTGAGGGATAACAACTCCAGCTTGAGAAGTCTCTCATTAGTTAAATAAAATCGCGTTGAGATGATAATAATATAATGAATATTATGTCACACGCGTGAGGGTCAAAGAAATGTTCATGACCTACCTGGACACAAATGAAGCCAGGTGGTTCTCGTCATCACACGATCGAACTTTTCTGGGATTTGAGTAGTCAACATGACCGCTAAGGAGGGCAACACTAATTGGCTTGAGCTCTGTTCGTTTGCATCATAAAAAGTATAATGATGAAAACAACGTACAGAATCAACACTGAGATTGGGAATTGCTTATAGATCATCAGAAGCTGATTAAAGGAAAAAATGCACTGCAGGAGTAATCTATGAGTGCATAAAAATATAAATAATTTACTGTGTTGTAAAATATTTCAAGGAGTTACTAAGGCTCGCTGAATCACAGGATTTCTTGGAGGGAACTCATTATTGATTTCTTGCACTATTTGCAATGATATTGTACTGACCAATAAGAAGAGTATTTGGAACACAGTCCCAATCGGTGCACATTCTCTCTTTCTGTACTAGTGCGAGTTAACTGGGTACAGAGAGTTCAAAACTACTTTGATTAATAATGTGAATGTAGAAAAAGAAGCTTCCTGTGGTGATTGCTGCAACACATAAGATCAAAGTAGAGTGAGGAGAAAATAAAACTATCTATCTATCTATCTATCTATTGCCAGACACCTCAGTCCCGTTTGGGGTGGCCACAAACAAATCGCCTCCAAGTCGCCCTGTCCCCCGCCATTTCACTCCCCTGCTCCCAACTCACACCCCCCTCTCTCATATACCTCTCCACCCCATCCCTCCATCTCATCCTCGGCCTCCCCCTCCCTCTTTCCCCCTCCACCTCACTCACATACACTCTCTTCATCAGTCTTTCACCCTCCATCCTCTCCACATGGCCAAACCACCTCAGTATAAAACAATTTAACTTAAAAAAAAAAAAAAACTTGATTGAATTTTTTTTTATTTTGAGGGTCCACTTCGGACTGATATAGTTGTATGCACATAGCATGTTCGATATTTTCTTAATCTGAAGATTTTTCCCCCATCTCTACCCCCACACCCTCCGGTAGTTGTTATATTTTACATTTTTCGTCTTCAGTCAGGTGTCTACATATATTATGCAGTATAGTCTATGCCTTTGTCTGCAGTAAGACTATATAGTTTTATGGAATGCCATTGAGCATTCCACTCTTTGAGTAAGTGTCTACAGCCTCTGTGCTCTGTGTTCCATGGAAACACACAGACGCAACCTTGCTTTCAGCTCCTCAAATATTCATTGAATTCTCCTTCCTACTCACTACGCATTCCAATAATTTTCTTGGTTACTTATCGTGTACGATTTATATAAATACGATCACTCGTCCATTCAGTTATTAGCCTGCCTAATCACTTACCAAACTTTGCTCTACTTATTTTCGTTGCAAACATTTATTCTCTGCGACAATATCTCACCAGTAATCACCAGCCACACAGTCATCCACCTTCAATCAAGTGTTGACGAAGCAGGGAGGAACGAGGACAAGTGGAACTGACATAATGACTTAATGAGGAGACGAAGCCATTACTCAGACCGGGTGGCAGGAGGCGGGAGGTGGTGGAAGCGTGGGAGAGGAATGAAGGAGGAGAGGCAAGAGAAAATGAGATTGGAGTCATGAAGAATGGGATGAGGAAACCAGAACTGGAAACAACAGAGAGAGAGAGAGAGAGAGAGAGAGAGAGAGAGAGAGAGAGAGAGAGAGAGAGAGAGAGCGAGAGAGAGAGAGAGAGAGAGAGAGAGAGAGAGTGGCACTGTCTGCTGTGGGAAGCAAGAGGTCTACAGACTACAAAATTATTTGCATTTGATTGTGTTCATTTTCTTGTCTTCTTAATTGTATTTTTTGTCACGTGTATACAAGTATATTCTATTTTTATAAATTGATATACAGTACCTGGAGTCCCTAACACAATGTTGACATGACAGATCCAGTAGTACAGTATGACAGTGGAGACTGTGTTGGTAATGCGCCACAGGGAGGGCGAAACCCAGGATAAAACGAGTGACACAGTTCGTTATTCTGAATGACTTAGAGACAAAGTTTATTGTACGCCGACCCCATCGAGGGTCCGGTAATAAGACGCGGAATGACTCTTTGCTGTCCTTTATTTGTCCTGTTGGAGGAACAAATATCAGTTGCACGTTGATTTTTGTCTAATTTCTAGTTTGTACGAGACACAACGAAGGGAGGATGACGATTTTTTTCCATGATATCTTGTTTTTGCTGCCAGGGCCTGGCTGTAATATTGACGGCCGGGCCTTTTGAACGTAGACGGTAACCTGGTGTACTATACTTTAACAAAAACAATGGTGATCACATGGACTACCATAGCATGCTTCCTTCTTCCTTCTGTTACGATAAGACCGCAGCGTAAGGCGGAGAGCCTATGTGTTTTTTTGCTCCCACTCGATTCTGTGTCAAAGCCTTTTTGCTTGATCGT
This sequence comes from Coenobita brevimanus, assembly GCF_032717465.1. Classification (NCBI taxonomy): domain Eukaryota; kingdom Metazoa; phylum Arthropoda; class Malacostraca; order Decapoda; family Coenobitidae; genus Coenobita; species Coenobita brevimanus. Next base: position 15,430,976 of record NC_136998.1, read on the forward strand.
TAGGGCAGCATATACTCCAGTTCAGTAGTGGAGAGGTATGGTGATGTGAATAAAGGAGTGAGTTGCAGGGAGGCCAGCTCGATGGTGAGGGACAGGATGACATGGAGATGGTTAATTTGTGGTCGTCCATTCCGGGAATAAGACATATAGAGATATTTATAGACAGACAGACAAACAGTAATTCATGACGTTTAGTTGACACGTGGCTTCATTTGCAGTACCTGCAGACAACATGGACTCCATTATACTGAACAATTAAATTATGTCAAATGTGTCTGATTAAAACGTTAAAGGTGTCATGAAGTGGAAGGGTTAAAGGGTTAACATAGCACCAACGTCAGGAGCATGACATGTATAGTGCTGCATATAACCTGTGCATACTGCATAGATACCAATGACACTGAACATAGGGTAAACTCTGTCAGTCGTATTAACTTTTTCATCAGAAGAGTCGATCCCTAAGCATCACTTAATGGAGGAAAAAATGGTATATAAACGTGTTATTCCACTGGAAGGACTAAGACTGGTCCTTTAATAATATGGATGAAATCTTTTTGTTATCTCTCTGACTAACGCGAGACAGCTCCGCTGTCCACTGAAAAATCCCTTGCAATCAAAGAGTTAAGGAAACTACTTGTAACTTGTCCCGTACGAATGCTGGTCCAAAGTCGAGCAGTAACGCTTGGAGAGAGAAACAGATATATAAAAAGAATCTCGTCATAATGAAAGGGTTTACGCGGACGTGATCGTTGAGATACAGTTTGCAAGTGATAATGTAGACACTCAGACGCAACTATTTGTTACTGATTTCCTTGAGACAACGTGTACCTGTATGTTGCCTCCCTTCACTTACTGTGCAGGGTGACGTAGACAACATGACTCTTGAGCATTTCTACCTCTAAACAAGAACGATCACTGCATACGATCGTGTTCATATAACCTAGTAAGGCCGGGAGAAAAGGTTCTAGGTTATTAATCACGACATATATTTTTTTTCTTTATAGACTTTACATTTATGATGCAGTTCGCACGGCTTATCTATCTATCGATCTCTCTATAACCACACACCTTAATCCTGGAAGAGGTTGCACCAAAAGTATCGCCTCTACGTCGCCCTGTCCTCCGGTAATAGGATGTTTTCTCTCCACCACACAACACTCTGATACCTCTCCGGCCCATCGTACCATCTCATCCTTGCACCGGCGCCTCTGCCTCGCTGCTTAAACCTTTTACATACAAGATCCTAGACAACCTCACTTTCCATTCTCTCCTCATAACAAATAATCTCAAGGTAAATTGTATTATTCCTCCTTCAAGACTTTCCTGTATATCCTTTTTTTGTCTCTTTTTTGCTGGAGGAAAGAGAATGAAAAGATGCATCAACAGGTTGGAGGAAACGGAGGGCTGAGAAGATAGAACACCAGATAAAACTGGTATTAGTATGATAATATCTTACGAGCATGAAGCAATGAAAGAGAGAGAGAGAGAGAGAGAGAGAGAGAGAGAGACCTTTCAGTACTGAGTACAATGCAATCGTCTCAAGACAGCTGCATCGTACAGTGAGAGTAATATGCAAAATATATGGTAATAGCCTTATTTAAGAACTTCTCTGCCATTCACTTTCTCGTGATCTGAGAAAAATGCACAATAAAGGCACATTCTTAAATGTGCCAAATAAAATGCCAAATGAGATTTGGCATGAATGCAAATTTTTCTTATGCCAACCAGATCCTGAAAACGCCAGATTGGCATAATTATACCAAACCAAGCAACCCTGACGTAGGATATCACTGGGACGCAGGCGTGACTGGAAACTTCCCAAGTACTGAGTGCGATACTTTTTAATTATTATTATTAATCAAAAACAGTAAAGACAACCCATTCTAATACTTTCGCAAGAATAGCTTTCGTTTATTTCTTCCAGACCATAAATTATGTTCAGGGGGCAAGCCAATTATGGGAAACACTCTCCTCACCCCCTCACCCCAAAAGTATTACCGTTTCGCACTCCCTGTCCAGTGGAAGGTTGCCAGATCCAGGGCATACTATTCGGATTTTAGAGAAAATAAGTCATAACTTCCTTGGGCGATTGTGCACAGTAAACCGCAGGGCACGTCTCTGTTATTGTGCTGTTAGATGACTTAAATGTTTACAGTCCATTTTATTTCATCATTTTTTTTTTTACAAACAAGGTAAACACAGGCAACCTTTTCTATTTCTCATCAGGACAAATTTCTCTCTACGTAATTCACTTTCTTTCTTCTTTCTTTCTTCTATTTTTTTTTTTTTTTTTTAACCACCTCTCAGCGATTTGATGTGAACGACCACAATGCAGTTACATATTTCTGATTTCGGTAATCTGATAGCATACTTTTAATGTCGTGATAAACAAGATGACAAATATGATTTGAATCCTGACCCATTTGTTAACTAACGAATAACATGTCAGCGTATTATCGTAATCGCATTTTCACCCTGTCTTGGCACTGGTGATTCCACGTCCTCAGTGGCAGAAAAAGAGAATACTAACTAAGGCTCTGCATCTCCACATCACATCTTCGATTGCATCATCTTCTTGTAATAAACTCTTGATACAACGTAGCATTCAACACGGAGAGATGGTAGTGTTTTGTTAAGTTGAAAAAAAAAAAAAGAAGTATTAATTAGGCCTCGGAATAGAAGGCTCCAATTATGGCGTGGATAATGAGCAAAAAACTTACAGGAGCTAAAACTGCTTCCTGATGACTGACCGTGGCCTCATTACGGCCTCATTATTGCCGGTACTGGTTAAGCCCATTACCGGCAATACCGTGTTTCCTTCTGGAAAGGTGGGCTCTGAACCTCTGACTCGGTTTAATCCTGAAAGGACATTTATTTCACTTTTTATCATCTTTAACCTATGTTCAGTGATTCTGCATTTTTTTTTTCTGGTATTCATATTTCGCCCTTTCTGGTTGTTTTCTTTGTTTATATCCGGCTAATACAAGATCATTTTATGCAGTTTAGGATAGGCTTCTCATAATGAAAATGGTGTTTCTTCTTCATTGCCTCAGATCATTCCTAAGATAATCACAATCATGTGGTGGAACCAGATCTCCTGGACTGGACACAACAAAATGATGTCATCATCAACAACCACAAGACTCTCATCATGCTGTTTGATCTGGCCACTACTCCCACCTCACCCCCTCCCTATGTCTGGATGATCACACCCTTGAGGTAGTCCAGACTATTAAGCTTCTTGGCAAATCTCTGGACAGCTAACTACGCTTGGACCGAAACAGCTTCCGTCCTTCAATCCGCCCCTTTCAGGCTCTACATGTTCCGAAGACTCAAGTCTTTTCGTCTTCCCAAGGTGGATCTCTGCAACATGTATCAAGCTTTCCGACTTCAAAAATTGACATATGCGTCACCAAGTCTTACTACAACACAAAAGCAAAGATTAGAGTATGTCCAGAAGCGTACCCCATTAATAATTCTGGGCTCAGCTTATGTCACCTATACCACAGGACGTCAGACTCATAGCTTAACAACCATCTCTGAAACCCGTCAAACATAACGCTGTCAGTTTGACTCAATCTCCTGAACCATCCTCGTCACCACACCTTGCTCTCTTCCCCCGCCCCAACTTCACCTCACGCCATCCATACCAGCAACAAGTTACAACCAATTGGTGCAAAAACTTACTGTTATGAGAGCAGCCTTATTCCTACCAATGTCTGAGTGATCAACGAACGCAGGCTAACAACATCCCCACCAAATTTGTTGTTGTTGAAGTAAACCTAGTTATTGTTACTCTAAATTTGACAGTTACAATTATTCGTGAGGCAGAACTCGCCATTTACAAATGTTACTTTTTGGTTCCTTCTGTATTTTAAAGGTTAGGGCTGCCTAACCTTAAATAAACCGTGAATTATTATTTTTATTATTATTATTATTATTATTATTATTATTATTATTTGTAGTAGGTGGGGGCGCTCATCATCCACTCACTCGATGTAGTGCTGCTTTCGGGTGTCTGCCCTTTCCTCTCCTCCATCCTTCTTTCCTTCCATTCTCTTCTGTCTTTCCTTCAGTCTTTCCTCATCCTTCTTCCTACAGGTGACTTCACACTTCCTCTTCAGTCTTTCTTTCTGTCATTCTTTCCTCTTCCTTCTGTCTGTGGGTGACTACACTTAAGTGACAAGCCAAATGGTTTCCTTTACACCAGGAAACCATTTTCTGCGCTGTGTGGTAATCATATAGCCAAATTTTGTCGCCCGGTGGTTTAGTTGGTAATTATTGCGCTCCAATCGGACTGACCCATTGAAGATATATATCCTAGGGGTGGTTGGGGTTAATTGCTGACGTAATGCCATGCAGGTTTTGTTGTTGTTTAAGATTTTTCCCTACTTATTGGTTAGGGAACCGGGCCCTGCTTTAGCCTGGTCAGGGGTGTAATGGTCAATTGGAAGTGTGTGGCATATTAAGTAGGGGAACGTGCACTTTGCACTATTTCGAGCAAGGTGTTAAGAGGAGCAGAGTACATCACAGATGCAGCTTCAGCTCTTATGACGTGTTGTGGCACTGCCATAGGTTGTGTACGTGCCATGTTAGGGTTGTGGTAAACTCTGTCACCTTGGAGACGTGTTGTGGTAGGGCACCGGAGAAGATAGTGTAGCAGAGGGAGAGGTGTGTTAGTGTCGCAGTGTTCACAGGTGGAAGTTGGGTCACCAGTGATGTGTGTGCGGCACTGGTAGCCCAGACGGAGACGGCGGACACAGGTTAGTAGTCTATTGGTGACAGGTCCTGTGACTCCGATGGGATTATAGTTTTTCGCTGATTTGTACCAGATAGCAGACTGGGACTCCTTGTGCACCCAGTCAAGATGATCATCCTGGGTGAGGGAGAGAGCCTTCACCCATATGGTCCGTTTTATCTGTGTGAGGCTAACAAGAATGTTGGTGTCAATGTCTGGGCGGGTGGTTGCTGACGTCGCCGCAGCATATGCCCTCTCGTTTCCAGGGATTCCAACATGGCTCGGTATCCAGTGGATTGTGATCCGTCTTCTTGTGTTAGTGATTTGTGTGTTGTGTTAATGATGTCAGTGATGAGCCCTATGATGTCGTGGCCAGTCGGCTGAGGGAGAGTGTGGATGGCTGAGAGTGAATCAGCGTGGATGTTGATCAGGGTGGCAGAGGTGGCATCATGGGCATCACTTAGTGCTGCACAATTGCAGCTAACTCTCTCTGTAGGGTTGAGGCGCCATCGTTTGCTTTCGCTCCGTATGTCTTTGCACCACAGACGAAGGCGAGTCCTGCCTTGTGAGGGGCAACTGAGCCATCGGTATAGTAAGCGATAGAGTCAGGGCTACAAAGGGAGCCAATCCGTTATAGTCCCTCTGCACTCAACTGTTGTGGAGGTGTTTGATGTTTGGCGGGGCAGTATGGAGTGAGGAAGTGGAGTGGTGCTGGTGACCAAGGGGGAGGGGGCTCCTGATACTTATGGTCTGGGATGTTGGGACCCTGTTTTATGTAGCTGGATATATCAAAGAGCTTGATTGCTCGAACTGCAGTGTGAGGCCAGGTTTCGGTGAGGAACTCAGGTCATCGGTCAATAGCAACCCGAATTTGTCGGTGGAAGGGGCGATCCCCTGCAGGCCATCGTGGCTACTGTTCCAACAACTCGTGCCTGAATGCGGTGGTGAAGAGTTTTTATGGAGCACTACATGCAGAGATTACAGAGGCAAGTCCACCGGGGCGCAGCAGTCATGATGTGCAAAGCCTCATTCTGGATGACTTCCAGTTTGGTTAAGAGTGGTGGCTTGACTGTAAGGAGTGCTGGGGCGCAATAGTCTCATGGAGCAGATGGCCTGGATGTAAAAAAAAGCCGCAAGACACGATATGTTGCTCCGGCCCCCTTGCCTGCAAGGGCTCACAGAGCGCTGAGGCGTTGTTTAGTTCGTTCTCGGAGGTAGTTAATTTCTGTTCAGAAGGAGAGCCTACAGTCAAACCAAATTCCAAGGTAGAGGTGGGTAGTTACACACTTGATTGGCATTGCCTCAAGATATAACTGCTGTGTGGGAGTACGAATGCCGAAAGGGAGAGCTTTGGTTTTCCGAGAGTTGACTTTGAGTCCCAAGGCGATGCAAGCTTGGTGAAGACGAGAGAGGGCCCACTGGGCCCGGCTGTGGTACAGCCTGCCGGAGACCAGGAGTGTTATATCATCGGCATACCAGAGCAGTGTTGCACCAGCACCTAGGTCTGTCTGGAGGAGACATTCTATGATGATGCTGAACAAGGCTGGGCTGAGTATGTTTCCTTGTGGTGTGCCATTTGTGTGTTTGTGCAGGGGTGATGTATGACCCTGGAAGCGGACGAGGGACGACCGATTTCTGAAAAAGTCCTCAAGCCAACAGAGAAGGCGGCTGCCCACACCTTTGGAAGCTAGGGAGGCAAGGATAGTGTCAGGGCAGGCAAGTTCAAATGCCTTCTCAAGGTTGAGGAACACAGCTAGACCTTTCCCACCTCGTAATACCGTGAGAAAGGTGGTCAAGCACTCAGCTGTGCCCCTTCCTCTGACACAGGCAAAGAGACGGTTGTGAGGGGCTGCCATACACCACTGGAGGTGGCAAAGGATCATACGTTCCATTGTTTTGCTGAGGCAGCTCAGAAGCGAAATGGGCCGGAAGGTGCCTGGGTCTTTAGGCTTCAGGATGGGATGAATGGCTGCTTGTTTCCATACTGTGGGAAGTCGCTCATCTTTCCAGGAATGGTTGTAAAGCTCAAGGAGGGAGGTGCGAGCAATGGGACCAGTGTGTAAAATCATTGAGTAAGTGATCCCATCCAGTCCATGTGCAGTGTCAGAGGTGGTTTTCAGTGTTGCCTCTAGTTCATGGATGGTGAGAGGATGGTCAGTAATTGCTAGTAGATCTTTTGATGATTGGATGAGTGCCTCCCACTCTTCATGGAGGGCAGTTTGTCTTTGTCTGGTTGGTTCTAGAAGATGTCTGGGGATGTGCAAAGGATGCCGCCAGTCTGTCTGCCTCACCTTGGGGGTCTGGGTGGTAAATGGTCCTCGAAGGCGGTGGCCTTCACACAGCTCTAGGTCTCCTCCATGAGGTTCCCAGGCAGATATGGGAACCCAGGGAGCTACACTAATCTAGCCATTTGGATTCCTTTATCTTATTTTTCTCATTGGTGATGAGACGGACCACTGCTTGAAGAAATTGTGTGCTTTCAAGGGCTGGGTTGGCTCGATACAGTTTCTTGGCTTGGTTCAGGCGATGATTGAACTCTTTAACTCTGCCGCAGTAAAACCAGAGGTCTTTGTGGTAGTGACGTACGATGGAGGTTTAGGGCATAGCAGCTTTTGCTGCAGTCAGGAAGGCTGTGGTGATCTGCCGTTCATGCTCATCAAGGTTGTGTGAGGCTTCCAGGACAGTTAGTGACTGTTCAAGGGAGGAATGGAATAGCTCCCAGTTTGCTCTCTTTGTATTCCACCGTGGGGGTGGCCCCGGAGGTTTGGGAGGCAGAGCAAGGTTGAATGAAATGAGGATAGCATTGTGATCGGATTTGAGGGTGGGGTGTATATTCCACCGAGCAGAGGAGGCAATATATACAGAGAATGTGAGGTCAAGCCTGACACCTCGCAAATGGGTGGGTGTGGCGGAGTCATTTAATAAGATGATACTGTCGGTTCCAGTCAATAGTTCAGCAGTGTGTCGGCCCACTTGGTTGGTGGCGGCAGGGGATCCGAGGCATGGGTGGTGGGCGTTAAAGTCACCTCCAATGATAATTGACTCAGCATCTGGCAGTGTGAAGAGCTCAGCAAAGTCAGCCTCAACAAAAGGTTTAGAGTAGATGTTGAATAATTTGAGCTCCCTGTCCGCAAGAAAGATGGTAACCCCTTGCACCTCCACTCCTTCTTCACAGAAAGGGGAAGGTTGTAAGGCAGAGGCACAGATATAATGTCTGACGAGGATGGTACATTCCACTGGCCCAGTGCTATCACATGGCAGGAGGAAGGAGTTAAAACCCCGCAGGCTGAAGGGACGGTGCTCTGGTACGAGGGTTTCCTGGAGAAGAAGGACGTCCACCCTATCCTGGTGCACCGCCTCTTTGAGTAAAGCTCGCTTGTTTGTGGCACCACATATATTCCACTGGATAATGTTTAGGCCATGACAGGGCATATGTCCTTGGTGGGAAGGTCGACTGTCTGATCGAATGTGGGGTTGGTGAATTGATCCTTGGTGGGGAGCCCTAGCTCCTCCAGCGTTGGGGACTCTGCGGTCATTAGGGGTGACCTCAAGCGGGGTCGGTGGCGTGTTCCCGAGCTCACTGAGACTGATCGTTGCCTGCATGAGTGTGGTTTCTGGGGTAGGAGGGTGCTGGTGGAGGGGTTGTGTGGTACGTGGCCCGGACTTTGTGTGGTGGGTACTTGTGACAGAGGGTTGGGAGAAGGAGCTGAGTGATCGGGTTGATTACCAAGGGGACAAAACAGTGCAAGTTTGCAAAGGTAGGCGTTCTGGAGAAACTCGTCCATGAATCTGTCCACTACTGAGAGGAAGGACTCTGGATTCACCAGTTGATTGAAGGCAGCCCTTACGTGGGTAATGATAGTTCGCCCGAGTTCCCGAACAAAGTGGCAAAAGGCATCTTGGCGTACAGTTATCCACCCTGGGAGTGGGTCTTGGGTTGTGTGAGTAGCTGTTGTTATCATAGTTGGTTCTACTGAGGAGGTATTCGTGGGTTGAAGAGTCGGGGGGAGGAAGGGGAGGGGCCGGTGGTTTTGTTGGGAAGTGCTTCTGGGGCAGGTGGAGGAGAAAGCTGAGTGGGGGGCAGAGGTGAAGAAGGTTTGCTGGTTCCTGGGAGAGGGGGGTATTCGGTCAGAGAGGTGAGGTTCACAGATGTAGTGTGGTGAAAGGGGTTTTGCCGGCCCCAGACGAAAGTGCCCAGAGGGGCGGGAGAGGTTCGTAGTTTCTCCTGCACCCATTTGGCTTGGCCCTCTATATTTTTCTGTACCCTCTCCAGGCACACAGGGCAGGATTTGTTCCATGCGTGGTGGTTTTTGCCACAGTTGGGACACTTGCCTGCCACAAGTTCTTTGTCCTTGAGTTTTTTGAGGCATTGGTCGGTGTTGTGTTGGCCGATGCATGTGGCACATATTGCTGGGCGTGTACAGCCAGACTGGTGTTGGCCGAAACGTTGGCACCTGTAACATGAGAGAGGTTCGGGGGAAAATGGTCTGATGGGGTACGTTCCCCGGTTCCCCAGGTCGAGGGTCAGGGGGACGGGGCCTCTCAGGGTGAGGATGACCTGTCTGGTAAGCTCTCCATTTGCGGTCTGGCATCTTGTAGCCTCTTCCACTTGGGGGTGGAGCAGAATGGGTTGTATGGGGTGCCTCAGGTTGTATCCCATAAGGACGACTTTGCGTGTGCTTTGGGAGGGGTCTATTTCTGTTATCTCAACTGGTTTGCTCGCCACAGTTTTGCAGGATCTGAGGAAAGTCAATGTGGCCTGGTCGTGGGGGGCTAGGACGATGCTGTTGTCTCTTCTCTGGGTGGGCTGAAATCTGAGGGTTGGTTGCTCCTCTTATAGAGCCATCACTAGCTCGGTTGTTGTGCTGAAAGAGGTCGGCTGGTGGGTGGAGTGGGGGCCTCACTGTCACTACTGGAGGTTTTTGTGTGTTCTGGTGTGGTCACGGGTGTGTCATTTGTCTGGCTGGGGCATAAGCGTTTCCTGAAGTCTGATTTATGTGCAAGGGCTGGGGATCCTCATTAGGGGCATGTTGTGGCTGAGTCACGACTTTCTTGGTGTCTCTCCTTCTTTTCCATGAGATGAAGGTGAAATCAACTTCTCCCTCCTGAGGAGTGGCGTGCTGGATAGCTTTCCTCTTTTGCGAGGTAACAGTGACATCCATCTCCTCCTCATGGGGATGGGAACCGTGGCAGCTGACTTCAGCCTGCCTGTAGTGCATCTGACGTTCATTATGGTTGGTGTCTTTGGTGAAGGCTGTGTCAAGGTTGGCAGGTGATAGTGTTGTAGGGTCCATGTTTGTGCCTAGGTCATCTGCTGGGGAAGGGCAGAAGAAGTCGTCATCATGACCAGTGGAAGGTCTAGGGGTTGAGGCTGTGCTTGTCGGTGGCCTTTGGGGTTCCTTCAAGCCTGAGACCTCAGATTTCCTTGTACTGGTAGGTAACTTGGTTAGGGTGTGTTGCTTGGTTTTCCCAGTCTTGAGCTGAGTTGGAACTGGGCCTTTGGAGGAGGTCTTGGGAATGGTCCCAGTGAGAGAAGTCTTGGCAAGAGAATGGGTTTTTGAGCTCATGGTAATTAAAAAAAATAGAAAAAAAAAAACAATGCCCGATGCCCTACGGTGACGGGCGCCTATTCTCCCTCCCCTCTAAAGGGAGCCTCAGGAGACACGTCACTGCCCCGTGAGGGACTTCCCTATACTATCAGAGCCACCCTCACTGCCTCCTATAACCAGGCCTCTAGAGGCCCCTTTTCATGGAAGTGCCCTAAACAGCACCCCTTCCGGGTTCAGCGTCGTACTACAGTGAGGGTATCTAAGTGGCAGCCTGTGGAAAAAAAAAAAAAAAAAAGCCTGAGACAGAGTCCCAGTAAGACTCTGGGAGCACAAAGGATGCACCTCAGTGCCAGAGGCTAAGTCCCACAAGAGAAAAATGAGGGTAAAAATGTCAAAATTCTTCCTTTGTAAACGAGGCAGAGTCCAGTGCATGAGACAAACAGGCTAGGGTTCTGCACACCACGCTAGCTGGTCTCAGAATGTGTGGCCACGTAGGAATGCGTGAGGCTGGTCACTCTCATCGTAAATGTCAGGACCAACTGCCTAGCCCCGGGTTCCTACGCTCCTTATGCGACAACGTAGGATTGGATAACGGATGGATTGATGGAATATTATTATTATTATTATTATTATTATTATAATTATTATTATTTTATAGTATTATTATTGTTATTATTATTATTATTATTATTATTATTATTATTATTATTATTACTATTATTAAAATTTAGTATTAAAATAATAAAAGATTAAAATTAAATATAAAAAAAGATGTTTACAGTTGTAGTCGGGACCAACAGACTGTTGACTAATGGCCTGGTGTGGTTGCTTCCTTTCCCTTACCCTGCCTGGTAGATGAATTATTTTGATATACTTTGCTAAGTTTTGGAACGAGACTGCATGACTGCTTTATGTATGACTCGCCCAGACTACCTCCTACAGCTTACTCGATCTCATCTAAGAAGACATGAGTCTTAAGTTTTTGAAAGCTGGCAGCTGACTGGGCATCCTAGTGCATTCATTATTAACAAAATTTTAAAATTATTTTTATTATAAAGGTTTCAATAACCGTTTGACTAAAAGACTGCCCAAATGTTATGTATAGTTATATGTTGAGATTAATTTTCAAACAGGACCTTACTAAGTTTAACAGATGGCCTTGATACATGTGAAATTTTGAATTATTGCGACAGATCGAAATACCTGCCGGTGAAGGTTTATGAGCACCTTGATTTTTTCATCATGTCGGCAAATTATGGTTAATTATGTTATTACTGTAGCATTATATAAAATCTAACTTAGCAAACCTTCTGAATTTCCATTAAACATAACATACTCCATGAATTTTGGTTTATGGTAGGCACGGGGTGGGGTGGGGGTATGTCCCACTTGAAGCGGACGAACATTCAAATTGAGAGCATTTTTCTGTCGCGTCAGTTTACATTATGCTGTCTGCTTTCGCATCATCAGTAAGTGTTCTATATTTTTAGTCTCAAAATTCATGTTACAACTTCCAACAAACTGTGACATTTCATAGTGACTGTAACATAGCTTCTTCATCCATGTCTACCAGTCATTATTCCTGGAATTCCGATGTTGTACCAAGTTAAATTTTACACAATTTTGCAGTAATGACATAATTTACCTTAACCTGCCCTGTCCCGACCACTTTTTCACCACTGGTACCCCCCAGTCCCAACCATTTTTGGACCCAAATTTTTTTTGCTAAAACTTTCGCTTTTGGTTAGAAACAATGGTCAATCACCAAGAAATTGTTCACCGGGGTCCATAAGTGGCCTAAACAGGTATACCTTCGTCACACCTGGTACCGTGTTCTCTGTAAGTGGTCTGAGCCTCTCACGTTTTCTATGGTATTATAAGTCTGGGAAACCAATGAAAGTAAGTAGATATGTATTTATTACAAACATAAAAACATGTGATAAAAGAGTAAATTGGATTTTATACAAAAATAGAGCTGAAATAAGCATTGTACCATCGTGCAAAATGAGCAAAATCGGGCAGACTGGTCACGATGAATCGCTAACATTCCTGAATCATGATACATATCATTTTTTCTACTTACATAATACATCTACAATAACATTATACCATTTTACATTTTATTGAACTGTTTTTACGTATTCACAGGCCTTTCGATAACATTTAGCGTAATGTTAGCGCTTATTTACAAAGTGAGTGAACTCGCTGTGACTGTTGTTTCAATTCGTATTGTGTTTTTTCTACTTACATAATACTTTCCTAATAACATTATACACTTTTCCACTTTTGAGAACTGTTTTGAGATAGTTTCAGGCCTTATGAAAATATTTAAGCGTAATAATAGCGCATAATATCACAGACGGTGAAGTCGCTATGACTACTATTTCAACTTACAACCTATTTTTGTACTTATATAATAATTCTCCACTAACATTGCACATGTTTACACTTGATATAATTGATATCACATACTTTCAGACCTTACGATTCTACTGAGCGTCATATTATCGCCTACTTACACAGTGAGTGTTATCGCGATATCATTTGTTTCATCTTACACTAGTATTCAACTTATAAATTACCTTACTACTAACATTACACCCTTTTCCACTTTATATCATTCCTCTCACATACTTACTGACCAGAATGTTCTACTGAGCGTAATATTTTCGCAGATTTACACAGTGGGTGTACTCGTGACATCAATTGTTACAACTTACACTATTTTTCAACTGATACGTTACATTCATGCTAACATTACACCCGTTTCCACTTTATATTCTTGCTATCACATATTTACTGACCAGAGTGTTATACTGAGGGTCATATTTTCGCAGATTTACGCAGTGGGTGTAGTTTTGATATCACTTCTTTCAACTTAAACTATTTCTCAACTTATACATTACTTTCCTAAAAACATTACACCTGTTTCAACTTTATATAAGACTTAGCACATACTGACTGGCCTTACCATTATAATGAGCGTCATATCGCCATCCCACACAGTTTCAGTAGTGTAGGAAGTTATGGTACTCTTTGAAACATAGCTGAAGACACAACGCAACATTGCACTCGACACACTCGTACCTTGTGTCTTTTCTCTGAGTGGATGGTCTGACTGTCGAGTGCTTGCATACATGGCAGCAGCACTGGGGTTTACGACGGTTTGGGTCGGAAGGGATTGTGCTAGGATAGTGGCGTCCTGCAAGGCGTAGGGGAGTCTGGGCAGCCATGGGGGTGCGGGTGCGGTGTGTGGGTCTGTCCTGGGCATGCCTGGCGATTATTTCACGTGCCAGCTCCCTCACAAACCCCTCAAAGGTCTCTGATACTCCGGTTGTCATGGCGTGCAGGTAGTGTGCGTTCAGGACCGTGATGTCGAGCAAGTGGAAAAAGAGCTTTTTGTACCACTTCATCGTGGTCCTGGCACAGTCAACACTGGAAATCATCGAGTCTGACTGATCCACTTGCCTCATGTTCAGATTATAGTCCAGTACAGACTCGGGTTTCCAGACATTGCGCCTCCTCTCGCTACGGTGATCCACGGAGTCTGTGTGGTGCATCAGGGGGCTGTGAACAGTTGATAGGAGGCAAACTTCCCTGTTGTGGTTCCATAGGGTGGCAAGGATGTTATTGGCCTGGAAGAAAACCACCTCGTTCTTGTCAAGTTTCCTCCCTATCTTGACCATATGGCGATGGTTTCTCTTGACTGTACCACAGACTCCGGTGTCGTGTTGGTGGAGGAACCTAGCGAGAAGAGGGCTAGTGTACCAGTTGTCCAGGTACAACACATGACCATGATGAAGGTACTCCACTATCATTGTCTTCACCACGGCCCCTGAGAGTCCTATACTACGATCTTCTGTTATATCTGTCTGTGTGCCCGTGTACAAGACTATGTCTTGCACATAACCAGTCTTACAGTCACACATAACAAAGATCTTGAACCCGAAACGGTGTCTCTTGCTGGGTATGTACTGCCGAAAGGAAATATTGCCTCTCCACAACACAAGACTCTCGTCTATGACGAGGTCTCTGTAAGGATAAAATGAGGAGCGGAACATTTCCCGTAAATGATCAAATACCAGCCTAATTCTCCTCATTTTATCTGTGTTATTTGCATTGGCTGGATCTTCTGCATCAAAAAAGTGGAGGCGGCCGAGAATATGCTGAAATCTGTTACTACTCATCACCTTTCCAAAGAAAGGTGTGAGGATCATTGGGTCAGTTGTCCAGTAGGCAGGAATTTGGTTTTTTCGTACCACACCTATCAAGAGAACCAGGGCAAAAAATAAGAACATCTCTGAAATTATCACGGGATAGTCATATTGTTGGGAATGCCTGCTCGTGGCTCCCAAACGTTCACTTTCACGGCGCTGTGTTCGTGAAAATATGTTGGTCTGTTCCACTATGCGCCCCACAAACGCCTCCCCAAAGAACAAGTGGAAAAAATCCACCCTAGAGGAAACCGCATGCACACCTGGAGCCGTGCAACCAGACCGCCACTCCTCAGTGAAAGGGTGAATGATGGGAGTAAAATTACTCCCATCTTCCCAGTTCCACGAGACACCACCGTCTCCAGCCACGTCCCCATCGTCTCCTTCGTCAGGGTGGGGAGGTGAGGGTGGTGGGGGAGGTTGGGGAGGTGGAGAGCGGCGCCTTTCATCACTCACACTTCTCTTCCCTCTCCCTTTTCCTTTACCCTTTCCCTTCCCTTTCCTTCCTTTCCCCACATCCTGGGGCTGTGGGGAGGAAGTTTGGGAATATTGTGGGGCGAAAGACGTCCTGGGGAGTGGCTCCACCTCCTCTCCCCTAGGCCTACGTGCACCACGTGCTCGTGCTGCCTCCCTCACACCACTTTCCCTTTCACCCCGCGCTCCCGCCACACCACTTTCTCTTTCACCCAGCACTCCCTCCACACCACTTTCCACTTCCCCAGACAAAAGACTTGCACCATACCTGATATGTCTTCTCGCCCCACCTTCTGATCCTCGGGGTGATATTTTTTCTTTACCCAACCACGAGGCGATATCACGTCCTAAGCCGTCGTCATCGTCATCGTCCTCATCCTCGTCCTCATCAGATTCGGGATGGAGAGAGAGCCATGCACGTGGTTGGGGTGCAGGCCGGCCTTCCCTTGCCTTACAGTATGTCACATACCGCTTTTTCCGGGACGAAGGGACCTCTTCATCACTGCTTGTTATTTCTTCCTCTGGCTGGAAGTAATAGCGATCCACCACATCATCGTCAAGTGGAGAATCACTATCTCCAGTGAAGGCTTCCAGGGCGGATGCAATTTCGTCATCTGAGAGACCTTTCCGCGCCATGTCTGACCTGGGTCACTGCTAACAGGTGAGTGACCGAGACAAGGGCGAGCGCGGGTCACGCGGGGTCTGGGACGCTGCCCGCCTGGCGGCAGGTAGGGGAGGCTTGGGTACGTAGGCGAATCGAAAATCTCGCGCGAATTTTGAAAATTGTGGAAATTATGAACCTTGCAAATGCAGGATGTTGAAGTATGTCAACGGGATTGGCAGTGACAAAACGTGAGGATGTGGAAGTACGTCGACGGGACGCCGCGGGTTAATTTGCCTGAGCATAGGGTTAAAAATCAAAACACTCATAAATCTTTACCTGAAGATGATTTTTAGCGAAAATTTAAAATTTCACATATATCTAGGCCTTCTGATAAAGTTAGAAAGATCCCGCTTTCTAATTAATCTATGCAAATAACTATTTATAACATTTCATTTGGGCAATTTTTATCTTCAAACGGTATCTGTAATCCATTAAATAAAAAAAAATATAATTGCGTCAATAATAATGAATGCACTTAGACAACCAATCAGCTGCCAGCTTTCTAAAGCTTAAGACTCGTTTCTTCTCAGATGAGGTCAAATAAGCAATAGTTCTGCAGAGACAGGGCAATCTGCCATTGTGCCAATCAAATTACAATAAAACTTGAAAAACTAACCTACCGAGGTAATTTTGCTGCTCAGGTAAACAATTGTCTAGTTAATACTTTTTTAACCCCTTGATGCACGTGTCGAACAGTACATTGATATTATATTCTTACTACCTTCCTAAAATTGTAGTCAACATCAAGAAATCTTTGTGTACTGAAGAGGAATATAAAGGATAACAACTCCAGCTCGAGAAGTCTCTCATCAGTTAAAGAAAATCGAGTTGAGATGACAGTAACATAATGAATATCGTCACACGAGAGAAGAGTTAAAGAAACCTTTGTGACCTACCTGGACACAAATGAAGCCAGGTGGTTTTCACCATTACACGATCGAACTTTTCTGGATTTTGAGTAGTCAACATGGCCACTGAGGAGAGCAACATTAACTGGCTTCAGCTCTGTGCGTTTGCACCATAAAAAAGTATGATGATGAAAACAACATACAGAACCAACACTGAGCATTGGCAATTGCTTATAGATCAGCAGAAGCTGACTAAAGAGAAAATATTGTGCTACAGGAGTAATTTATGAGTTCATAAGAATATATATAAATTATTGTGATGTAAAATACTAAGGCTTGCTGAATCACACGATTTCTTGGAGGGAACGCATTATTGATGTTTTGCTCTATTTGTAATAACTAATAAGAAATGTATCTAGAACACGGTCACAAGCAGTGCATATACTTTCTGTACTAGTGCCAGACACGAGTTAAATGTTGACAAAGAGTTCAAAGGTATTTTTATTAAAAATGTGAATACAGGAGAAGTTTTCTGTGGTGACAGCTACAACAAATATAATCAAAGCAGAGAGAGAAAAAAAAAATATTTAACTTATTAAAAAAAGAACTTGGTTGGAACTGTTATTATTTCGAGGGTCCAGTTCAGACTGAAAATGTTACATGCACTTAGCATGTTCGATATATTATTAATATGAAGTTTTTTTCCTTCTCTTTCCAGTGTTGCTCTATTTTACACTTTTCGTATTCAGTCAGATGTGTACATGTATTATGCAGACTCTGTCTTACCGGGCTAATGGATGGCTCAGCCTCCACTACAGGTGGAGGAGAACTACAAACGAAAGACGAACGTCTCTGTCTTTAACTACGGTAAGACCATACATATTTGGGAATGCCACTGACCATTCCACTGTTTGAATAAGCGTTTACAGCTTCTGTGCTCAATGTTCCATCGAATTCACAAACGCAACCATTGCTTTCAGCTCCTCGAATCTCCATTGTATTCTTCTTGCTCCCTATGTGCTCCAATAATTTCCTTGGTTACTTATCGTATACCATTTATATAAACACCGTCACTCGTTCCCCAGTCGCTTACCAAAGTTCCCTCTCATTTTTTTCGATGTAAACCATACCAACATCAGCATCTCACCTATACCCACCTCCCACAGAGGCAGCCACCTTCATAAAGTGAGGAAGAAGCAGGAAGGAACAAGAGCAAGTGGGTTGTGACTTATGATTTAATGAGGAGACGAAGCCATTACTCAGACCGGGTGGCAGGAGGCGGGAGGTGGCGGGAAGGTGAGGGAGGAATGAAGGAGGAGAGGCAAGAGAAGACGAGATTGAAAGCATGATGAACGGGAGGTGGAAAGAAGACGTGGAAACGAGAGAGAGAGAGAGAGAGAGAGAGAGAGAGAGAGAGAGAGAGAGAGAGAGAGAGAGAGAGAGAGAAGGGATTAATACCCAAGCTAGACCTCGTCAGATCATATAGCCCTGCAAGGGTTACAGGAAAGGGGTACCTCTCCTGGCACAGCAGCCACCGGGCTGGGCGCGAACTCGCAGCCTCATGATTACGAGCCCGACACCCTACAACTGAGCTACCGTACTCCCAATGAGAGAGAGAGAGAGAGAGAGAGAGAGAGAGAGAGAGAGAGAGAAAGAGAGAGAGGCATTGTCTGCTATGGGAAGCCAGAGATCTACAGATTGAAAAATTACTTGCTTTTGTGTTCATCTTCTTAGCTGTATTTTTTGTGACAGGTATACAAGTGGATTATATTCTTCATTTAGTATCTGGAGTCTCTAACACGCTGTTAACATGACAGATCCAGTAGTAGTGTATGACAGTGTAGACTGTTGGTAATGCGCCACAGGGAGGGCGACACCAAGGATAAAACGACTGACACACAGTTCGTTAATTTTAATGACTTAGCGACAAAGTTTATTCTATGCCGACCCCATCGAGGGTCCGGTAATAAGACGCGGAAAGACGCTTTGCTCTCCTTTACTTGTCGTGTTGGAGGAACAAATATCAGTTGCACGTTGATTTTTGTCTAATCTCTGATTTGTAGGCTAGACAACGAAGGGAGAATGCTGAATTTTTTCCTTTGTATCTTGGTTTTGCCATCAGGGCCAGGTTGTAATATTCACAGTCGGGCCTTTTGATAGTAAACAGTAACCTGGTGTACTAGATCCTGACAAAAACATGTTTTTGTGCTATATGGTGATCACATGGACTGCCATGGCATGCTTCCCTCTACCTTCTGTTACCCTCAGACTCTAGTGTAAGACGGTTAGCCTGTGTTGGTTTTGGTCCCGGTTGATTCCATGTCAAGTAATTTTTGTTTGATCGTATGGGCAACATTTACTCCAGGTATTTAATATACGGTGCAAATATGAAAGGTGATCGTGATGTTTACATTTTATATGATAACACTGAAGACAGTCGAGTAGTGGAGAGGTATGGTGACATGTGAAAAAAGGTGTGAGTTGAAGGGAGGGCAGTTCGAAGGTGGGGTTCAGGATGACATGGAGACGCTTAATATGTGGCCGCTCACTCTGGGAATAAGGCACATAGAGAGATAGACAGACAGACAAATAGTAATCCATGACGTTAGCTGACACGTGGCTTCATTTGAGTTATCTGCAGACCGCATGGACGCCGTTATACTTATACTAAACAATTATGTCAAAAATGTCTGATTACAATGTAAAAGATGTCATCAAATATAATAGCCAAAGCGTTAACACAGCAGCAACGCCAGAAGTATGACATGTATTGTGCTGCATATAATTTGTGCATACTGCATAGATCCCAGTGACAGAGAACGTATGGTAAAATCTTATTAATTTTTTCATCAGGAGAGTCCATTTCTAAGCATCACCTTATTGAGGAAAAAATGGTATATAAACGTGTTATTGCACTGGAAGGACTAAGACTGGTCCTTAAATAATTTGGATGAAAACTTTTTGTTTTCTCTTTGACTAACGCCGGAAAGCTCCGCTGTCCACTGGAAAAATCTCTTGTAGTCAGAGTGTTAAGCAAACTACTTGTAACTTGCCCCGTAAGAATGCCGGTCCTAAGCGGAGCAGTAACGCTTGGAGGCTGAAACAGAGATATAAAAAGAATGACGTAATAAAAGGGTTTACGAGGACGTGATCTTTGAGATACTGATTGCAAGTGATAATGTATAGACACACAGACGCAACTACCTGATACTGATTTCCTTGAGATAACTTCTACCTGTATGTTGCCTCATTTCACTTACTGTGCTGGGTGACCTAGACAACATGGCTCTTGAAAATTTCAACATCAAAACAAGAACGCTCGCTGCATACGATCCTGACTTCATATAACCTGTTGAGTCCGGGAGAAAACGATCTAAGTAAATGATGACGACATATATTTTTTTCTTTGTAGACTTTGCATTTATGCAGCAGTTCTCACAGTTTATCTATCTATCTATCTGTCTATAACCACACACCTTAATCTTGGAAGAGGTAGCCACAAAAGTGTCGCCTCCATGTCGCCCTATCCTCCGGTAATAGGATGTTTTCTTCTGATATCTCTCCCGCCTATCCTTCCATCTCATCCTTGCACTCCCCCTCTGCCTCGCTGCTTCAACCTTTTACATACAAGATCCTAGACAGCCTCACTTTCCATTCTCTTCGCATGACAAATAATCTCAAGGTAAATTTTCTTATCCCTCTCTTCGATACTTTCCTTTATTTCCTTGTATTGTCGCTTTTGTGTTGGAGGAAAGAGAATGAAAAGGTGCATCCACAGGTTTGAGGGAACAGAGGCCTGAGAATAAAGAACGCCAGATAAAACTGTTATTGGTATGATAATATGTTACGACCATGAGGAAATTAGAGAGAGAGAGAGAGAGAGAGAGAGACCTTTCAGTACTGAGTACAATGCAATCGTCTCAGGACAGCTGCATCGTACAGTGAGAGTAATATGCAAAATATATGGTAATAGCCTTATTTAAGAACTTCTCTGCCATTCACTTTCTCGTGATCTGAGAAAAATGCACAATAAAGGCACATTCTTAAATGTGCCAAATAAAATGCCAAATGAGATTTGGCATGAATGCAAATTTTTCTTATGCCAACCAGATCCTGAAAATGCCAGATTGGCATAATTATACCAAACCAAGCAACCCTGACGTAGGATATCACTGGGACGCAGGCGTGACTGAAAACTTGCCAAGTACTGAGAGCGATACTTTTTAATTATTATCAAAAACAGTAAAGACAGGCCATTCTTATATTAGCACAAGAAGAGCTTTCATTTATTTCTTCCAGATCATAAATTATGTTCGGGGGGGAGGCCAATTATGAGAAACACTCTCCTCACTCCCTCACCCCCAAAAGTATTACCGTTTCGCACTCCCTATCCAGTGGAAAGTTGTCAGATCCAGGGAATACTATTCGGATTGTATAGAAAGCAAGTCATAACTTCCTTGGGCGATTGTACACAGTAAACCGCAGGGCACGTCTCTGTTTGTTATTGTGCTGTTTATTTCATTTTTTTTTTTTTCTATAGGCAAGGTAAACACAGGCAATCTTTCCATTTTTCATCAGGACAATAGTCCGTGAACGTAGTTCACTTTGCCTTTTTTTTTTTTTTTTTTTTAGAACCTGTCAGGGATTTGGTGTGGAAGACCATAGTGCAGTTACATATTTTCTGATTTCGGTAATCTGATAACATATTTTTAACACTGTGAGAAACAAGAAGACAAATATGATTTGAATCCCGGCCTACTTGTTAACCAACAAATAACATGTCAGCGTACTATTGTATTTCCATTTTCACCATGCCTTGGCCTTGGTGATTCCACGTCCTCGGTGGCATAAAAAGAGAATACTAACTAATGCTGTGCATCCTCTCCACATCACATCTTCGATTGCAGCATCATTTTCTTGTAATATACTCTTGATACAACGTAGCATTCAACATGGAGAGATGATTGTGTTTTGCTAAGCTGCAATAAAAAGTATAAATTGTCTCGGAATAGAAGTCTCCGATTATGGAGTGGATAATGAGCAATAAATTTACAGGAGCTACAACTGCTACCTGATGACTGACCGTGGCCTCATTACGACCTCATTATTGCCGGTAGTGGTTAAGCCCATTACCGGCAATACCGTGTTTCCTTCTGGAAAGGTGGGCTCTGAACCTCTGACTCAGTTTAATCCTGAAAGGACATTTATTTCACTTTTTATCATCTTTAACCTTTGTTAAGTGGTTCTGCATTTTCTTTTTCTGGTATTCATATTTCGCCCTTTCTGGTCGTTTTCTTTGTTTATATCCGGCTAATACAAAATCATTTTATGCAGTTTAGGATAAGCTTCTCATAATGAAAATGGTGTTTCTTCTTCATTGCCTCAGATCATTCCTAAGATAATCACAATCATGTGGTGGAACCAGATCTCCTGGACTGGACACAACAAAATGATGTCATCATCAACAAGCACAAGACTCTTATCATGCGGTTTGATCTGGCCACTACTCCCACCTCACCCCCTCCCTATGTCGGGACGATCACACCCTTGAGGTAGTCCAGACTATTAAGCTTCTTGGCAAAACTCCGGACAGCTAACTAGCTTGGACCGACACAGCTTCCGTCCTTCAATCCGCCCCTTTCAGGCTCTACATGTTCCGAAGACTCAAGTCTTTTCGTCTTCCTAGGGTGGATCTCTGCAACATGTATCAAGCTTTCCGACTTCCAAAATTGACATATCCGTCACCAGGTCTTACTGCAACACAAAAGCAAAGATTAGAATATGTCCAGAAGCGTACTCCATTAATAATTCTGGGCTCTGCTTATGTCACCTATACCACAGGACGTCAGACTCATAGCTTAACAACGATCTCTGAAACCCATCAAACATAACGCTGTCAGTTTGACTCAATCTCCTGAACCATCCTCGTCACGACAACTTGCTCTCTTCCCCCGCCCCAACTTCACCTCACGCCATCCGTATCAGTAACAAGTTACAACCAATTGGTGCAAAAACTTACTGTTATGAGAGCAGCCTTATTCCTACCAATGTCTGAGTGATCAACGAATGCAGGCTAACAACACGTCCACCAAACTTGTTGTTGTTGTTGTTGTTGTTGTTGAAGTAAACCTAGTTATTGTTACTTACTCTAAATTTGGCAGTTACATTTATTCGTGAGGCAGTACTCACCTTTTACGGATGTTACTTTTTAGCTCCACCTGTATTTTAAGGGTTAGGGCTGCCTAACCTTAAATAAACCGTGAATTATTATTTTTATTATTATTATTATTATTATTATTATTATTTGTGGTAGGTGGGGACGCTCACCATCCACTCATTCGATGTAGAGCTGCTCTCGGGTGTCTGCCCTTTCTTCTCCTCCATCCTTCTTTCCTTCCATTCTCTTCTGTCTTTCTTTCCTTCAGTCTTTCCTCATGATTCTGTCTACAGGTGACTTTACACTTCCTCTTCAGTCTTTCTTTCCTTCATTCTTTCCTCTTCCTTCTGTCTGTGGGTGACTCGACACTGAGTGACAAGCCAAATGGTTTCCTGTACACCAGGAAACCATTTATTGCGCTGGGTGGTAACCATATAACCAAATTTTGGCACCTGGTGGTTTAGTTGGTAATTATTGCGCTCCAATTGGATTGACCCCGTGAAGGTTTATATCCAAGGGATGGTTGGGGTTTACTGCTCATGTAATGCCACGCTGGGATGAGTGAAGCTGGTCACTCTCATCTTAAATGTCAGGACCAACTGCCTAGCTCCGGGTTCCTACGCTCCTCATGAGGCAACGTAGGATTGGATAACGGATGGATGGACGGATTATTATTATTATTATTATTATTATTATTATTATTATATTATTATAATTATTATTATTATTATTATTATTTTATATTATTATAATTATTATTATTATTATTATTATTATTATTATTACTATTATTAAAATATAATATTAAAATAATAAAATATTACAATAAAATATAAAAAAGATGTTTACAGTTGTAGTCGGGACCAACAGACTGTTGACTAATGGCCTGGTGTGGTTGCTTCCTTTCCGTTACCCTGCCTGGTAGATGAATTATTTTGATATACCTTGCTAAGTTTTGGAACGAGACTGCATGACTGCTTTGTGTATGACTCGCCCAGACTACCTCCTACAGCTTACTCGATCTCATCTAAGAAGACATGAGTCTTAAGTTTTTGAAAGCTGGCAGCTGACTGGGCGTCCTAGTGCATTCATTATTAACAAAATTTTAAAATTATTTTTATTATAAGGGTTTCAATAACCGTTTGACTAAAAGACTGCCCAAATGTTATGTATAGTTATATGTTGAGATTAATTTTCAAACGGGACCTTACTAAGTTTAACAGATGGCCTTGATACATGTGAAATTTTGAATTATTGCGACAGATCGAAATATCTGCCGGTGAAGGTTTACGAGCACCTTGATTTTTTCATGTTGGCAAATTATGGTTAATTATGTTATTACTGTAGCATTATATAAAATCTAACTTAACAAACCTTCTGAATTTCCATTAACCCCTTAACCGGGGGGCGTCACTTTCGTGATGCTTGGGAGCAAGGGATCATACCGCGGGGCGTCGCTTTTGTGATTCTATGTTATTTTGAATTCACCCGGGCTTCCAAGTGGGGGCTTGTATCATCTATCAGTACTGCCAATGTCTAACACTAGTCAGCACTCCTAATCTCATCTGTACTCCCATCCATTGTTGACAATTTAGCCATTTCTCCCCGTTCTTGACTCCCCTCCCTACCCCCCCTCCATTACCCTATCCTCTCGCCTGCCCGGCCGTGCTACACTAAGTAAATCTTCCCTGGAATTTTTCACTGATTTCATCCATTGAAATAAGTCCTATGTCCTATTCTTATACCAAATAATATATACAAGAAAGAAATAAGGTAAGTGAGAGTGCCATACACCTGGAATTGGTTAATTATCACCTGACAACACCTCACGTGCACTCGTTCGCTAATTTTCGCTGTTTTTTTCCCCTTGAAATATGCCGTATAATCTATTTTCGTAATAAATATACATGTAAGGAGGGAAGGGAGAAGCCCAAGTGATATTTACATTCACCTGGAACTACCTAATTTATAATGTATTGTCTAGATTTCCTGCCAATCATTTCAGTGCTAGACAAAGCTGTTTTAAGATCTAACATTGGTAGCTCTGAATATATATCTCCTAAGTAGGCCTCTAATCTATTTTCGTAATAAATATACATGTAAGGAGGGAAAGGAGAAGCCTAAGTGATATTTACATTCACCTGGAACTACCAAATTTATAATGTATTGTCTAGATTTCCTGCCAATCATTTCAGTGCTAGACTTAGCTGTTTCAAGAACTAATATTGGTAACTCTGAATAACCCCTAAGCAGGCCTCCACCCCGGCCCTCCGTTATCAGTTTACTCTCATCTTCCGAAGCGAGGGTACGTATGTTTCTTCTTGCTGACTTCAAGGCCTTTTTTCACCCCCATGCAAATGGCCCTGTGACCTTTACCCCCTACTAAACCTCGTGTGGAAAGAGGTAAAGGGCTGACAATTGATAAAAGAGTGACTACGATCTTTCTATTGAGTAAAACAGTGCAAGTGGAATTGTAAATAATGTGTAAATAATGTGTAAACAGCAAGTGAAAGTAATGAATGTAAATATACGTGAACAATGGAAAATAGTTTTATAAGTTATTTCAAGTGACAGTGCATAACACAGTGTAAATAAAATAGGAATGTAAATAACGTAAATAAAATAGAGAACGTAAATAGAAATGTAAATGAGTAGTATTATAAGAATATGAGTATATACCCTAGGAGTAATGAAAGTGAAAGTTTCACTCTAGCATGTCTGAATGCTATGAGTTATGAGAGTGAAGATGAAAGTGACATTCACTCTCAATGCCAGTATACAGGACGAGAAAGTGAATGCTACGTATTTTACTGAAAGAAATTGAATCCCTACAGTGACAATAAACTAATACTACTGAAGGAAACTTATGGATAAAGACTGTAGATATATATGTGTTATATAGTAATAGAAATATAAAGTGTGAGGGGTTTTATGAATAATAAATGACAGAGTACCAAGAGCGAACTAGTGCCAGTGCGACGATCAGACGCGCTCGTAATTTCCATTGCTTTCACAGTGTTTTTTTTTTTTAGTATGGATCCCAAACTACTTGAAAATTGTAGAATAGTGTTTATACTGTTTGTATCTGGCTGTGGTAATCATATTACGGGTTGTCGGGAAGTGTAAAGTGGAGACTTCGTTACCCTACTTCAGAGGTCTCCACAAGTCCTACGGTAACGGACGAAGGCTCAACAATCATTCCAGGAGAAAGCTGAAGGTATGTGCCATAAGCATATATAATTTTATTATTCTAGGACTAATAACTGATTTTTGGCAAATATTTTTTGAGAGTCTGTCGGAGCCCAAATAACCCCGCGGGACACGCAAGTCATTGGTAAACAAGCCCGCGGTGTAGGGGTTAAACATAACATACTCCATGAATTTTGGTTAATGGTAGGCACGGGGTGGGGTGGGGGTATGTCCCACTTGACGAAGCGGAAGAACATTAAAATTGAGAGCATTTTTCTGTCGCATCAGTTTACATTATCCTGTCTGCTTTCGCATCATCAGTAAGTGTTCTATATATTTAGTCTCAAAATTAATGTTACAACTTCCAACAAACTGTGACATTTCAAAGTGACTGTAACATAGCTTCTTCACCCGTGTCTACCAGTCATTATTACTGGAGTTCAAATGATGTACCAAGTAAAATTGTACACAATTTTGCAGTAATAACATAAATTACCTTAATTTCCCTGAGCATAGGGTGAAAAATCAAGGTACTCGTAATTCTTTAGCTGAACATGATTTATAGCGAAAATTCAAAATTTCACATGTAGCTAGGCCTTCTGATAAAGTTAGAAAGATCCCGCTTTCTAATTAATCTATACAAATAACTATTTATAACACTTCATTTGGGCAATTTTTATCTTCAAACGGTAATTGCAATCCATATAATAAAAATATTTTTAAATGAGTCAGTAATAATGGATGCACTTTGCCAACCAATCAGCCGCCAGCTTTCTAAAGCTTAAGACTCGTCTCTTCTCAGATGAGGTCTAATAAGCAATAGTTCTGCAGAGACAGGGCAATCTGCCATTATGTGAACCAAATTACAATAAAACTTGAAAAACTAACCTACCGAGGCAATTTGGCTGCTGAGGTAAACATTTGTCTAATTGATGCTTTATTAACCCCTTGATCCACGTGTCGAACAGTACATTGATATTATATTCTTACTATCTATCTATTTATATATTGCCAGACGCCATAATCCCTTAAGGGGTGGCCATTTGACACTGAGATATTTATTTTACAGGGAGGGGCACTAACCCTCCACCAACCCACTTGTTGACACGTAGGCAGCACGTATGGGTTAGTTATATGGTTACCACCCAGCGTTGTAAATGGTTTCTTGGCTTAAAGGAAACCATTTGGCTTGTCACTCAATGTAAAGCCACCTGTAAAGGAAAGAAAAGCAATAAGAAGTGACAGGAAAGATGGAAGAAATAGGAAGAGAGGAGGGCAGGCACAGAAAAAGAATGATAAAGGCTAAGGAAGAAGTAGGCAGCACTACATCAAGTGAGTGGATGATGGTCGCCACCTACCTTCATAAAATTGTAGTCAGCATCAAGAAATCCTTGTGTATTGAAGGGGAATATAAAGGATAACAACTCCAGCTCAAGAAGTCTCTCATCAGTTAAAGAAAATCGAGGTGAGATGACAGTACCGTAATGAAAATTGTCACACGAGAGAAGGGTTAAAGAAATGTTTGTGACCTACCTGGACACAAATGAAGCCAGGTAGTTTTCACCAACACACGATCGAACTTTTCTGGGTTTTGAGTAGTCAACATGGCCACTGAGATGAGTAACACTGGCTTGAGCTCTGTTCGTTTCTATCTATCTCTATCTATCTATAGCCCGATGCCCTAATCCCGCAAAGGGTGGCCGCAGACAAAACGCCTCCAAGTCGCTCTGTCACCCACCATTTGACTACCCTCCCCCCAGCTCACCTCCCCTCCCTCATATACCTCTCAACTCCATCCCTCCACCTCATCCTCGGTCTACCCCTCCCTCTCCCTCCCTCCACCTCACCTACATACACCCTCTTAGTCAGTCTTTCATTCTCCATTCTCTTCACATGTCCAATCCACCTCAGTGTATTTCTCCTAATCTTCTCAACCACATCCACATCCACCCCACAACGTTCCTTCACTTCTTCATTCGTCAACCTGTCCCTCCACGTCACTCCACATGCTCCTCTCAAGTAACTCACTTCCACTGCTTTCACTCTTGACTTGTTCCCCTCTTGCAAGGTCCACGCCTCGCTTCCATACGTCAGGGTAGGGATCACAATACTATCATGCATTGACTTCTTAACTTCCATACTCACCTCCTTATTTCTCATCACTGCTTTCAGTGTACCAACAACCTTCCTTCCCTGCTGTTCGTTTGCACCATAAAAAAGTATAATGATGAAAACAACGTACAGAACCAACACTGAGCATTGCGAATGGCTTATAGATCAGCAGAAGCTGACTAAAGAGAATATTTTGTGCTACAGGAGTAATCTATGTGTTCATAAAAACATAAATAATTTATTGTGATGTAAAATACTAAGGCTTGCTGAATCACAGGATTTCTTGCAGGGAACACACTATTGATTTCTTCCTCTATTTGTAATGATATAGTACTGAGCAATAAGAAAAGTATCTGGAACACGGTCACAAGTAGTGCACATTCCTTCTGTACTAGTGTCAGACACTTGAGTTAAATGTTGACAAAGAGTTCAAAGGTATTTTAATTAATAATATGAATATAGGAGACGTTTCCTGTGGTGACAGCTACAACAAATATAATCAAAGTAGTGAGAGAGAAAAAAGAAACAGTTTAACTTATTAAAAAAAAAAAAGAACTTGGTTGAAACAGTCATTATTTCGAGGGTCCAGGTCGGACTGAAAATGTTGTATGTACTTAGCATGTTCGATAATTATATTCTTAATATGAAGTGTTCTTTTTTTTCCTTCTCTCCCTTGTGTTGCTCTATTTTACACTTTTCGTTTTCAGTCAGGGAAGAGTAAAGTGAAGGTCTTTGAGAGAGGTGAAGTCAGTGAATGTACAGCAAGGTTGGATGGTGAGGAATTGGAAAATGTGAGTACGTTTAAGTACTTGGGTAGTGTGATGAGTAAGGATGGAGGTTTGGAGGATGAAGTGCTTGAAAGGGTACAGCAGGGAAGAAAGGTTGCTGGTTCTTTGAAAGCAATGATAAGAAACAGGGAAGTGAGCATGGAAGTGAAAAAGTTACTACATGACAGTATTGTGATACCAACTCTAACGTACGGAAGTGAAGCTTGGACGTTGTTGGAAGGACACAAGTCAAGAGTGAGAGCAGTGGAAATGAGTTATTTAAGAGGAGCCTGTGGAGTCACATGGAGAGATAGGCTGACGAATGAGGATATAAAGGAACGTTGTGGTGTTGATGTGGATGTGATAGGAAGCGTTATGAGTAACACACTGAGGTGGTTTGGCCATGTGGAGAGGATGGAGGGTGAAAGACTGACGAAGAGAGTGTATGTGAGTGAGGTGGAGGGGGGAAGAGGGAGGGGGAGGCCGAGGATGAGATGGAGGGATGGGGTGGAGAGGTATATGAGAGAGGGGGGTGTGAGTTGGGAGCAGGGTAGTGAAATGGCAGGGGACAGGACGACTTGGAGGCGATTTGTTTGTGGCCACCCCAAACGGGATTGAGGCGTCTGGCAATAGATAGACAGATAGTTTTCAGTCAGATGTGTACATATATTATGCAGTATTGTCTCTGTCTTACCGGGCTAATGGATGACTCGACCTCCACAAAAGGTGGAGTAGAACTGCAAACGAAAGACGAACGTCTCTGTCTTTAACTGCGGTAAGGCCATAAATATTTGGGAATGCCACTGACCATTCCACTACTTGAATGTGTCTACAGCTTCTGTGCTCAATGTTTCATCGAATTCACAAACGCAACCATTGCTTTCAGCTCCTTGAATCTTCATTGTATTCGTTCTGCTCCCTATGTATTCCAATAATTTCCTTGGTTACTTATCGTATACCATTTATATAAACACCATCGCTCGCCCATTCAGTTATTTGCCTCCCCAGTCACATACCAAAGTTCTCTCTCATTTTTTCCGATGTAAACCTTACCTACGTCAGCATCTCACCTATAACCACCCCCCACAGAGTCAGCCACCTTAAAAAGTGAGGAAGAAGCAGGAAGGAACAAGAGCAAGTGGGTTGTGACTTATGACTTAATGAGGAGACGAAGCCATTACTCAGACCGGGTGGCAGGAGGCGGGAGGTGGTGGGAAGGTGAGGGAGGAATGAAGGAGGAGAGGCAAGAGAAGATGAGATTGGAATCCTGATGAACGGGAGGTGGAAAGAAGACGTGGAAACTCGAGAGAGAGAGAGAGAGAGAGAGAGAGAGAGAGAGAGAGAGAGAGAGAGAGAGAGAGACAGACAGACAGAAAGAAAGACATACAGACAGACAGAGATTAATACCGGGTTGGGCACGAACTCACCTCACGATTACGAGCCCGACACCCTACCACTGAGCTACCGCGCTCCCAAAGAGAGAGAGAGAGAGAGAGTGGTACTGTCTGCTATGGGAAGCCAGAGATCTACAGATTGAAAAATTACTTGCTTTTGTGTTCATTTTCTTAGCTGTATTTTTTTTCACATGTATACAAGTGGATTATATTCTTCATATAGTATCTGGAGTCTCTAACGCTGTTAACATGACAGATCCAGTAGTAGAGTATGACAGTGTAGACTGTTGGTAATGCGCCACAGGGAGGGCGACACCAAGGATAAAACAACTGACACACAATTCGTAAATTTTAATGACTTAGCGACAAAGTTTATTGTATGCCGACCCCAGCGAGGGTCCGGTAGTAAGACGCGGAAAGACGCTATGCTCTCCTTTACTTGTCCTGTTGGAGGAACAAACATCAGTTGCACGTTGATTTTAGTCTAAACTCTGATTTGTAGGCAAGACAACGAAGGGAGAATGCTGAATTTTTTCCATTATATCTTGGTTTTGCCATCAGGGCCTGGTTTTAATATTCACAGTCGGGCCTTTTGAACGTAAACAGTAACCTGGTGTACTATATCCTGACTAAAATATGTTTTTGTGCTATATGGTGATCACATGGACTGCCATAGCATGCTTCCCTCTACCTTCTGTTACCCTCAGACTCTAGTGTAAGACGGTTAGCCTGTGTTGTTTTTGCTCCCGGTTGATTCCATGTCAAGGAATTTTTGTTTGATCGTTGGGGCAGCGTATACCCCAGATAGCCTATACAATATACGGTGCAAATATGAAAGAAAATTATTGTGATATTTGCATTTTATATACATTTTATGTCATAATAGTGAAGACATTTTAGTAATGGAAAGGTACGGTAACATGTAAATAAAGGTGTGAGTTGGAGGGAGGGCAGCTCGATGGTGGAAGCCTATTCCGAGAATAAAGCATATAGATAGACAGATAGATAGACAGACAAATAGTAATTCATGACGTTTAGCTGACACGTGGCTTCATTTGAGTTATCTGCAGACCACATGGACGCCGTTGTACTGAGCAATTATGTAAAAATGTCTGATTAAAATGTAAAAGATGTCATCAAATATAATAGCCAAAGCGTTAACACAGCAGCAACGCCAGAAGTATGACATGTATTGTGCTGCATATAATTTGTGCATACTGCATAGATCCCAGTGACAGAGAACGTATGGTAAAATCTTATTAATTTTTTCATCAGGAGAGTCCATTTCTAAGCATCACCTTATTGAGGAAAAAATGGTATATAAACGTGTTATTGCACTGGAAGGACTAAGACTGGTCCTTAAATAATTTGGATGAAAACTTTTTGTTTTCTCTCTGACTAACGCCGGAAAGCTCCGCTGTCCACTGGAAAAATCTCTTGTAGTCAGAGTGTTAAGCAAACTACTTGTAACTTGCCCCGTAAGAATGCCGGTCCTAAGCGGAGCAGTAACGCTTGGAGGCTGAAACAGAGATATAAAAAGAATGACGTAATAAAAGGGTTTACGAGGACGTGATCTTTGAGATACTGATTGCAAGTGATAATGTATAGACACACAGACGCAACTACCTGATACTGATTTCCTTGAGATAACTTCTACCTGTATGTTGCCTCATTTCACTTACTGTGCTGGGTGACCTAGACAACATGGCTCTTGAAAATTTCAACATCAAAACAAGAACGCTCGCTGCATACGATCCTGACTTCATATAACCTGTTGAGTCCGGGAGAAAACGATCTAAGTAAATGATGACGACATATATTTTTTTCTTTGTAGACTTTGCATTTATGCAGCAGTTCTCACAGTTTATCTATCTATCTATCTGTCTATAACCACACACCATAATCTTGGAAGAGGTAGCCACAAAAGTGTCGCCTCCATGTCGCCCTATCCTCCGGTAATAGGATGTTTTCTTCTGATATCTCTCCCGCCTATCCTTCCATCTCATCCTTGCACCCCCCCTCTGCCTCGCTGCTTCAACCTTTTACATACAAGATCCTAGACAGCCTCACTTTCCATTCTCTTCGCATGACAAATAATCTCAAGGTAAATTTGCTTAATCCTTCCTTGAAGACTTTGTTGTATTTCCTTTTCTCTTTTATTGCTGGAGGAAAGAGAATGAAAAGGTGCATCCAGAGGTTGGAGGGAACAGAGGCCTAATTAGAAAGAACACCAGGTAAATGGTGATTGCTATGATAATAGCTTACGAGCAGAAAGCAATGAGAGAGAGAGAGAGAGAGAGAGAGAGAGAGATTAAAGGGAAGGTATAAGCAAGATAAATGGCAGATATGAGTACAGTAAAGGTGATTATGCGTAAAATGAAAGCAGGAAATATGAAATGAGTTGATGAGGGCATCGGGTCCTAGATATGATGGATATAGGAGGAGGGATTTAAAACTAGAGAAAGAGGTGAAAAATGAGAGACAAAAAGTGAAGGTAATGGGAGAGGTATGATCAGGTGGACAGTGAAGGAGATTAATTGACCGATGGAAACAGATGATTCATCGAAATGGATGACTGATGACAATATGAGAGTAGCTGTTACAAGGAAGGAGAGGATGAGGATGACTGTGGTGCGGCTGGTATCAGGGTGTCGTGCTGCATCCTGCTGGACACGATTAAGACGTTGCAGTTCACACTCAACTATGAACAGAAATATTTCAGCGAGCTGCTGTCACATCCTTCCTCAGCTGCCCTCAGTCACGTGACAAATCTCTGTTCGAATGTGGAGGGGTCTGTGGTGCATGGGTTAGCAAATTCAGCTTGCAACAGGAAAAACTTAGGTTCACTTCTCGGAACTGTCAGACTCGTAGAAAGCTTGTGTCTGCCCGATACATATTCACTCCGTAATGTGATTTGAGACCTGGTTATAACATACAGTAGACTGTTGAGGGGCTTATTCTAGGAGAAGCCTGGGACAGCAGAAGATTGACAGTCTACCTCAGTGAACATCGTGTGCACAATAAAACCTCGTGTATGCAGGAAACACATTACTAAACCTTTGTTACCTCCGCCAAGGAGGTTATGTTTTTGCCGGAGTTGGTTTATATGCCTGTTTGTCTGTTACCAGGATTACTAAAAAAGTTATGAACGGTTTTTACTTTTTTTTTTTTTTTTTTTTTTTTTCTGAGGGGAAGGGAATGGTCCAAGGAACACTTCATTCGATTTTGGTGGTGATCCGAATCATCAGCCGGATCCAGGAACTTTTTAATGGATTCTGTACCATTGTGGGATAGTTTCAGTTTCAACATTTTTGCTTCTTACTCGATAAATATTAATCAAAGTGCTTGCACAAAAATTACAAGATAACATCTCCATTAGAGGTTTACAATCTCGGATTCCTCTTGTTTTCTCTGTTCAACTACAGTGACGGTGGTCACTTAGTGCTGAGGCTGCTCACTGAGTTGTAAGCTAGAACAGAAAAAACGTTCCCATTAAAAAATATGGCGTAAGTGAGAGAAGGGATTAAAGCCTAGAGGCATATATATATATATATATATATATATATATATCTATATATATATATATATATATATATATATATATATATATATATATATATATATATATATATATATATATGTAAGGGATTAAAGCCTAGAGGCAAATCTATCTATCTATCTATCTATCTATCCATATATATATATGGAGCCTCTGTGGTACAGTGGTAGACTGTGCGTTTCGTACACTGGTGAGCCAGGGTTCGCGCCCCGCCAGGGTAATAAACTTTGGGAGTGTTCACCCCGCCACGTACTGCATTGGCGGACACCAGAGGTGCTGTGGTTGGACCAGTGTCGCTTACTATAAAGTAAGCTTGCACCCAGTCGGCTTGCGCGGGCCGATTACACTTGGTTCACAGACTACACACACATCCAAAGCCACTCCAACACAACAATTACACTTACAAGCACTTCTCACCCTACATACAATCTCTACTAGACAGCCTAAGCCACTTGGTAGAGATACATTGGCTGTATCGTCCCGACTTCGGTCGGGATAGGCCGGTCCTGCAGTGGACTCTCAAACGGCTGAGATGAGATGATATATATATATATATATATATATATATATATATGAATGACAATCACTAGCAGTAGAGAGAGCAAAGTCACTGGTGATCTCCATAATAGTCGGCGAAACTACTTTGCATGGGGTGGACATAGGAGCAACTAGAAACCCCGTCAGGCAAGATATTCCAAATCTACCAGTACTGTGACATATGAAGTTTATTTTAGGCAATCCTTTTTTTTTTTTTTTTTTTACTTATTATTTATTTATTTGTTCTTGTTCTTTCCCATCAATGTGCAACATTTTATTTGATATTTTAAAACTTAAATAGTGAAAAAGTTCAGCCAGGTACTGATGAGTGATAAGCTACTGCATAATACATCAGTTTTAATTAGAAAATGGGTACACCTTTCTTAAAGCAAATCTTTCTGGTACTCATAAACATGTTTTTAATTTACAGACATGAAAATCTACATCTTTTTTTTTCTGATAATTATTAGTTGCTCTCAAAGCTAGTAAAATGAATGGTGTGCTTTTATGAGTTCTCGTACAGACTTTTGTTAGTCAAGAAAAATATATTGTAAAACACTTGGAAACAGCCTTGTCATCTGGGATTATCGTTGAGGTGGCTCCAACCTCTACATTCTGGCCGTTTTGGGAAGACGGGATTGCCTTGTTGGTTAGATACGGTGGTAGGGAATGACGAGGACAGTGACTGTGATACCTGACGGACACAAAACTAGGACGACTACTATATATGTGATGTGGGATGACAGCTGTGGAAAGGGTTCATTACTATGATGTCTTTTTTCAACTGTTATTGCTTCAATGTAGTGATTTTTTCAGCTTCAAACATATGTCTTGTACAGCAACAACATACCTGTATACATATTAACATTATCACCGCTCGCCGCTCCATTCAATCACTCAAAGACAACACACAGCTACATGCACGGCCTCCTGATATCCACCCTTCTGAATCCTACCTCCCTCGTGAGGGCAGGGTCCACTTAACCAGGCTGAGATGTGGGCATCATCCATCCCTCTTGAGTTATCAGAAGAGGCTGGATGACTCAGTTGCTGATGCATATCCAGGATGCAACACAGCACCCCATACTATTAAGCACATTATGGAAAACAGCATTGCACACAATCGCCTGCGCCAACAACACAAAATACACTCCATGAGAGCTCTGTGGGAAAGCCCGGTCTCGGCCATGGCCTTCCTTAGGGACTCGGGGCTGTTCGGTCAGACTGCCTAGGGAACAACTACTACTATTATAACAACAACAACACTATGAACATGAACAAAAAATTTTATGACCACTATCACCACCATCACCACCACTACCACCACCACCACCACCAACAACAACAACATCAACATGAACAAGAAAACAACAGTATCATTAACTGTTGCGACATTATGACAGATGTACATGGATGGTGTAGAGAAACACGAGTCTGAGGCAGAAATTTATCCCTGGCTAGTTTCACACAGAGTCTTCTTCAGAGGAATGAATTGTTTCAGTCTCGTGTTTCTCTACACCACTCATAAATATTGTTATCATCATCATCAGCGTTAAAAACAATAAAAACGGAAATAACAAATAAAACGCAAAAAAAAAAAAAAAAAAAGCAGAAATCAACGAAATTAGCTACAAAAACAAAAAATAACAATATTAACAACTGCATCTTTAACAACAGCATGAACATCCCCATCAACAACAGCAACAAGAACATTATCACCACCATCATCACCATCACCACCACCAACAACAACAAAAACATCAACATGGACATGAACACCATCGCCAGCAACAACTTGAACACAAACATCAATAAAAAAAAAAAAAAACAACATCGACATTAAAAAAGAACAAAATCACCAACATCAATATCACCACCACCAACAACAACAACGAGAATCAATTAAAATACGCACTGGTAACATATCACACATAACAATCGCTAACACATACATTCCCCCCCAATCGTCCCCCACAGTAACACACAATTACTCTCCACAGATACACCACATCACTAACATACCCAACATCATCCTGGGTGGTGATTTCTACGCCAAGTCGTCGACCTGGCATGTCAACAACCCTGACACAGACAGAGGGCTGGTACTACAATCCCAGACAGATCATCTTTTCATACTAAACAGTCTAGACCAACATACCCATATCCCACACCAAGCCCTCTTCCTCCCATCATCTCCAGACATCACCCTCTGCTCCCCAAACCTCGCTCCCACTACATCATGGAGAGTGGTCAAAACCTTAGGTTCTGATCACCTCCCAATCATCATCACTACCAAAACCAGAATCACCCCAGCTGGCCACAAACACACATACACTAATTATAAGAGAGCCAACTAGGAGGCCTTTGTAACTGAAACAGAACAACATTTCGAAACACTAAACAGTACACCCATCACAAACATCAACACCGCTGTGCACACTTTCAATACAATCATACAAAAAGCAGACAAAAGACACATCCCTAGAGGCAACAGAAAGAGACAACCCCAACTTTACACCAGAAATTCAAGGCCTCATCAGACAACGGGACACACTACGACACTCCCCAACACCCCATACACAAGACACCATACAACAAATACAAGAACTCAACACTCAAATAAACAGTAAAATATCAGAACAGCAAACACTGAACTGGAAAAATTACCTCCAAACACTTGACCACAAAACAAACATCAGCAAACTCTACAAAACACTAAACAGCATCACACTGTCCAACAGCAACACCACACAATCACACACTACCATCACAACAACAAACACCATTACCCTCAAACAAACAACAAGCAAACACTCTCATCAATCACTTTTCACAAGTCAGCCATCTAACCCCCCATCCGAAAGACCGACGTATCATCAGACGTAAGAGACAGTTCCCCACAGACCCAGACTACGCACCTTTCACTTACAACCAGATGAAGCACATCATTAACAACCTCAAGCACTCATCTGCCTGTGGACCAGACAACATAAGCAACATTCACTAAAACACCTAGGACCACAAGGCATAAAAGCACTCACCAACATATCAAACTACAGCTACTCACACAACATAATACCCAACATCTGGAAGCATGGCAATATCATCACTATCCCTAAACCCAACAAAGGCCCCACGTTACCCTCCTTACATCGCCCCATCACATTCCTCTGCACCCCCTCTAAAGTTACTGAACGACTGATACTACAACTATTACATTCCCCTAGCCCAGTCACAACATGGCTTTAGGCCACTACACTCCACAAACACCCTTCTTACAGACCTTACACAGAGAGTTTTCGATGGCATGAATTCAGCTAGGCCACCACACAGAACACTTCTAGTCATACTAGACATTAGCAAAGCTTTTGATGCCATCCTCCGCCACAACCTCACAAACAAAATACTCAACACAAAGATGCACAATAACACAAAAAGATGGCTGGCAAACTACTTAGCAGGCAGATGTACACACGTAACATTTGCAGGTCAGTCTTCTATCATCAGAAACTTCAAAAACGGCGTCCCCCAAGGATCTGTTATGTCCCCTACACTCTTTAATCTATACATGCACGACATACCCATACCCCACACACCACAGGTACACATAGCTTCCTATGCAGATGCTATAACACTTACTTGTACACAACAAAACTCAAAAACAGCTGCACACATCATTCAATCTTACCTCAACACACTACACGAATGGTTCACCACAAACAGGCTCAAAATAGCCCCAGCCAAATCTACAGTTACTCTTCTCACAAACTGGACAGCAGAACACAGTCACATCCCACACCTCACCATAAACAACACTCCACTACCACACACACACACTCACACAAAATCCTTGGTGTAACATACAATACATCAATGTCATTCAAACAACACATCACAAACATTAAAAATAAAATAACACCAAGACTCAATGCTCTGAGGTCACTTGCCCATACAACATTCGGACACAACAAAGAATCCACCACCACAGTATACAAACAATACATACGTTCAGTGATGAATTATGCAAGCCCTGCCTGGGCTTCTAACCTGACCAAAACGCACTACAACACTCTACAGACCATACAGAACAAGGCCCTAAAAATAATCACAGGCTGCACAGCTACTACACCCACAGACCACCTACATCAAGAAATCAAAGTCCTCAAGGTCAAGGATCACCTGGACATGAGAGGCACCCAGTTTCTTGCTGCAGCCTCCACAAACCCACAACATCCACTATAGTACATGGCAGCACATCCACCCACACCAAGGAACATCAAAACAACAAATACACAAAAACTGTCATCTCTCCCCCCTCGCCCACCTCAGACCAGCTTCCAGAAGCATATCCACACTCAGATCACTCGCCACTCCATTCAGTCACTTAAAGACAACACACAGCTGCATGCACGGCCTCCTGACATCCACCCTTCTGAATCCTATCTTCCTCGTGAGGACAGGGTCCACCTGGCCAGGCTGAGATGTTGGCGCCATCCAGCCCTCTTAAGCTACCAGAAGAGGCTGGATGACTCCGTCGCTGATGCCTGTTCAGGATGCAACACAGCACCCCATACTATTAAGCACATTATGGAAGACTGCATTGCACACAATCACCTACGCCAACAACACAAAATACACTCTTTGAGAGCTGTGTGGGAAAGCCCGGTCTCGGCCATGGCCTTCCTAAGGGACTCGGGGCTGTTCGGCCAGACTGCCTAGGAAACAACAACTACTACTACTACAACAACGACATAAACATTCGACATCAATTCCAGGAAGAACAACAGCAAAACATCAGCAATAACAACATGAACAACAACTACAACACCAAGGTAAAAATCCCCAGCACCAATAATAATAATAATAATAATAATAAAAATAATGCAACGTTAATCATCGTAGGGCTGCAAACTTCCCTTTTCTTACTGTATTTTCATTCCTATCATTCTATCTACACCGCGTTATTTTGCACCACTGTTTCTCTTCACGGTTGGTAAGTTTCCTTTGTTTCTTCCACACCACCATCTACTAACGAATGCTTCCAGTACAGTGTTATTTCCCCCTTCACAATAAACCTAAACCATTTCCTTTCCATTTGCATCAATATACATTCCTTATCCCTTTTCTGCCATTCTGTTCTTCTGTCATTGTCTTCATTTCCGCCATTCTTTCATTCTTTTTCACCTCTGCTCTCCTTTCTCTCCCGATCTCCCCCTTTCTCAGAGTTGCCTCCAAGAATAAATCATTGAACTATCTACTTTTCTCCCCAGGCGGCCTTTCACGCCCTGCTCAACTGGCACCATTATATTTTTATTACCTGCAATCTCTCTCTCTCTCTCTGAGTGTGTGTGTGTGTGTGTGTGTGTGTGTGTGTGTGTTCACGGAAACCAACATATCTTGGAGGGAGTCTTGCTTGCCTTGTAAGCATGATGGGCTGTACCTGCGGGTGGACATCACTCCCCCTCTCCCCCGGATTCAGTAGTAGGATATGGATACCTATGCTGGAGGAGCCATCAACGAGGGGCCAGACTAAGTGTTCCCACGTCCACCTTGTGGATTGCCCTTGGATAGGTTAAGACTACGGGAGTAAACCCCAAACGAAAAATCCGTGAATGGTGTCCCATGGAAGGCAGAGCTCGACAGACAGGTCTCTCGGCAGTCTGCTGCAACCCTGCTCATCATTTGGTCTTTGTGAATCTTCATGCCACCACCACAGACTGAGAAGGAATAAGTCATGTAGTGATAAAGACTGCACACCCTCCCCACCATACCAGATCCATTCAATGCGTAAAGCCACTGCTATACTCACCTCGTATTTCATCCTTTCTTCAGAATCAAAATGCCTTTGGCAACAGGATAGGGTAACAGAGACAGGTCATGGATGTGGCTGGAAGTCGCTATCTCGAGGCCCGCACACAGGTGGCACTGGGATAGTGGTCGCTGGCATAATGGCATAGAAAGAGGTCAGGCCTTCGGCAGCATCCAGTGTGACTAAGCAGCCGGAAACGAGCACCTAACTGTTTCCTCCTAACATGGAGGGGTTTAGAAAAGGTAATCTAAACATTTGCTACTACACATCCTCTGGGCAGATAACTACGTCTGTAAAGGCATCCCACATAATGTGTCAGAAAATTTGAGGGTATTCTTCTATCAAGACACCAAATGTCAAAATTAAAGTACTGGAGTCTCTATGAATGGGCTGGGTATAAACTAACACCCTAACTCACCTATTATTATCTCCTTCATCCTAGCTAGGTCCCCTTGATGTGGCCAAGGATTAAAGGATTCTTCGCTAGATAAGTTGGACTGACAGATAGTAACGGGCTTGTGGTCTTGGTTGGGTTGCGTGGGTCAAATCCAAGCATCCTAAAGTATATGCAGTGCTCTCCCGTTAGCTAACTGACTTAAACTGAACTAAAAACTGCAAATCCTCTCCTTCACTGGCTTCACAGATGCCAAATATTATTTAATTAGAGTTATTTAGATACATTGAATTAATCCTTGAAATTTATAAGGAAGGTCTAAGTTAACAAGGTAATCTTAGTTTTAAATAAAAACTAAGGTCAAATATTCATTTCATCCATGTTAAAATATATAAGACCCTCTTCCATTTTCCACATCACCATACCACGCATGTGCAGTCATGTACATGGAAAATTCCTACAATTATGGGACATTTTTACACGTATTGACATTATAATTATCCATGAAAGAACAATCATAGTAGGATTAAATTTATTAATAAAAACTATTAACCAGAAAACTGGAGCAAATTCCTGAGTTACTAAACCACTTTGAACCAGCACTATACCTTCTCTGATAAATTCCTCTACTTTATAACAAGGAGAACTATAATAAAAATTTCGCCAATACCACTGCACACAGGATATCTCCCTCTGGGGGAAATAGTTTCCACAGATTGAAGCCGGGTGAAAAATTATTCACTGTATCATGTAATATAACCCAAGCAATAAGATCTCTCCACAAGTCTCGAGAACCCCGTTCTGTACGAACGTGGAGGGGAATTCGTGGTGCATGGGTTGGCACATCTGGCTTGCAACAGGAAAACTTAGGGTTATTTCTAGGATCTGTCAGACTCAAAGAAAGCTAGTTTCTGCCTAATGCATATTCACTCCGTACTGTACTTTGAACATAAGAACATAAGAACATAAGAAGAGAGGATAACTGCAGTAGGCCGGTTGGCCCATGCTAGGCAGCTCCTAGAAGGGTAACTGAACTACTAGAATGAGATAAGGATAGCAAAGAAGAAGGCTCTCCCCCGCCCTCCAAACCCTCCAGCTGAAGCCGGCAGGAAAAAGTCAGAAAGAACACCACGCCGTATAGAAAAACTGGCGTGGACATTTTACAGGAAAGTGTGAAAGGAGAATAGAGACTATCATAGTGTAACCTAAAAAGAAAATTTTTTTGAATTAGTATTGGTTATAATATTTTCTTTATTCTATATCCACCCCTTATTTGTCATATGCTTATCTAGCCTATGCTTGAAACTCTCAGTGGAAGAGGCAGCAACTACTTTACTAGGTAGCTTATTCCATTCGTCTACTACTCTATTACCAAACCAATTTCTACCGATTTCCTTTCTGAAACGGAATTTTTCTAGTTTGAAACCATTATTTCTAGTTCTATCCTGTATGCTTACTTTAAG
The DNA here is from genome assembly GCF_032717465.1 of Coenobita brevimanus. Taxonomy (NCBI): domain Eukaryota; kingdom Metazoa; phylum Arthropoda; class Malacostraca; order Decapoda; family Coenobitidae; genus Coenobita; species Coenobita brevimanus. The sequence continues at coordinate 15,472,844 of NC_136998.1, forward strand.
AACCTTGCTAATATCTCCCTTATTTATACCATTCATCCACTTAAACACCTCAATTAAGTCTCCCCTTACTCTACGCCTCTCTAGCGAATGCAGACTTAGTCTTTTCAGTCTGTCTTCATATAACAGGTTCCGGACGTCATGTATCATTTTAGTCATTCTTCTCTGTACATTTTCTAACGAATTAATATCCATTCTATAGTAAGGACACCAAAATTGTACTGCGTAGTCTAAATGTGGCCTTACTAATGCTAGATAAAGTTTCAGTATTACTTTAGATGATCTATTGCTCACGCTTCTCGAAATAAATCCTAGGACCCTATTTGCTTTATTTCTCGCATTAATGCACTGTTGCCTAGGTTTAAGGTCGTTACTAATCATAACTCCTAGATCTCTCTCGCATTCCGATTTGCTAATTTCTTTGTTATCTAAGCTGTATTTAGTATCTCCAATGGTCTTGCCTACGTTAAGTACTTTACATTTTTCAACGTTAAATTCCATTTGCCAAGTTTTAGACCATTTGGACAATGTATCGAGGTCTTTTTGTAAGTTATGGCAATCGTCAGTCGAGTTAATGATACGCCCTATTTTTGTATCGTCGGCAAATTTGCTGATTTTGCTATTGACTCCTAAGTCTAGATCATTTATATATATGATAAATAATAAGGGACCGAGTACTGAACCCTGTGGTACACCGCTAGTTACTAATCCCTAGTCCTACTTAGTTCCATTTATTAATACTCTCTGCTTTAGTCCTTTCAGCCAGGATTCTATCCATTTTAAGATATCGCCGTCTATACCGTGTGCTCGAACCTTTCTAACTAACCTTTCGTGTGGGACTCTATCAAAAGCTTTACTAAAGTCCAGATAAATAACATCGTAAGCTTTATCGCTATCTACTGCCTCATAGACCTCCGAGTAGAATGACAACAAATTTGTGAGGCAGGATCGTCCTTGCCTGAATCCGTGCTGACTTTCGTTTATAAGATTAAATCTTTCTAAGTGTTCTCTAATCCTATTTGCCAAAATTGACTCTAACATTTTTCCTACTATTGACGTTAGACTTATCGGACGATAATTCGACGCAGCTGATTTATCACCCTTTTTAAAGATGGGCACTACGTTTGCGGTTTTCCACGCCTCTGGAACTTCTCCTGAACTTAAAGAGTCATTAAATAACGTTAGAAGTGGCTGACATAATTCTTCTTTGGTTTCTTTTATAATTTTTGCATATATATCGTCCGGACCTGGCGATTTTTGAGGTTTTAACTTATTAATTTCTTTCAATACGTCCTCCTTACTAATGGTTATTTTACTAAGAATATTTTCCGTATTCTCATGGTAAATATTTGCTGCTTGAGGGACCAGGCTTAGATTTTCCTTGGTGAATACTGATATGAAATAATTATTTAGGATGGAGCACATTTCTTTATCTTCACTGGTAATGTCACCTGATTCTGTTCTGAGTGGTCCTATCCTATCTTTATTTTTCGTTCGGTACATTTGATAAAAACCCTTGGGGTTTTCTTTTGATTCACTTGCAACCTTAATTTCATAACTTCTCTTTGCTTTTCTTATCTCCCTCTTTACTTCTCTATTTAAAATTGTGTACCGGTTACGTAAGTGTTCCTCTCCACGTTTTATTTTTCTATATATTCCTTTCCTTTGTCCTATGAGAGATTTTAATCTGTTGTTTAACCATCTTGGTTCTGAATTGTTAGTTCTAAACGGTTTTGAAGGAATATATCTATCTTGGCCTCCGTGCTTTATATTTATTAACTCGTTATACTTTTCACTGGTTGAACGTCTGTTTGGTACTGGAGCTGAGTTAATTTCCGTCACCTGGACTACATTCCTATCTACCACCTCCCCCCTCACAGACACCTGACGGACATCCCCACGTGCTTCCTGCGCCTGACCTATGACCTGGGAATCCCCACTGACCTGGCATTCCCTCAAATAGCTAATCTCCCAGTGGAATACCGTTCGAAAATAAGCTCTTAAGCCATCGAAATCTCCTAGACGAAAATTAGGAACGGTGGAGGTATTTTCAGTGGAACAGACATCCCAAATAAATTTGAACTTAATTTCTTCATGATCGCTATTACCAAGTCGTCCACCAACCTCTATATCGCTAATGATATTTTCTTTATTAGTTAAAACCAAATCTAGTATATTATTACCTCTGGTGGGCTCCCTGATATACTGATAAAGGAAATTATCCTGTACTACCTCTAGAAATTCCTCTGACTCTGCATCTCCTGTCTGATTTCTCCAATCTATCCTTGGCAGATTAAGGTCCCCAACAATTATTACTAAGCTGGACTGTGATGCTTTCCTAATTTCCTCCCAGAGGTATTTACTATCAGCTCTACTTAATTTAGGAGATCTGTAAATTGCTCCTAAGACTAATTTCTCCCTATTGTTACTAATTTCAACCCAGACACTTTCTGTGTCCCTATTTACTTTAATGTCTGCTTTATTGTAACAGTTTAATGAATCCTTTACATAAATAGCTACCCCTCCCCCCTTTCTTCCCTGACGGTTTGACACAAAAATATTATAGCCTTTTATCTGATATTCTGCTAAAAATTCTCGAGTGTCTGTATTCATCCAAGTTTCACTAATAACGGCAATGTCTATTTTCTCTGTACAAAGTAAAGCCCTCAGTTCATCCATTTTATTACGTAAACTCAGGCTGTTTGTGTAGTACACTTTCAGATTATTACGAGTAGTTATGCCTTTACCTTGGCATTTACTGTTGTTTATTTTATTACTAACTGGGAAACTCTTTACTTTACTAATATAACAATTTTTTGTACTATCGCTTATCGCCCTTCTATCGCTTATCGCCCTTCTATCATCGCTTGTTCTATCATCTATCATCGCCTGCTCAATTTGAGGTGCCTGAGTGGATGTATCTACACTATTGGTTGAACTTTTGTTCTTAATTTTGCAAGTATCGATGCATCTATCCAAACATGGTAATAATGATTTCTGAGTGTAGTTGCTGCATCTTCCTGTACACCTACTTCTCAATCTCGAAAAAATCCCTCCAACTCCCTATCTATCATTCCAGCTAAAACAGTAACTCCCTGCCTGCTAAGATGAGTCCCATCCCAACTATACAAGGCACTCCGTCCATAAAACCGGTCCCAGCTGTCTATGAAAGGTATTGCATTATCTTTGCAATACCTTTCAAGGCGGCAATTAAACCCTATTGCCCTGCTCAACCATTCCCTTCCAACCTGCCACCTTGGTAAAACACCAAGCACTACAGGGGTTCCTCCCCTCTCCCTAACCTTTTCTAACATCAACTTGTACCTTTTCCACAGTACCTCACTCTTACGGCTACTAATATCATTGTCTCCTACACTGAGGCACACAGTGGGTTTGTCACCACTTTCCTTTACGATATTTGAAATTTTTTCTACCACATTAGCCACCCTGGCCCCTGGAAGACACACATGTTTAGCGAGTGGAGTATACATGGCCCTGTTCAGATATCTCACCTGGGAGTCTCCAACAACAACAACATTTTTCTTACCTTTCTTGTTCTGTTTATACTTACTGAGAGAGATCTGGTTATACACACACTAACACAACCCTAAGCTGGGATCGACAGTCCCTTTCCCCTTGTGACCCCTATTTCCTTACCCAACATTCCTTCCCTCTCCCTAAGGACATTCCACATCACCTGTCCCTTGTGTCTATTCTCTCTCTCCGTCCTTGTGCCCTGATCTGTAATCCCTTACCCCTGGACCTCACCTTCCTTACCCTACCTGTCCCCCCCCCCTACTACCCCTAGCCAATTCCTCACACCACCACTGCCTTCTATATATACAGGAAATGTGGTGTATATTCAGCAATTGTATTCTGAGGAAGCCATGAGACGAAACGTCAATACACCCTAAGTCCCACATCGATGTTTCTTTCTCGAATTTGTCAACGAACAGTGAATCATGTAAACCTTTGTTACCTCCATCAGGTAGGTTACATTTTTGCCGGCGATGGGTTATTTGTCTGTTTGTCTGTTGGCAGGATTACTAAAAAAGTTATGAACGGTTTATGCTGATTTTTTTTTTTTTTTTTTTTTTTTTTTTTTGAGGGGATGGATATTGCCCAAGAAACAATCTAAGAGATTTTGGTGGTGATCCAGATCATCAACTGGATCCAGGAATCTTTTAAGGGATTCTCTATCATTGCGGGATAGTTGCAGTTTCAACTATCATCCTTCTTAGTCGATAATTAATGCCCACAATGCTTGCAAAAAATTGCAAGATAACACCTCCATAAGTCTACCACACACTCCGCCATTGCAGAGGTTTGTAATCCCGGATTGCTTTTGTTTTCTTTGTTCACCTGCAGTGACAGTGGTCACTCAGTGCTGTGGCCCGTCACTAAGTGGTAAACGACAAAAAAAAAAATCCTCATTAAATAATATGGCATAAGTGTGACGAGGGATTAAAGGCTAGAGATAAAACAGAAAAATATGAATACAAATCAATAGCATTGGAGCGAGCAAAGCCACTGATGATCTACATAATAATTGGCCAAGCTCCATAGGCATAGGGCGGAAATGGGGGCAACTAAAAACTCCGCCAAGCAAGTTATTTCAAATCTGGCTGTACTTTGAAGTAAAAAGTTAATTTTAGGGGATACGACTTTGTGTGTGTGTGTGTGTGTGTGTGTGTGTGTGTGTTCTTTATCTTCAATCGGCTAGTTTTTTTTTTTATCTTTAATTTTATATAGTGAAAAAGTTTAGTCAGGTACTGATAAGTGATAAACTACTGCATAATATGCTCATCAGCTTTAATATGAAAAAATAAGTACATCTTCTTAAAGCAAATCTTTATAGTACTTGTAAACATGTTTTTAATATACAAACATGAAAACCTACACATTTTTCTGATAACTCTTACTTATTCTCCATCCATCCATCCATCACCCAATCCTGTGTTGACCCATGAGGAGCGTAGGAGCCCAGGGCTATGCAAGTTGGTCCTGATATTAATGATTAGAGTGACCAGCCTCACTCCTTCCTGAGTGGCATTACGTGAGCAATGAACCCAAACCACCCCTTAGATATAAATCTACGTAGGCTCAATCCGACTGGAGCGCTTTAATTACCCACTAAACCACCAGGCGCCATAATTTTGTTATATGCCACCCAGCGTAGTAAATGGTTTCCTGGTGTTCAGGAAACCATTTGGCTGGTCACTCAATGTAGACTCACCCATAGGCAGAACGAAGAGGAAAGAATGAAGGAAAGAAAAACAGAAAAGTGGGTGTAAAGTCACCGGCAGGCAGAGGAAAGAGGAAAGAAAGAAGGAAAGAAAGACAGAAGAAGAAAGAAGGAGGAAAGGAAAGGGCAGACACTCAAAGCAGCATTAAATCAAGTGGGTGGATGGTGAGCGCCCCCACCTACCACCCTTACTTACTCTCAAAGTTACTAAAATGAATGGTGAGCTTTTATGAGTTCTCGTATAGACGTTTCTTGGTTAACATAAATGTTGTAAAGCACCTGGGAACAGCCTTTCCATCTGGGATTATCTTTGAGCTGGCTCGTATCCTGACATTATGACCGGGAGGGAGGACGCGTTTACCTTTTTGGTTAGATATCATGGTAGGGAATGGCGAGGACAGTGACTGCAATAACTGACGAACACAAAACTAGGACGATTACTATATATGAGTTGAGCGCTGCGGAAAGAGTTCATTATGAAGATGGTCTTTTTCATCTGTTACTGCTTCAATGTAGCGATTTCTTTTCTCAGCAAAAATGTAAACATAACACCACAACGACCACCAACAACAAAAGCAACAACAATGCTATGAACGTGAACAAAAAATATCATGACCACCACCATCAACAACAGTAACAACAACAGTAACAACAACATGAACAACAAAATAACAACAGTATCATTAACAGAACATCATCATCATCAACGATAAAAACAACAAAACAATAATAACAAAAACACCACCAACACAAACAAAAAAGATCAACAAAAATGGCTACAACAATAACAACATTAACAATTACATAATTAACAACATGAACATCCCCATCAAGAACAGCAACATGAACATTAACACCATCATCATCACCATCATCAATAACAACAACAGAAACATCAACATGAATATAAACACCATCGTCAACAACAACTTGAACACAATCATTTATAAAAACAATAAATAAACAAGATTAACAAAATATAACAAAATTAACAAAAATCATAACAATATCACAACGAACAACAATATCACCACCACCAACACTACCACCACCACCAACAACAACAACAACATAAAAATTAAACACCACTTGCAACAAGAAAAACAAGAAAGCATCAGCAGTAACATGAACAACAACTACATCAAGGTAAAAAAACCCAGCACCAATAATAATAATAATAATAATAATAATAGGAAGATAATCATGGTAGGGCTGCAAACTTCCTTATTTCTTAATGTATTTTCATCCCTATCTTTCTATCTTCACCGCATTATTCTGGACCACTGTGTCACTTCACGGTTGTTTAGTTTGTTTCTTCCCCACCACCATCCACTAACGAACGCTTCCAGTTTACTGTTATTTCCCCCTTCACAATAAACCTCACCCATTCACGTTATATATCTATTCCATTCATCCAAATTTCCCTACCCGAAGCTCCCCTTCCATTTTCTTTCCCCTTGCATCAATATACATTCCTTATCCCTTTTCTACCATTCTGTTTTCCTGCCATTATATTCATTTCACCCAGTCTTTCATTCTTTGTCACGTCTGCTTTCCTTTCTCTCCCGGTCTCCGTCTTTCTCAGTGTTGCCACCAACAATAAATCATTGAATTACTCACTTTTCTTTCCAGTCGGCTTTCCACGTCCTGCTCAATTCGCGCCAGTACAGTTTTATTACAGTCTGTGTGTGTGTGTGTGTGTGTGTGTGTGTGTGTGTGTGTGTGTGTGTGTGTGTGTGTGTGTGTGTGTGTGTGTGTGTGTGTGTGTGTGTGTGTGTGTGTGTGTGTGTGTGTGTGTGTGTGTGTCCCCATGGGAAGCACCATATCTTGGTGGGGGTCTTGCTTGCCCTGTAAACACGGTGGGCTGTGCCAGCGGGGGGAGATCCCCCCGGATTCATCAGCAGGACAGGGATACCTATGCTGGAGGGGCCATCCGCGAGGGGTCAGACTAAGTGTTCCCAGGTCCACCTTGTGGATTGGCCTTCGATGGGTTAAGACTACGGGAGGAAACCCCGAACGAAAAGTTCGTGAGTTGTGTCGCATGGAAGGCAGCGCTCGACAGACAGATCTCTCGGCAGCCCGCTGAAACCCTGCTCAGTAGTTGGTCTTTGTGAATCTTCATGCCACCACCACAGACTGAGAAGGACCAAGGTATGTAGTGGTAAAGACTGGGCACCCTCTTCACCACACCAAATCCATTCAATGCACAATCCCACCGCTTTACTCACCTCCATTCTCATCCTTTCATTAAAATCAGAAGACCTACGGTAACAGGATAGGGTAACAGTGACAGGTCATGGATGTGACTGGAAGTCGCTATCTTGAGGCCTTCACATAGGTGGCATTGGCATACTGGACGCTGGCAAAATGTAGTGGGAGCAGGTCATGTCTTTGGCAGCATCTAGTGTCACTAAACAGCCGGAAACGGGCACCCAACTGTTTACCCCTAATGGGGAGAGTTTAGAAAAGGTAACCTAAACATTTGCTGCTTCTCACCATCTGGTCAGATAACTACGTCTGTAAAGGCATCCCATATAACGTGTCAGATAATATGAGGGTATTCTTCTATCAAGACACCAAATGTCAAAATCAAAGTACAGGAGCCTCTTTGAATGGACAGGATAGAAACTAGCACCGTAAATCACCTGTTATTATCTCATTCATTCTATGTTGCTCCCCTTGATTTTCCCAAATCTTATAGGATACTTTGCAAAATTAGTTGGATTAGTTGACCATTCCAATCTTTCAATGTGTCTACAGCCTCTGTGTTCAATGTTTCATCGAAACGCATAAACGCAACCATTGTTTTCAGTTCCTCGAATCTTCATTGTATTCTCCTTCCAACTCCCTATGCATTCCAATAATTTCCTTGGGTATTTATCGTATACCATTTATATAAATACTATCACTCGTCCATTCACTTATTAGCCTGCCCAGTGACTTAACAAAGTTCTCTTGTATTTTTCTTTTCGATACAGACCTTTATTATCTACGTCAGCATCTCACCAATAATCACTACCCACATGGTCAGCCACCTGCATCAAGTGAGGACGGAGCAGGGAGGAGGAAAAGCAAGTTGGTCTGACTTATGACTTAATGAGGAGACGAAGCCATTACTCAGACCGGGTGGCAGGAGGCCGGAGGTGGGAGGGTGAGGGAGGAGTGAAGGAGGAGAGGCAAAAGATGAGATTGAAATCATGATGAACGAGAGGAGGAAAGAAAACGTGGAAACTCGAGAGAGAGAGAGAGAGAGAGAGAGAGAGAGAGAGAGAGAGAGAGAGAGAGAGAGAGAGAGAGAGAGAGAGAGAGAGAGAGGCATTGTCTGCTGTAACTGAAAAATAATTTGCATTTCTTTGTGTTCATTTACTTGTCTTCTTAGCTGTTTTTTTTTTTTTTGTGTGTGTGTGTGTGACACGTATACAAGTAGATTGTATTTTTTTATATATTGTTATACAGTATCTGGAGTCTCTAACACGATGTTGACATGACAGATCCAGTAGTAGTGTATGACAGTGTAGACTGTGTTGGTAATGTGCCACAGGGAGGGCGACACCAAGGATAAAACGAGTGACACACAGTTCGTCATTGTTAATGACTTAGAGACAAAGTTTATTGTATGCCGACCCCATCGAGGGTCCGATAATAAGACGCGGAATGACTCTTTGCTGTCCTTTATTTGTCCTGTTGGAGGAACAAACTTCAGTTCACCGTTGACATTTGTCTAAACTCTGGTTTGTAGGATAGACAATGAAAGGAAAATGCTGAATTTTTCCATAATCTCATGTTTTTTGCTGTCAAGATCAGGTTGAATTAATCACAGTTGGGTCTTTTGAACGTAGACGGTAACCTGGGAAATTATATTTTGACGAAAACCTTTTTTTTGTGCTATATGGTGATCACATGGACTGCCATAGCATGCATTCCTCTACCTTTTGTTACCCTCAGACTCTAGTGTAAGGCGGGTAGCCTATGTGTTCTTTTGCTCCCACTTGATTCCATGTCTAGGAATTTTTGCTTGATCGTTGGGGCAGCACATACTCCAGATATGCATTATACGGTGCATATATGAAACAAGATTATCGTGATCGTGATAGTTACATTTTATATAAATTTTATGTGATAACACGGAAGACAGTTGAGTAGTGGAGAGGTATGGAGACATTTGCTTGAAGGTGTGAGTTGGAGGAAGGGCAGCTCGATGGTGGGGGACAAGATGACATGGAGACGCTTAACTTGTGGCCGCCCATTCCGGGAGTAAGGCATATAGATAAACAGACAGACAGACAGTAATCCATGACGTTTAGTTGACATGTAGTTTCATATGCCGTACCTGAAGACCACATGGGCTCCGTTACATTGAACAATTAGATTATGTTAAATGTGTCTGATTAAAAAGTTAAAGGTGTCATCAAGTTGAAGGGTTAAAGGGTTAACATTGCAACAACGCCAGATGCATGAAATGTATTGTGCCGCATATAACATGTGCATACTGCATACATACCAATGACACTGAACATATGGTAAACTCGTTGTCAGTGTTATCAACTTTTTCATCAGGAGAGTCCATTCCTTAGCATCACTTAATGGAGGAAAAAATTATATATATACGTCTTATTGCACTGAAAGGACTGAGACTGGTCCTGAAAACATTTGGATGAAAACTTTTTTTGTTTTCTTTTTGACTAACGCCGGAAAGCTTCGCTGCCCACTGAAAAAATCTCTTGAAGTCTTAGAGATAAGGAAAGTACTTGTAAATTTTACCGTACGAAAGGCCGGTCCTAAGTCGAGCAGTGACGCTTGGAGGCAGAAACAGAGATATAAAAAGAATGTCGTCGTAATGAAAGGGTTAACGAGACGTGATCGTTCAGGCACTGCTTTCAAGTGATAATGTATAGACACTCAAACGCAACTATTTAATACTGATTTCCTTGAGACAACTTCCACCTGTATGTTTCCTCATTTCACTTACTGTGCAGGGTGACCTAGACAACATGACTCTTGACCATTTCTACCTCAGAACAAGAACGCTCGCTGCATACGATCTTAACTTCATATAACCTGTTAAGTTCGGGAGAAAACGTTCTACATTAGTAATCATGACACATATACTTTTTCTTAGTAGACTTTGCATTTATGCTTCAGTTCTCACAGTTTATTTATAAAACTGACTATAACCACACACCTTAATCTTGGAAGAGGTAGCCACAAAAGTGTCGCCTCCATGTCGCCCTGTCCTCCGCTAATAGGATGTTTTCTCTTCACCACACAACACTCTCTGATATCTCTCCTGCCTATCCTTCCATCTCATCCTTACACCCCCCCTCTGCCTCGCTGCTTCAACCTTTTACATACAAGATCCTAGACAGCCTCACTTTTCATTCTCTTCGCATGACAAATAATCTCAACGTAAATTTTCTTATCCCTCTCTTCGAGACTTTCAGGCATTTCCTTTTATTGTCTCTTTTTTGCTGGAGGAAAGAGAATGAAAAGGTGCATCCACAGGTTGGAGGGAACGGAGGCCTGAGAAGAAAGAATACCAGATAAAACTGTTATTGGTATGATATTATGTTACGAGCATGAAACAATGAGAGAGAAGAGAGAGAGAGAGAGAGAGAGAGAGAGAGAGAGAGAGAGAGAGAGAGAGAGAGAGAGAGAGAGCTTTCAGTACTGAGTACGATGCAATCGTCTCAGGACAGCTGCATCGTACAGTGAGAGTAATATGCAAAATATATGATAATAGCCTTATTTAAGAACTTCTCCGTCATTCACTTTCTCGTGATCTGAGAAAAATGCACAATAAAGGCACATTCTTAAATGTGCCAAATGAAATGCCAAATGAGATTTGGCATGAATGCAAATTTTTCTTATGCCAACCAGATCCTGAAAATGTCAGATTGGCATAATTATACCAAACCAAGCATCCCTGACGTAAGACATCCTTGGGACGCAGGCGTGACTGGAAACGTGCCAATTACTGAAAGCGATACTTTTAAATTATTATTATTAATCAAAAGCAGTAAAGACAAGTCATTCTAATACTTTCGCAAGAATAGCTTTCGTTTATTTCTTCCAGACCATAAATTATGTTCAGGCGGCAGGCCAATTATGGGAAACACTCTCCTTACCCCCTCACCCCAAAAGTATTACCGTTTCGCACTCCCTATCCAGTGGAAGGTTGCCAGATCCAGGGAATACTATTCGGATTTTATAGAAAGCAAGTCATAACTTTCTTGGGCGACTGTACACAGTAAACCGCAGGGTACGTCTCTGTTTGTTATTGTGCTGTTAGATTACTTGTTTACAGTACATTTTATTTTATTTTTTTTCAGGAAAGGTAAACACAGGCAATCTTTCCATTTTTCATCAGGACAAGAGTCCGTCAACGTAATTCAGTTTGCCTCCTTTTTTTTTTTTTTTTTTTTTAGAACCTGTCAGCGATTTGGTGTGGAAGACCACAATGCAGTTACATATTTTCTGATTTCGGTAATCTGATAACATATTTTTAACACTGTGAGAAACAAGAAGACAAATATGATTTGAATGCTACCTCATTTGTTAACTAACAAATAACATGTCAGCGTACTATTGTATTTCCATTTTCACCTTGCCTTGCCCCTGGTGATTCTTCGTCCTCAGTGGCAGACAAACAAAATACTAACTAAGGCTGTGCATCCTCTCCACATCACATCTTCGATTGCAGCATCATGTTCTTGTAATATACTCTTGATACAACGTAGCATTCAACACGGAGAGATGATTGTGTTTTGCTAAGCTGCAATAAAATGTATAAATTGTCTCGGAATAGAAGTCTCCGATTATGGCGTGGATAATGAGCAAAAAACTTACAGGAGCTAATACTGCTACCTGATGATTACCCATGGTCTCAATACGACCTCATTATTGCCGGTAGTGGTTAAGCCCATTACCGGCAATACCGTGTTTCCTTCTGGAAAGGTGGGCTCTGAACCTCTGACTCAGTTTAATCTTGAAAGGACATTTATTTCACTTTTTATCATCTTTAACCTATGTTCAGTGGTTCTGCATTTTTTTTTTCTGGTATTCATATTTCGCCCTTTCTGGTCGTTTTCTTTGTTTATATCCGACTAATACAAGATCATTTTATGCAGTTTAGGATAGGCTTCTCTTAATCAAAATGGTGTTTCTTCTTCATTGCCTCAGGTCATTCCTAAGATAATCACAATCATGTGGTGGAACAAGATCTCCTGGACTGGACACAACAAAATGATATCACTATCAAGAACCACAAGACTCTCATCATGCGGTTTGATCTGGCCTCTACTCCCAACTCACCCCCTTCCTTTACCTGGACGATCACACCCTTGAGGTAGCCCAGACTATCAAGCTTCTCGGCAAAACTTTGGACAGCTAACTACGCTTGGACCGACACAGCTTCCGTCCTTCAATCCACCCCTTTCAGGCTCTACATGTTCCGAAGACTCAAGTCTTTTCGTCTTCCCAGGGTGGATCTCTGCAACATGTATCAAGCTTTCCGACTTCCAGAATTGACATATGCGTCACCATGTCTTACAACAAAAAAGCAAGGATTAGAGTATGTCCAGAAGCGTACCCCATTAATAATTCTGAGCTCAGCTTATGTCACCTATACCACAGGACGTCAGACTCATAGCTTAATAACCATCTCTGAAACCCATCAAACATAACGCTGTCAGTTTGGACTCAATCTCCTGAACCATCCTCGTCACCACACCTTGCTCTCTTTCCCCGCCCCAACATCACCTCACGCCATCCGTACCAGCAACAAGTTACAACCAATTGGGGCAAAAACTTACTGTTATGAGAGCAGCCCTATTCCTACCAATGTCTGAGTGATCAACGAACGCAGGCTAACAACACGTCCACCAAACTTGTTGTTGTTGTTGTTGAAGTAAACCTAGTTATTGTTACTTACTCTAAATTTGGCAGTTACATTGATTTCTGAGGCAGTACTCACCTTTTACGAATGTTACTTTTTAGCTCCATCTGTATTTTAAGGGTTAGGGCTGCCTAACCTTAAATAAACCGTGAATTATTATTTTTATTATTATTATTATTATTATTATTATTATTATTTGTGGTAGGTGGGGGCGCTCACCATCCACTCATTCGATGTAGTGCTGCTCTCGGGTGTCTGCCCTTTCCTCTCCTCCATCCTTCTTTCCTTCCATTCTCTTCTGTCTTTCTTTCCTTCCATTCTCTTCTGTCTTTCTTTCCTTCAGTCTTTCCTCATCCTTCTGTCTACAGGTGACTTTACACTTCCTCTTCAGTCTTTCTTTCCTTCATTCTTTCCTCTTCCTTCTGTCTGTGGGTGACTCGACACTGAGTGACAAGCCAAATGGTTTCCTGTACACCAGGAAACCATTTACTGCGCTGGGTGGTAACCATATAACAAAATTTTGGCGCCTGGTGGTTTAGTTGGTAATTATTGCTCTCCAATTGGATTGAGCCAGTGAAGGTTTATATCCAAGGAATGGTTGGGGTTTACTGCTCATGTAATGCCACGCTGGGATGAGTGAGGCTGGTCACTCTCATCTTAAATGTCAGGACCAACTGCCTAGCCCCGGGTTCCTACGCTCCTCATGGGGCAACGTAGGATTGGATAACGGATGGATGAACGGATTATTATTATTATTATTATTATTATTATTATTATTATTATTTTATATTATTATTATTAGTTATTATTATTATTATTATTATTATGATGATGATGATGATGATGATGATGATTAAAATATATTAAGAAATATTAAAATAAAATATAAAAAAAGATGTTTACAGTTGTGGTCGGGACCAACAGACTGTTGACTAATGGCCTGGTGTGGTTGCTTCCTTTCTGTTACCCTGCCTGGTAGATGAATTATTTCGATATATTTTGCTAAGTTTTGGAACGAGACTGCATGACTGCTTTGTGTATGACTCGCCCAGACTACCTCCTACAGCTTACTCGATCTCATCTAAGAAGACATGAGTCTTAAGTTTTTGAAAGCTGGCAGCTGACTGGGCGTCCTAGTGCATTCATTATTAACAACATTTTAAAATTATTTTTATTATAAGGGTTTCAATAACCGTTTGACTAAAAGACTGCCCAAATGTTATGTATAGTTATATGTTGAGATTAATTTTCAAACGGGTCCTTACTAAGTTTAACAGATGGCCTTGATACATGTGAAATTTTGAATTATTGCGACAGATCGAAATACCTGCCGGTGAAGGTTTATGAGCACCTTGATTTTTTCATCATGTCAGCAAATTATGGTTAATTATGTTATTACTGTTGCACTATAAAAAATCAAACCTAGCAAAGCTTCTGAATTTCCATTAAACATAACATACTCCATGAATTTTGGTTAATGGTAGGCACAGGGGATGGGGTGGGGGTATGTCCCACTTGACGAAGCAGACGAACATTCAAATTGAGAGCATTTTGCTGTCGCATCAGTTTACATTATGCTGTCTGCTTTCGTATCATCAGTAAGTGTTCTATATTTTTAGTCTCAAAATTCATGTTACAACTTCCAACAAGCTGTGACATTTCAAAGTGACTGTAACATAGCTTCTTCACCCGTGTCTACCAGTCATTATTACTGGAATTCCGATGTTGTACCAAGTTAAATTTTACACAATTTTGCAGTAATAACATAAATTACCTTAATTTCCCTGAGCATAGGGTGAAAAATCAAGGTACTCGTAATTCTTTAGCTGAACATGATTTATAGTGAAAATTCAAAATTTCACATGTATCTAGGCCTTCTGATAAAGTTATTAAGATCCCGATTTCTAATTATTCTATACAAATAACTATTTATAACACTTCATTTGGGCAATTTTTATCTTCAAACGGTAATTGCAGTTCATACCATAAAAATATTTTAAAATGAGTCAGTAATAATGGATGCACTTAGACAACCAATCAGACGCCAGCTTTCTAAAGCTTAAGACTCTTCTCAGATGTGATCGAATAAGCAATAGTTCTGCAGACAGGGCAATCTACCATTATGTGAACAAAATTACAATAAAACTTGAAAAACTAACCTACCGAGGCAATTTGGCTGCTCAGGTTAACATTTGTCTAGTTAATACTTTTTTAACCCCTTGATCCACGTGTCGAACAGTACATTGATATTATATTCTTACTATCTATCTATCTACCTATTGCCAGACGCCATAATCCCTTAAGGGGTGGCCATTTGACACTAAGTTATTTGTTTTACAGGGAGGGGCACTAACCCTCCACCAACCCACTTGTTGACACGTAGGCAGCACGTATGGGTTGGTTATATGGTTACCACCCAGCGTTGAAAATGGTTTCTTGGCTTACAAGAAAACATTTGGCTTGTCGCTCGATGTAAAGCCACCTGTAAAGGAAAGAAAAGCAATAAGAAGTGACAGGAAAGATGGGAGAAATAGGAAGAGAGGAGGGCTGGCACAGAAAAAGAATGATAAAGGCTAAGGAAGAAGTAGGCAGCACTACATCAAGTGAGTGGATGATGGTCTCCACCTACCTCCATAAAATTGCAGTCAACATCAAGAAATCCTTGTGTATTGAAGGGGATTATAAAGGATAACAACTCCAGCTCGAGAAGTCTCTCATCAGTTAAAGAAAATCGAGTTGAGATGACAGTAACATAATGAAAATTTTCACACGAGTAAATGGTTAAAGAAATGTTTGTGACCTACCTGGACACAAATGAAGCCAGGTGGTTTTCACCAACACACGATCGAACTTTTCTGGGTTTTGAGTAGTCAACATGACCGCTGAGATGAGTAACACTAACTGGCTTGAGCTCTGTTCGTTTCTATATATCTCTATCTATCTATAGCCCGATGCCCTAATCCCACAAAGGGTGGCCGCAGACAAAACGCCTCCAAGTCGCACTGTCACCCACCATTTGACTACCCTCCCTCAAACTCCCCTCCCCTCCCTCATATACCTCTCAACTCCATCCCTCCACCTCATCCTCGGTCTACCCCTCCCTCTCCCTCCCTCCACCTCACCTACATACACCCTCTTAGTCAGTCTTTCATTCTCCATTCTCTTCACATGTCCAAACCACCTCAGTGTATTTCTCCTAATCTTCTCAACCACATCCACATCCACCCCACAACGTTCCTTCACTTCTTCATTCGTCAGCCTGTCCCTCCACGTCACTCCACATGCTCCTCTCAAGTAACTCATTTCCACTGCTCTCACTCTTGACTTGTTCCCCTCTTGCAAGGTCCACGCCTCGCTTCCATACGTCAGGGTAGGGATCACAATACTATCACGCAGTGATTTCTTAACTTCCATACTCACCTCCCTATTTCTCATCACTGCTGTCAGTGTACCAACGACCTTCCCTCCCTGCTGTTCGTTTGCACCATAAAAAGGTATAATGATGAAAACAACATACAGAACCAACACTGAACATTGCGAATGGCTTATAGATCAGCACAAGCTGACTAAAGAGAATATTTTGTGCTACAGAAGTAATATATGAGTTCATAAAAACATAAATATTTTATGGTGATGTAAAATACTAAGGCTTGCTGAATCACAGGATTTCTTGCAGGGAACACACTATTGATTTCTTCCGCTATTTGTAATGATATAGTACTGAGCAATAAGAAAAGTATCTGGAACACGGTCACAAGTAGTGCACATTCCTTCTGTACTAGTGTCAGACACTTGAGTTAATTATTGACAAAGAGTTCAAAGGTATTTTAATTAATGATTTGAATATAGGAGAAGTTTCCTGTGGTGACAGCTACAACAAATATAATCAAAGCAGTGAGAGAGAAAAAAAAAACAGTTTAACTTAAAAAAAAGAAAAAAAAAAAAGAACTTGGTTGAAACTGTTATTATTTCGAGGGTCCAGGTCGGACTGAAAATGTTGTATGTACTTAGTATGTTCGATAATTATATTCTTAATATGAAGTGTTTTATTTTTTTTCCTTCTCTCCCTTGTGTTGCTCTATTTTACACTTTTCGTTTTCAGTCAGATGTGTACATATATTATGCAGTATTGTCTCTGTCTTACCGGGCTAATGGATGGCTCGACCTCCACAAAAGGTGGAGTAGAACTGCAAACGAAAGACGAACGTCCCTGTCTTTAACTGCGGTAAGGCCATAAATATTTGGGAATGCCACTGACCATTCCACTATTTGAATGTGTCTACAGCTTCTGTGCTCAATGTTTCATCGAATTCACAAACGCAACCATTGCTTTCAGCTCCTCGAATCTTCATTGTATTCGTTCTGCTCCCTATATATTCCAATAATTTCCTTGGTTACTTATCGTATACCATTTATATAAACACCATCGCTCGCCCATTCAGTTATTTGCCTCCCCAGTCACATACCAAAGTTCTCTCTCATTTTTTCCGATGTAAACCTTACCTACGTCAGCATCTCACCTATAACCACCTCCCACAGAGTCAGCCACCTTCATAAAGTGAGGAAGAAGCAGGAAGGAACAAGAGCAAGTGGGTTGTGACTTATGACTTAATGAGGAGACGAAGCCATTACTCAGACCGGGTGGCAGGAGGCGGGAGGTGGTGGGAAGGTGAGGGAGGAATGAAGGAGGAGAGGCAAGAGAAGATGAGATTGGAATCCTGATGAACGGGAGGTGGAAAGAAGACGTGGAAACTCGAGAGAGACAGACAGACAGACAGAGATTAATACCGGGCTGGGCACGAACTCACAACCTCACGATTACGAGCCCGACACCCTACCACTGAGCTACCGCGCTCCCAAAGAGAGAGAGAGAGAGAGAGAGAGAGAGAGAGAGAGAGAGAGAGAGTGGTACTGTCTGCTATGGGAAGCCAGAGATCTACAGATTGAAAAATTACTTGCTTTTTTGTGTTCATCTTCTTAGCTGTATTTTTTGTGACATGTATACAAGTGGATTATATTCTTCATATAGTATCTGGAGTCTCTAACACGCTGTTAACATGACAGATCCAGTAGTACAGTATGACAGTGTAGACTGTTGGTAATGCCCACAGGGAGGGCGACACCAAGGATAACACAACTGACACACAATTCGTAAATTTCAATGACTTAGCGACAAAGTTTATTGTATGCCGACCCCAGCGAGGGTCCGGTAATAAGACGCGGAAAGACGCTATGCTCTCCTTTACTTGTCCTGTTGGAGGAACAAACATCAGTTGCACGTTGATTTTAGTCTAAACTCTGATTTGTAGGCTAGACAACGAAGGGAGACTGCTGAATTTTTTCCATTATATCTTGGTTTTGCCATCAGGGCCTGGTTTTAATATTCACAGTCGGGCCTCTTGAACGTAAACAGTAACCTGGTGTATATCCTGACTAAAACATGTTTTTGTGCTATATGGTGATCACATGGACTGCCATAGCATGCTTCCCTCTACCTTCTGTTACCCTCAGACTCTAGTGTAAGACGGTTAGCCTGTGTTGTTTTTACTGCCGGTTGATTCCATGTCAAGGAATTTTTGTTTGATTGTTGGGGCAGCATATACTCCAGATAGCCTATACAATATACGGTGCAAATATGAAAGAAAATTATTGTGATATTTGCATTTTATATACATTTTGTCATAATACTGAAGACAGTTTAGTAATGGAGAAGTATGGTAACATGTAAATAAAGGTGTGAGTTGGAGGGAGGGCAGCTAGATGGTGGGTGCCCATTCCGGGAATAAGGCACATAGAGAGACAGATAGATAGACAGACAAATAGTAATTCATGACGTTTAGCTGACACGTGGCTTCATTTGAGTTATCTGCAGACCACATGGACGCCGTTGTACTGAACAATTATGTAAAAATGTCTGATTGAAATGTAAAAGATGTCATCAAATATAATAGCTAAAGCGTTAACACAGCAGCAACGCCAGAAGTATGACATGCATTGTGCTGCATATAATTTGTGCATACTACATAAATTCCAGTGACAGAGAACATATGGTAAATTCTTATTAATTTTTTCATCAGGAGAGTCCATTTCTAAGCATCACCAAATGGAGGAAAAAATTATATATAAAGGTGTTATTGCACTGGAAAGACTGAGACTGGGCCTTAAATAATGTGGATGAAAACTTTTTGTTTTCTCTCTGACTAACGCCGGAAAGCTCCTCTGTCCACTGGAAAAATCTCTTGCAGTCAGAGTATTAAGGAAACTACTTGTAACTTGTCCCGTAAGAATGCCGGTCCTAAGCGGAGCAGTAACGCTTGGAGGCTGAAACAGAGATATAAAAAGAATGACGTAATAAAAGGGTTTACGAGGACGTGATCGTTGAGATACTGATTGCAAGTGATAATGTATAGACACACAGACGCAACTACCTGATAGTGATTACCTTGAGATAACTTCTACCTGTATGTTGCCTCATTTCACTTACTGTGGAGGGTGACCTAGACAACATCAAAACAAGAACGCTCGCTGCATACGATCCTGACTTCATATAACCTATTGAGTCCGGGAGAAAACGTTCTAAGTAAATTTTTTTTTTTTTTTAAATAAATAACAGAACGGAGGAAGGAAAAACAAATGGGTAAAAAAAAATAATCCATACACCAGATTACTGGTGTCCTCTGTTCATAAAATATCTGTAACAGTTAGACTTGAACAGTTGTGGGTTGAAATTTGGAGGAAAACAACTCTGGGGAAGCGAGTTCCAGAGAGATGCAGTTCGGGGAATGAAAGAATTCTTATAGGCAGAAGTTCTGCAATATGGTTGAGTGACATTCCAGTCATGAGCGCTACCAGATGCCCGTGTAGCACGAGGGAAGGCATGGAGAGGTGGCACCATGGACGCAACTTCGTCTGAGCATTTGCCAAAAAAATATCTGTAAAATAATGCAAGGGAGGCAACATTTCTTCTTACTTGCAGGGGAGGTAGTTTATATGTAATGGCAGGGTTGTTAATTATTCTAACAGCTTGATTCTGAATTTTGTCTAGTTGTCTTAATGCAACCTCTCCACAACCATTCCACAAGGGTGAGCAATATTCAAGCTGAGAGCGCACATGACTCTTATAAATTATAGCTAACTGCTCATCGGCGAAGAAGTTACGGACTCTGTACAATAATCCAAGTTTCTTTGAGGCGGTTTTAGCAAGTGATCTGACATGAGAGGTCCAGCTGAGGGCACTGTTAAGTGAGACACCAAGAATTTCAATACTTTTGGAGATGGGAATATTAGTAGCACTGAAGGTAATGTACGAATCTGGCAATATCTGTCTATTAGTAAACTGTATATATTTAGTTTTACTAGCATTAAAAGAGACAAGGTTGTTTTGTCCCCATTCACTGATTGTAGATAGATCTTCATTTATGGAGATGGCTATACTGAGTTGAGAGGCAGAGACATTAGACTTTGTGAATGGATGTCTGAGTGTGAATGAACTATGTAGTGTTGAGTCATCTGCATATGAGTGAATGGGATTGTGAGTGACAGATAAGAGATCATTAATATGAACCAGAAATAGGGTTGGCACCAGAACTGATCCCTGCGGCACGCCGGCGTTAACTGAGTGGAAATTCGAATATACATCATCAACTTTTACTCTTATTTTCCTGTCACTAAGATAAGAAGAAATCAAAGGAACAAAAGACGTTAGTCCATAGCAAGGGAGTTTGGACAGCAGGGAACGGTGCCATACTCTGTCGAAAGCTTTAGAGATATCAAGAGCTACTGCATGAGTTTCTCCAAAAAGATCAATTGATTGATGGATGGTATGAGTTAAGAGATTGAGTATGTCAATGGTGGATCTTTCGTGGCGAAAACCGTATTGTCTATCACTAATTAAGTTGTTGGATTCAAGATGTTTAACAATATGCTTATTAAATAAAGTTTCAAATACCTTACCAAGAGAAGATGTGACAGCTATTGGTCTGTAATTGGAGGGGTCAGACGAACTTCCTTTCTTCGGAACTGGGTGGATATTGGCTTCTTTCCATGAATTTGGGAATAAAGAAGTACGTATGCATAGTCTGAATAATTTAGCTAGGACAGAGGCAAGTTCAGGGGAACACTTTTTCAAAACAATTGGCGGAATTCCATCTGGGCCTGGAGCTTTGTTGGTAGGTAAATTGTCTAGGATGGATTTTACGTATCTTGTCTGTATTTTAAGTGGGGCAATTTCGGGAGAATCAAGTTCCAGTACTGAGACATTCTGGCTGGCATCATCTATGGTAGAGTTTCTTGCAAAGGTACTAGCAAAGATATCTGCTTTCCCACGTGGGTCATTTGTAATAATGCCATCTGAAGATTTTAGTGGGGGAATGGATGATGACTTGTTAAAGTTATTATTGAAAGAATTAAGAGTTGACCAGAATATTCTATTGTCATTAGGGTTGTTAAGTAGTTTTGATGCTTGCTTTTGAAGAAAGTTTGATTTAGATAGATTTAATACAGCTTTTGCATGATTTCTAGCAATTTTAAATTGGGAGAGTGATTCAGATGTTTTTGATTTTAAGTAAGAGTTATATGCTAATGACTTTTGGGCTGTTGGTCTGGCACAATTGCCATCAAACCATTTTGGAGAGTTTGATCTTTTAGTGAATTGTTGACTTGGTATGAATAAATCCATACCAGCTAGTATTAAGTCGCAAATGTGGGACTGGGTAGAATTGGGATCACTAGAGAAGAAAGACTGCCATGGAACATCAGCAAGATAATTTCTAAAACCATCCCAGTCTGCCCTGTCAAAGTGCCATCGGGTCACCCTGACAGGTTCAGAGTGGGGAGGTGTAGGAGGGTTAACTAATGAGGCTTTGATGAGATTGTGGTCAGAGGATCCAAGTGGTGACAGTACCTCTATCCTGTATTGATCTGGATTATTTGCCAAGAATAAATCCAAGAGATGGGCATTATGGTCAGGATTATCAGGTATTCTGATGACGACATATATTTTTTTTCTTTGTAGACTGCATTTATGCTGCAGATCTCACAGTTTATCTATCTATCGATCTGTCTATAACCACACACCTTAGTCTTGGAAGAGGTAGCCACAAAAGTATCTCATCCATGTCGCCCTGTCCTCCGCTAAAACGATGTTTCCACCACACAACACTCTCTGATAGCTCTCCGGCCTATCCTTCCATCTCATCCTTGCACTCCCCCTCTGCCTTGCTGCTTCAACCTTTTACATACAAGATACTACACAGCCTCACTTTTCATTCACTTCGCATGACAAATAATCTCAAGGTAAATTTGCTTATCCCTTCCTTGAAGACTTTGCTGTATTTCCTTTTCTCTTTTATTGCTGGAGGAAAGACAACGAAAAGGTGCATCCACAGGTTGGAGGGAACGGAGGCCTGAGAAGAAAGAACACCAGGTAAAATGGTGATTGGTATGATAATAGCTTACGAGCAGAAAGCAATGAGAGAGAGAGAGAGAGAGAGAGAGAGAGAGAGAGAGAGAGAGAGAGAGAGAGAGAGATTAAAGGGAAGGTATAAGCAAGATAAATGGCAGATATGAGTACAATAAAGGTGACTATGCGTAAAATGAAAGCAGGAAATATGAAATGAGGTGATGAGGGCATCGGGTCCTAGATATGATGGATATAAGAGGAGGGATTTAAAACTAGAGAAAGAGGTGAAAAATGAGAGACAAAAAGTGAAGGTAATGGGAGAGGTATGATCAGGTGGAGAGTGAAGGAGATTAACTGACCGATGGAAACAGATGATTAATCGAAATGGATGACTGATGACAATATGAGAGTAGCTGTAACAAGGAAGGAGAGGATGAGGATGACTGTGGTACGGCTGGTATCAGGGTGTCGTGCTGCATTCTGCTGGACACGATTAAGACGTTGCAGTTCACACTCAACTATGAACAGAAATATTTCAGCGAGCTGCTGTCACATCCCATCTTTAGCTGCCCTCAGTCACGTGACAAATCTTTGTACGAATGTGGAGGGGTCTGTGATGCATGGGTTAGAAAATTTAGCTTGCAACGGGAAAAACTTAGGTTCACTTCTCGGAACTGTCAGACTCGTAGAAAAGCTTGTGTCTGCCCGATACATATTCACTCCGTAATGTGATTTGAGACCTGGTTATAACATACAGTAGTCTGTTGAGGGGCGTATTCTAGGAGAAGCCTGGGACAGCAGAAGATTGACAGTCTACATCAGTGAACATCGTGTGCACAATAAAACCTCTTGTATGCAGTAAACACATAACTAAACCTTTGTTACCTCCGCCAAGGAGGTTATGTTTTTGCCGGAGTTGATTTATATGCCTGTTTGTCTGTTACCAGGATTACTAAAAAAGTTATGAACGTTTTTTTTTTTTTTTTTGAGGGGAAGGGAATGTTCCAAGGAACACTTCATTAGATTTTGGTGGTGATCCGAATCATCAGCCGGATCCAGGAACTTTTAATGGATTCTCCACCATTGTTTGATAGTTCCAATTTCAACATTTTTGCTTCTTACTCGATAAATAATAATCAAAGTGCTTGCACAAAAATTACAAGATAACATCTCCATTAGATCTACCACACACTCCGCCCTGGCGGAGGTTTACAATCTCGGATTCCTCTTGTTTTCTCTGTTCAACTACAGTGACGGTGGTCACTTAGTGCTGAGGCTGCTCACTGAGTTGTAAGCTAGAACAAAAAAAAATGTTCCCATTAAAAAAATATGACGTAAGTGAGAGAAGGGATTAAAGCCTAGAGGCAAATATATATATATATATATATATATATATATATATATATATATATATATATATATATATATATATATATATATATATATATATATATGAATGACAGTCACTAGCAGTAGAGAGAGCAAAGTCACTGGTGATCTTAATAGTCGGCCAAACTACTTTGCATGGGGCGGACATGGGAGCAACTAAAAACTCCGTCAGGCAAGATATTCCAAATCTACCAGTACTGTGATATATAAAGTTAATTTTAGGCAATCCGTTTATTTTATTTCACTTATTATTTACTTATTTTTTCTTGTTCTTTCCCATCAATGTGCAACTTTTTATTTGATATTTTAAAACTTAAATAGTGAAAAAGTTCAGTCAGGTACTGATGAGTGATAAGCTACTGCATAATACATCAGTTTTAATTAGAAAATAGGTACACCTTTCTTAAAGCAAATCTTTCTGGTACTCATAAACATGTTTTTAATTTACAGACATGAAAATCTACATCTTTTTTTCTGATAATTCTTCCTTACTCTCAAAGCTAGTAAAATGAATGGTGTGCTTTTATGAGTTCTCGTACAGACTACTCTTAGTCAAGAAAAATATATTGTAAAACACTTGGAAACAGCCTATTCATCTGGATTTATCGCTTAGCTGGCTCCAACTTCTACATTCTGGCCGTTTTCTAAAGACTGGCTTGCCTTGTTGGTTACATACGGTGGTAGGGAATGACGAGGACAGTGACTGCGATATCTGACCGACACAAAACTAGAACGACTACTATATATGGGATGTGAGATGAGAGCTGTAGAAAGAATTCATTACTATGATGTCTTTTTTCATCTGTTATTGCTTCAATGTAGTGATTTTTTCAGCTTGAAACATATGTCTTGTACACCAACAACATACCTGTATACAGAATACCATCACCACTGCTCGCCGCTCCATTCAATCACTCAAAGACAACACACAGATACATGCACGGCCTCCTGATATCCCCCCTTCTGAATCCTACCTCCCTCGTGAGGGCAGGGTCCACTTAACCAGGCTGAGATGTGGGCATCATCCATCCCTCTTGAGTTATCAGAAGAGGCTGGATGACTCAGTTGCTGATGCATATCCAGGATGCAACACAGCATCCCATACTATTAAGCACATTATGGAAGACAGCATTGCACACAATCGCCTGCGCCAACAACACAAAATACGCTCCATGAGAGCTCTGTGGGAAAGCCCAGTCTCGGCCATGGCCTTCCTTAGGGACTCGGGGCTGTTCGGTCAGACTGCCTAGGGAACAACTACTACTATAACAACAACAACAACACTATGAACATGAACAAAAAATATCATGACCACTATCACCACCATCACCACCATTACCACCACCACCATCAACAACAACAACAACATCAACATGAACAACAAAACAACAGTATCATTAACTGTTGCAACATTATGACAGATGTACATGGGTGGTGTAGAGAAACACGAGTCTGAGGCAGAAATTTATTCCTGGCTAGTTTCACACAGAGTCTTCTTCAGAGGAATGCACTGTCTCAGTCTCGTGTTTCTCTACACCACTCATAAATATTGTTATCATCATCATCAACGTTAAAAACAACAAAAACGGAAATAACAAATAAAAACGCAAAAACAAAAGCAAAACTCAACCAAATTAGCTACAAAAACAAAAAATAACAACATTAACAACTGCATCATTAACAACAGCATGAACATCCCCATCAACAACAGCAACAAGAACATTATCACCAAAGATAACACCACCATAAGTTCTACCACAGACTCCGCCATTGCGGAGGTTTGCAATCCCGGATTGCTCTTGTTTTCTTTGTTCACCTGCAGTGACAGTGGTCACTCAGTGCTGTGGCCCGTCACTGAGTGGTAAAAGAGAGAAAAAAAAAAATCCTCATTAAATAATATGGCATAAGTGTGACGAGGGATTAAACGCTAGAGATAAAATAGAAAAATATGAATACAAATCATTAGCAGTGGAGCGAGCAAAGCCACTGATGATCTACATAATAATTGGCCAAGCTCCATAGGCATAGGGCGGAAATGGGGGCAACTAAAAACTCCGCCAAGCAAGTTATTTCAAATCTGGCTGTACTTTGATGTAAAAAGTTAATTTTAGGGGATACGACTTTTGTGACAGTGTGTGTGTGTGTGTGTGTGTGTGTGTGTGTGTGTGTGTGTGTGTGTGTGTGCGCGTGTTCTTCATCTTCAATCGGCATTTTTTTTTTATCTTTAATTTTATATAGTGAAAAAGTTTAGTCAGGTACTGATAAGTGATAAACTACTGCATAATATCCTCATCAGCTTTAATATGAAAAAATAAGTACATCTTCTTAAAGCAAATCTTTATAGTACTTGTAAACATGTTTTTAATATACAAACATGAAAACCTACACATTTTTCTGATAACTCTTACTTATTCTCCATCCATCCATCCATCACCCAATCCTGTGTTGACCCATGAGGAGCGTAGGAGCCCAGGGCTATGCAAGTTGGTCCTGATATTAAAGATTAGAGTGACCAGCCTCACTCCTTCCTGAGTGGCATTACGTGAGCAATGAACCCAAACCACCCCTTAGATATAAATCTACGTAGGCTCAATCCGACTGGAGCGCTTTAATTACCCACTAAACCACCAGGCGCCATAATTTTGTTATATGCCACCCAGCGTAGTAAATGGTTTCCTGGTGTTCAGGAAACCATTTGGCTGGTCACTCAATGTAGACTCACTCATAGGCAAAACGAAGTGGAAAGAATGAAGGAAAGAAAGACAGAAAAGTGGGTGTAAAGTCACAGGCAGGCAGAAGAAAAAGGAAAGGAAGAAGGAAAGAAAGACAGAAAAAGAAAGAAGGAGGAAAGGAAAGGGCAGACACTCAAAGCAGCATTAAATCAAGTGGGTGGATGGTGAGCGCCCCCACCTACCACCCTTACTTACTCTCAAAGTTACTAAAATGAATGGTGGGCTTTTATGAGTTCTCGTATAGACGTTTCTTGGTTAACATAAATGTTGTAAAGCACCTGGAAACTGCCTTTCCATCTGGGATTATCTTTGAGCTGGCTCCGATCCTGACATTTTGGCCGCGAGGGAGGACGCGTTTACCTTGTTCGTTTGATATCATGGTAGGTAATTGCGAGGACAGTGACTGCAATAACTGACGAACACAAAACTAGGACGATTACTATATATCTGATATGAGTTGAGCGCTGCGGAAAGAGTTCATTATGATGACATTATTTTTCATGTTACTGCTTCAATGTACCGATTTTTTTTTTTTTTCAGCAAAAATATAAACATAACACCACAACGACCACCAACAACAAAAGCAACAACAATGCTATGAACGTGAACAAAAAATATCATGACCGCCACCATCAACAACAGTAACAACAACAATAACAACAACATGAACAACAAAATAACAACAGTATCATTAACAGAACATCATCATCATCAACGATAAAAACAACAAAACAATAATAACAAAAACACCACCAACACAAACAAAGAATTAAAAAAAAATGGTTACAACAATAACAACATTAACAACTACATAATTAACAACATGAACATCCCCATCAAGAACAGCAACATGAACATTAACACCATCATCATCACCATCACCAATAACAACAACAGAAACATCAACATGAATATAAACACCATCGTCAACAACAACTTGAACACAATCATTTATAAAAACAACAAATGAACAAGATTAACAAAATATGAAATAACAAAATTAACAAAAATCATAATAATATCACCACGAACAACAATATCACCACCACCAACACTACCACCACCACCACCACCAACAACAACATAAAGATTAAACACCACTTGCAACAAGAAAAACAAGAAAGCATCAGCAGTAACATGAACAACAACTTCATCAAGGTAAAAAATCTCCAGCACGAATAATAATAATAATAAAAATAATAATTATAGAAAATAATAATAAGAATAATAGGAAGTTCATCATGGCAGGGCTGCAAACTTCCTTATTTCTTACTGTATTTTCATCCCTATCCTTCTATCTTCACCTCATTATTTTGCAGCGTTGTGTCACTTCACGGTTGGTTAGTTTCCTTTGTTTCTTCCACACCACCGTCTACTAACGAATGTTTCCACTATAGTGTTATTTCCCCCTTCACAATAAACCTCAACCATTCATGTTATATACCCATTCTATTCATCCAGATTTCCCTACCCGAAGCTCCCCTTCCATTTCCTTTCCCATTGCATCAATATACATTCCTTATCCTTTTTCTGCCATCCTGTTCTCCTATCATTATCTTCATTTCCGCCGGTCTTTCATTCTTTGTCACGTTTGCTCTCCTTTCTCTCCCGATCTCCCTCTTCCTCAATGTTACCTCCAGGAATAAATCATTGAATTACTCACTTTTCTCCCCAGTTGGCCTTCCATGTCCTGCTCAATTCGCGCCAGTACATTTTTGTTACGCTCTCTCTCTCTCTCTTTCTGCGTGTGTGTGTGTGTGTGTGTGTGTGTGTGTGTGTGTGTGTGTGTGTGTGTGTGTGTGTGTGTGTGTGTGTGTGTGTGTGTGTGTGTGTGTGTGTGTGTGTGTGTGTGTGTGTGTGTGTGTGTGTGTCCCCATGGGAACCACCATATCTTGGTGTGGGTCTTGCTTGCATTGTAACGGTGAGCTGTGCCAGGGGTGGAGGGGAGATCCCCCCGGATTCATCAACAAGACAGCGATACCTATGCTGAAGGGGCCATCCGCGAGGGGTCAGACTAAGTGTTCCCAGGTCCACCTTGTGGATTCCCCTTGGAAGGTTAAGACTAGGAGAGGAAACCCCGAACGAAAAGTCCGTGAATTGTGTCGCATGGAAGGCAGAGCACGACTGTAGATCTCTCGGAAGTCCTCTGCAACCCTGCTCAGTAACTGGTCTTTGTGAATCTTCATGCCACCATCACAGACTGAGAAGGACCAAGGCATGTAGTGGTAAAGACTGCGCACCCTCCCCACCACACCAAATCCATTCAATGCACAATCCCACCGCTTAATCACCTCCATTCTCATCCTTTCATTAAAATCAGAAGACCTATGGCAACAGGATAGGGTAACAGTGACAGGTCATGGATATGACTGGAAGACACTATCTTGGCCTGCACATTCGTGGCATTGGCATACTGGACGCTGTCAACATGGAGTGGGAGTAGGTCATGTCTTGGGCAGCATCTAGTGTCACTAAGCAGCTGGAAACGAGCTCCCAACTGTTTACATCTAATGGGTCGTGGTTTAGAATATGGTAACCTAAACATTTGCTGCTTCTCACCATCTGGTCAGATAACTACGTCTGTAAAGGCATCCCATATAACGTGTCAGATAATATGAGGGTATTTTTCTATCAAGACACCAAATGTCAAAATCAAAGTACAGGAGCCTCTTTGAATGGACAGGATAGAAACTAGCACCGTAAATCAACTATTATTATCTCATTCATCCTATGTTGCTCCCCTTGATTTTCCCAAATCCTATAGGATACTTCGTTAGATTAGTTGGATTAGTTGACCATTATAATCTTTCAATGTGCCTACAGCCTCTGTGTTCAATGTCTCATCGAAACACACAAACGCAACGATTGTTTTCAGTTCCTCGAATCTTCATTGTATTCTCCTTCCTACTCCCTATGCATTCCAATAATTTCCTTTGGTTTTTATCGTATACCATTTATATAAATACTATCACTCGTCCATTCAGTTATTAGCCTGCCCAGTCACTTAACAAAGTTCTCTTTTAGTTTTATTTCTTTTTATTTTTCGATTCAGACCTTATTATTGACGTCAGCATCTCACCAATAACGACCACTCGCCCAGTCAGCCACCTTCATCAAGTGAGGACGGAGCAGGGAGGAACAAGAGCAAGTTGGTCTGACTTATGACTTAATGAGGAGACGAAGTCATTACTCAGACCGGGTGGCGAGAGGCGGGAGGTGGTGGGAGGGTGAGAGAGGAATGAAGGAGGAGAGGCAAAAGATGAGATTGGCATCGTAATGAACGGCATGAGGAAAGAAAACGTGGATGCGAGAGAGAGAGAGAGAGAGAGAGAGAGAGAGAGAGAGAGAGAGAGAGAGAGAGAGAGAGGCATTTTCTGCTCTGACTGAAAAATAATTTGCATTTGTTTGTGTTCATTTACTTGTCTTCTTAGCTGTATTCTTTTTTGACACGTATACAAGTAGATTCTATTTATTATATATTGTTATACAGTATTTGGAGGCTCTAAGACGATGTTGACATGACAGATCCAGTAGTAGTGTATGACAGTGTAGACTGTGTTGGTAATGCGCCACAGGGAGGGCGACACCAAGGATAAAACGAGTGACACACAGTTCGTCATTGTTAATGACTTAGAGACAAAGTTTATTGTATGCCGACCCCATCGAGGGTCCGATAATAAGACGCGGAAAGACTCTTTGCTGTCCTTTATTTGTCCTGTTGGAGGAACAAATTTCAATTGCCCGTTGATTTTTGTCTAAACTCTAGTTTGTGGGATTGACAATGAAAGGAAAATGCTGAATCTTTCCATAATCTCTTGTTTTTTGCTGCCATGGTCTGACTGAATTATTCCCAATTGGGCCTTTTGAACGTAGACGGTAACCTGGGGAATTATATTCTGACGAAACCATTTTTTTTTTTTTTTGTGCTATATGGTGATCACATGGACTGCCATAGCATGCATTCCTCTACCATCTGTTACCCTCAGACTCTAGTGTAAGGGGGGTAGCCTATGTGTTCTTTTTCTCCCACTTGATTCCATGTCTAGGAATTTTTGCTTGATCGTTGGGGCAGCACATACTCCAGATATGCAATATACGGTGCAAATATGAAACAAGATTATCGTGATCATGATAGTTACATTGTATATAAATTTTATGTGATAACACTGAAGACAATCGAGTAATGGAGAGGTATGGAGGCATGTGCTTGAAGGTGTGAGTTGGAGGAAGGGCAGCTCGATGGTTTGGGACAGGATGACTTGGAGACGCTTAATTTGTGGCCGCCATTTCCAGAAATAAGGCATATAGATAAAGAGACAGACAGACAGTAATCCATGACGTTTAGTTGACATGTAGTTTCATATGCCGTACCTGAAGACCACATGGGCCCCGTTACATTGAACAATTAGATTATGTTAAATGTGTCTGATTAAAAAGTTAAAGGTGTCATCAAGTGGAAGGGTTAAAGGGTTAACATTGCAACAACGCCAGATGCATGAAATGTATTGTGCCGCATATAACATGTGCATACTGCATACATACCAATGACACTGAACATATGGTAAACTCGTTGTCAGTGTTATCAACTTTTTCATCAGGAGAGTCCATTCCTTAGCATCACTTAATGGAGGAAAAAATTTTATATATACGTCTTATTGCACTGAAAGGACTGAGACTGGTCCTGAAAACATTTGGATGAAAACTTTTTTTGTCTTCTTTTTGACTAACGCCGGAAAGCTTCGCTGCCCACTGAAAAAATCTCCTGAAGTCATAGAGATAAGGAAAGTACTTGTAACTTTTCCCGTACGAAAGGCCGGTCCTAAGTCGAGCAGTGATGCTTGGAAGCAGAAACAGAGATGTAAAAGAATGTCGTCGTAATGAAAGGGTCAACGAGGACGTGATCGTTGAGATACTGCCATTGCTGGCCTCAGTACTAATAAGGCATATGGGCCTGATGGAGTCCTTCCTGTTGTTCTCAAGAACTGTGCTTCTGTGCTGACACCCTGCCTAGGCAAACTCTTTTGCCTTTGTCTGTCAACTTGTATCTTTCCTTCTTGCTGGAAGTTTGCTCTCATTCAGCCAGTCCCAAAGATGGGTGACCATTTCCAACCCTCTAACTATCGCCCAATTGCTTTAACATCCTGTATCTCAAAAGTTTTTGAGTCTATTCTTAATAGAAAAATTTTAAAGCATCTTTCCTATCACAACCTTCTTTCTGATCGTCAGTATGGGTTCCGTCAGGGACGCTCCACAGGCGATCTTCTCACCTACCTTTCAGACTCCTGGTATTCCTCCTTTCGGGACTTTGGTGAAAGCTTTGCCATTGCACTTGATATCTCAAAGGCTTTCGATCGAGTCTGGCATAAATCTTTAATTTCCAAACTGCCCTCTTACGGTTTCTATCCTTCTTTCTGTACCTTCATCTCTAGCTTCCTTTCTGGTCGTTCTATAGGCGCTGTTGTAGATGGCTATCGTTCTTCTCCTAGATCTATTAACAGTGGTGTTCCTCAGGTCTCTGTCCTATCACCAACTCTCTTCCTTTTATTCATCAATGATCTTCTAAGCTGTACATCTAATCCTATCCACTCATACGCTGATGACTCCACCCTTCACCTTTCCATTCGATTCCCACAACGTCCATCTCAACAGTTACTTCAACAGGCAAGGGATGAGGCTATGGCACATCTAATGTCTGACTTGGCTCGTATCTCTGACTGGGGTAAAAAAAAATCTGGTTGTTTTTAATGCATCAAAGACTCAGTTTTTGCACCTATCAACCCGATAAAATCTTCCACAGGTATACCCACTTATATTTAATAATACTCAGCTTAATCCTGCATCATCCTTGAACATGCTTGGGGTTTCATTTGCTTGGGACTTGTCTTGGAAAGATCATATTACATCTCTTGTAAAATCTGCTTCCAAGCGATTGGGTGTGCTAAGCTGACTCCGTTCCTTCTTTGCCCCTGCACAATTGTTGACTCTATACAGGGGTTTTATCCATCCCTGTGTGGAGTACAACTCTCCTGTGGGGAGGCTCCCCATATACAGCTCTTCTCAATAGGGTGGAGTCAAAGGCTTTTCGTCTCATTAACTCTCCCCCTCTTACTGACTCCCTTCAACCTCTGTCTCTTCGCCGCAATGTTGCATCTTTATCTCTATTCTATCGCTGTTTCAATGGTCACTGTTCCTCTGAACTGTCTGCATGCATTCCTCCACTTCTACGACGGGCGCGTAGCACTCGTCTAGCAGCAAACTCTCACCCCTTTTCTGTCCAACTCTCTAATGCAAGAGTTAACCGTTACTCCCAGTCCTTCATTTATGCAACAGGTCAACTCTGGAACTGTCTCCCTCTGTCTGTATTTCCTGCTTCCTATGATCTCCAGTCTTTCAAACGCAGTGTGTCCAGACATCTCGAAATGAATGGATCTTGAATTTGGCTCTCTCTTGTATTTTGTTTTTCTCTTGGAAGGAACAGTTTTGCTGGCTCATGGCCTTTGGTTCCTTCTTCCTCACATAAAAAAAAAAAAAGTGATAAAGTATAGAGACACAGACACAACTATTTGATACTGATTTCCTTGAGACAGCTTCTACCTGAATGTTGATTCACGTCACTTTCTGTGCACAGTGACCTAAAGAACATGACTCTTGACCATTTCAACTGCAAAACAAGAACGCTCGCTGCATACGATCTTGACTTCATATAACCTGTTAAGTTCCGGAGAGAATGTTCTAAGTAAATAATCACGACATATATATTTTTTTCATTGTAGGCTCTGCATTTATGATGCAGTTCTCACAGCTTATCTATCTATCGATCTGTTTATAGTCACACACTTTAATCTTGGAAAAGGCTGCCACAAAAGTATCTCCTTTATGTCGTCCTTTCCTCCGCTAATAGGATGTTTTCTCTCCACAGCATCGTTCAGTCTCATCCTTGCTCTTCCTCTGTACCTCGCTCCTTCAACCTCTAATATACAAGATCCTAGACAGCCTCGCTTTCCATTCTCTCCGTATGACAAAGAATCTCAAGGTAAATTTTCTTAACCCTTTCTTCAACACATTACTGCATTTCCTTTTTTTTTTTTTATCTTTCTCTGCTGGAGAAAAGAGAATGAAAAGGTGCATCCACAGGTTGGAGGGAACGGAGGCCTGAGAAGAAAGAACACCAGATAAAACCGTTATTGGTATGATAATATCTTACGAGCATGAAGCAATGAGAGAGAGAGAGAGAGAGAGAGAGAGAGAGAGAGACCGTTCCGTACCGAGTACGATGCAATCGTCTCATGACAGTTGCATCGTACAGTGAGAGTAGTATGCAAAATATATGGTAATATCAGTATTTAAGAACTTCCCTGTCGTTCACATTCTTGTTATCTGAAAAAGAAAGCACAATAAAGGCAGATCCTTAAATGTTCCAAATAAAAAGCCAAATGTGATTTGGCATGAAAGTAAATGTTTCTTATACCAACCAGATCCTGAAAACGCCAGATTGGCATAATTATACCAAACCAAGCAACCCTGACGTAAGACATCCTTGGGAAGCAGGCATGACTGGAAACTTGCCAATTACTGAGAGCGATACTTTTTAATTATTATTATTAATCAATAACAGTAAAGACAAGCCATTCTAATACTTTCGCAAGAATAGCTTTCGTTTATTTCTTCCAGTCCATAAATTATGTTCAGGGGGCAAGCCAATTATGGGAAACACTCTCCTCACCCCCTCACCCCAAAAGTATTACCGTTTCGCACTCCCTGTCCAGTGGAAGGTTGCCAGATCCAGGGAATACTATTCGGATTTTATAGAAAGCAAGTCATAACTTCCTTGGGCGATTGTAGACAGTAAACCGCAGGGCACGTCTCTGTTTGTTGTTGTGCTGTTAGATTACTTAATTGTTTACAGTCCATTTTATGACTATTTTTTTTTTTTACAAGCAAGGTAAACACAGCCAACCTTTTCTATTTCTCATCAGACAAAAGAACCTCAACGTAATTCATTTTCCTTCTTATTTTTTATTTTTATTTTTCCTTACAACCTGTCAGCGATATGGTGTGGAAGACCACAATGCAGTTACATATTTTCTGATTTCGGTAATCTGATAACATATTTTTAACATCGTGGTAAACAAGAAGACAAATATGATTTGAATCCCGACCCATTTGTTAACTAACAAATAACATGTCAGCGTATTATTGTATTCGCATTTTCACCTTGTCCTGGCCCTGGTGATTCTACGTGCTCAGTGGCAGAAAAAGAGAATACTAAGGCTGTGCATCCTCTCCACATCACATCTTCGATTGCAGCATCGTGTTCTTGTAATATACTCTTGATACAACGTAGCATTCAACACGGAGAGATGATTGTGTTTTGTTAATCTGGAAAAAAAAAAAAGTATTTATTTATTAGGCCTCGGAATAGAAGGCTCCAATTATGGCGTGGAGAATGAGCAAAAAACCTACCGGAGGTAAAACTGCTACCTGATGACTGTGCCCGTGGCCTCATTACGGCCTCATTATTGCCGGTAGTGGTTAAGCCCATTACCGGCAATACCGTGTTTCCTTCTGGAAAGGTGGGCTCTGAACCTCTGACTCAGTTTAATCCTGAAAGGACATTTATTTCACTTTTTATCATCCTCAACCCGTGGTTATGAGTGTGCTTTTTTTTTTTTTTTTTCCTGGTGTTCATATTTCACTCTTTCACGTCGTTTTCTTTGTTTAAATCTGGCTAATACAAGATCATTTTTATGTAGTTAAGAATAGGATTCTCGTAATGAAATAGGTCAGGAGTTTCTTTCTTCATCAATGCCTCAGATCATTCCTAAGATGACCACAATCATCTGGTGAAACCTGATAGCCTGGATTGGACACAACAAAATGATGTCACCATCAAGAACCACAAGACTGTCATCATGCGGTTTGATCTGGCCACTACTCCCACCTCACCCCCTTCCTTTATGAGGACGATCATACCCTTGAGGTAGTCCAGACTATCAAGCTTCTCCGCAAAACTCTGAACAGCTAAGTACGCTTGGACCAACACACAGCTTCCTCCCTTCAATCCGCCCCCTTCAAGCTCTACATGTCGTGACGACTCAGGTTTTTGGTCTTCCCAAGGGGATCACCGCAACATGTATCAAGCTTTCCTTCTCCCAAAATTGACATATGCCTCAGCATGGTCACCAAGTCTTACTACAACACAAAAGCAAAGATTAGAGTATGTCCAGAAGCGTACCACAATGATAATTCTGGGCTCAGTTTATTTCATCTACTCCACAGCACGTCAGACTCATAGCTTAACAATCATCTCTGAAACCCATCAATCTTACCTCTGGCAGTTTGGACTCAAACTCCTGAACCACCCACGTCACCGCAACTTGCTCTCTTCCTCTGCCCTGACACGAGGTCACGCAATCCGTATCAGCAACAAGGTACAACCAATTTGAGCGAAAACTTATTGTTATAAAAATAGCCCTATTTCTACCATTATCTGAATGATCAACGAACGCATGCTAACAACACTTCCACCAATATTGTTGTTGTTGTTGTTGTTGTTGGAGTAAACCTAGTTATTGTCACTTACTCTAAATTTGGCAGTTACATTTACGTTTGAGGCAGTACCCGCCTTTTATAAATGTTACATTTTAGCTCCATCTGTATTTTCAGGCTTAGGGCTGCCTAACCTTAAATAAACCGTGAATTATTATTATTATTATTATTAAAATATAAAACGCCTAATCACAGGGAAGGCGTTTTCAGTTGTGGTCGGGACCGACAGATTGGCTTGGTGATGCTGCTTCCTCTGTGTTACCCTGCCAGGTAGATGAATGATTTCGATATGCTTTACTTGGTGTTGGAATGAGACTGCCTGACTGCTTTGTGTATGGCCTTAAGATTCTCTCAGACTATCTCCTATAGCTTGTTCGATCTCATCTGGGGGCAGACAAGTCTTAAGTTAATTAAAGCTGGAGGCTGATTGGTTGTCCTATTGCATTCATTGTTAACATTTTAATATTTATTTTATTATAAGGGTTAAATTAACCGTTTGACTATAAGATTTCCCAAATGTTATATATATATATATATATATATATATATATATATACATATATATACATATATATATATATATATATATATATAAAGATAAACACCAACGTAATCAGGAACATCTTTAATAAATTGGTGACGTTTCGACAACTCGTTTGTCATTTTCAAACCTATAGAAAATACAATAAAATCAAAGTAAACACTATGTCTATGATAAAAATACGAAAACTAAAGTAAAAAACCAAAGTAAAACACCATGTCTAATAAAATACAAGTGAAGAATTATTATGATAAGATGAGGAAATGAATTATACATAGCTAACGTTGGTGGGATGCTACTAAGTACAAGGAAAATTTAAACAGAAATACATGTAATAAGACAATACATAAGTCAAACCTTAAAAACAGAGAAGGGGCGTGGAGCAGTCATGTGTGCCCAGTGTGGGCTGTAGGTGGTGAGTGAGGAGTGATTCAGCCAGGAGGCGTGTTACCTCGTCACGACAAGCGTGGACAACAGAAAAATCTGATTCGCTTATGGGATGGCCTAAGGCTTCACAGCAATTTCGGATGGCAGAGAAAGGTGGCCTAGCCATAGGTAGACCGGTTCTATATGACCGTCCCCGATGTTCTGCAATTCTTACTCTTAATTGCCTCTTTGTCTGTCCAATATAAGACGCATTACAGCGACTACAGTTATAATTATAGACAACAGAGGATTGCAGAGCGTCAGGGATTCGGTCTTTATGTTTGAACCATTGTCCAATGGTTGTCGAAACGTCACCAATTTATTAAAGATGTTCCTGATTACGTTGGTGTTTATCTTCATATTGAGACTACGCTTCCCCCATGGTGAATCTATTGCATCTGTATATATATATATATATATATATATATATTTTACGTGTCCGACTCTGGGCAAAGGCTCAGTTATGTGTTAAGATTAATTTAAAAATGAGACCTTACTAAGTTTATCAGATGACCAACATATGGAGTAGTAGGGGTAGGCATCCCCTCCCAGGGAAGTACTACCGCCAAGGTAACGGAAGACTCAGGGTTTTTGGTTTGACCGGGTTTTTGGTTATGACTTTTGGTCACTCGTTCACAAGGCGAATCGCGCACTGCGGTGACGTGCACTGTGCTAGCCCACTGTACAAATTTAATTCTTTTGGTAAAATTAAGTATATTTGTTTTGTTTATCGTTCCCCTAATGCCCCTCCAGAGCCGAGTTTATTTGACTCTCTGTCTTCAGAACTAAGTGTCCGCACCATTAATATTGCATCAGAAATTACTACTCTGGGTGATTTTAATGTCCATAATGTTGAATGGCTCACTTATTCAGCCAGAACTGATGACTCTTGTCTTGAATGTGAGCTATTTGCAGACTCATTTAATCTCACCCAGTTAGTCAGTCAACCCAACCGTGTACCAGACAACCCTGATCAAAATCCCCACCTATTGGACTTGTTTCTAACAACCAATTCAGATAATTATAATGTCGAAGTGAATTCCCCCTTCGGATCCTCTGATGACTGTCTGATTCAAGCCACCAGTTTCATACCTACCACACCCTCCTGCTCTGAGCCTGTCGTGGTGACTAAATGGCACTACGACAGGGCGGACTGGGAGGGACTCCATAATTTTTTCATGGATGTTCCTTGGACCTCCTTTTTCTCCCAAGATGCATATTTCACATTGGGCCACATACAGGATTTCATTAAAGTCGGCATGGAATCATTCATTCCCCATCATAGTTACAGACAGAGATGTAATTCTCCTAAATGGTTTGATCACAATTGTGCTAGATTAACAGAACATAAAACAATAGCCTATAACACTTATACAAGGACCAAAACCAAAGAAGCCTTTAACTATTATAGAAATATCAGAAACCATGCTAAAACTATTATCAATCTTTCTAAATCAAACTTTCTACATAGACAGGCTAACAAACTACTAAACAACGCAAATGACAACAAAATACTCTGGTCAAACCTTAATTCATTCAAAACTAACTTCACTAACACCTTTTCCATTCCACCTTTACAGTCCCCCAATGGAAATCTAGTAAGTGACCCACGTGGAAAAGCCAAACTTCCTGTTGACATTCTTTCAACAAACTCAACCCAAAATACAGAAAATCACAATGTTCCTGTACTTGATTTGATTCCCCTCAAATACCTCCTTTCATGATTCACACCAGATACGTACAAGCTGTATAACAGAATCTCTCGGCAAAGGTACTGGTCCAGATGAAATTCCCTCAACAGTACTTAAAAATTGCTCCTCAGTGTTGGTTCATGTATTGGCAAAATATTTCCACATGCATCCGTACCTCAACTTTTCCAGCCTCTTAGAAAGAAGCAAATATCCATCCTGTTCCTAAAATCGGGACAACTTCTAATCCATCCAACTATAGACCAATTGCAATAACTTCCATTCTCGGTAAAGTTATTGAGACACTAATTAACAAACACATAATCAAGCATCTAGAAATCAATAAATTAATCAATGATCGGCAGTATGGATTTAGACAAGAACGTTCAACTATAGACATTCTTTGATTTCTTACCCATTAGATTAACAAAACAATAGACCAACATGGTGAAACACACACAATAGCACATGATATATCAAAAGCATTTGACAGAGTATGGCACCGGGCCTTATTTTCTAAGATGTCACACTATGGCCTTACATCACTGGTACCTCTAATTTCTTCCTACCTTCATAATAGAAAAATACGGGTCATGGTAGATGGAATTTATTCTTAGTTTCAGTCCATAAATGCTGGCATACCTCAGGGATCAGTTTTGGCGCCAA
The DNA here is from genome assembly GCF_032717465.1 of Coenobita brevimanus. Taxonomy (NCBI): domain Eukaryota; kingdom Metazoa; phylum Arthropoda; class Malacostraca; order Decapoda; family Coenobitidae; genus Coenobita; species Coenobita brevimanus. The sequence continues at coordinate 15,512,371 of NC_136998.1, forward strand.
CCCTCTTTCTCATTCATATAAATGACCTCCTATCTGTCACTCACAACCCAATACACTCTTATGCTGATGACTCGACCCTTCATAGTTCTTTCACATTTATTACCTCCTTTACACAACTTGATATTACAAATTCCCAAATAAATACAGCAATTTCTCTGAACCAGGACCATTCTAAAATTAATCAATGGGAACAAACAAATCTGGTCTCATTTAATGCTCAGAAAACTAAATACATTAATTTCTCCAACAGTAAGAATCCTTCCGACTCTCACATATTTTTAAATTATGTCAATATTCCCATATCCACTACAATTGATATCCTAGGTATTACTCTAAACCCCAACCTAAGCTGGACGGCTTATGTTAAATCCCTTGCTAAAAATGCTTCCAAAAAATTGGGACTTACGTACAGAGTTCGCGAGATCTTCGCTGACGAGCAGATGGCCACAACATACAAAAGTCTTGTGCGTTCTCAGATCGAATACTGTTCACCACTGTGGAGTGGATGTGGAGCGGTTGCATTGAGGCAGTTAGACAAAATTCAAAATAAAGCCATTAGATTAATCAATAATTCAGCCATTATGCAGGACCTTCCTCCATTATTAGTGCGTAAAGATGCTGTTTCTTTAGCATTATTTTATCGATATTTTAACCGTAAGTGCTCTGAAGAACTGGCTTCAATTGTGCCTCCCCTTCACATTTTCTCCCGAAATACTTGGCCAGCTGGGAGCGTCCTTGAACTCACACTCTCCCCTGCAGTGCAGAACCTCTGCTGATCAAAATTCACATGTCCAAAGAACTACTACTCTCTGGAATTCACTTTCTGGGAATTGTTTCCCGCAATCATTTAATCCACTTCACTTCAAATCCAGTTGTTATAAATATTAGCCTATGTGAATGGAAGATACCTTTAGGTATATAGACTTATTTTTTTCCCTCCATTCATTATCTAAAAAAAAAATAATAATAATAAAAGTGAAATGTTGACTTTTCGCAGATCAAAACATTTGAAGGTGAAGTTTTACGAGTTCCTTGATTTTTTCAACATGTTGGCAAATTATGGTAAATTATGTTATTATTGTAACATTATGTAAAACCTAGCATAGTAAAGCATCGGAATTCCCATGGAATATGACATACTCGTTGAATTTTGGTTAACGGTAGGCACAGTGGTTTGGGGGAGGGGGATGTCCCACTCGACATAGCAGACGAATATTCGAATTTACTTGAGCGCATTTTACTGTAGCATCAATTTACATTATGCTGTCTGCTTTCGCTTCATCAGTAAGTGTTCTAGATTTTTTGTTTCAAAAATCAAGCAACAATATCCAAGAAGCTGTGACAGGGTAAGGGCTGCATGATATTTACAACTGAGGGTGACATAGCTTCTTCTCTAATGTCTACCTGTCATTATCATTCTTGGAATTTCGATGTTTTACCAAGTTAGATTTTACACAATATCGCACTAAATGCCATGATTTACATTAATTTGCCTGAGCAAAGGATGAAAAATCAATGTACTCGTAAATAGTTACAGGAATTTGTTTTGATTTGTTGTGAAAATTCAAAATTTCACATGTATCTAGGCCATCTGACAAAGCTAGAAAGATCCCGTTCTTTTATTAATCTATACATATAACTATTTATAACATTTTATTGGGCAATTTTATACTCAAACGGTTAGTGTAACCCTTACGATAAAAACATTTTAAAAATGTGTCTGTGATATTCAATGCACTTAGACATCCAATCAGCTGCCAGCTTTCTAAAGCTTAAGACTAGCTCTTCTCAAGTGAGAACAAATATGCAATCGCTCAACAGTGACATGGCAGTCTGCTATTATGCGAACCAAATTACAATAAACCTAGAAAAATTAACCTACGGGGGTAATTTTGCTGCTTAGGATAATATTCGTATCTGGTTGATGCTTTATTAATCCCTTGATGCACGCGTCGAACAGTACTACCTCCACAAAATTGTAGTCAGCCTGATGGGATCCTTATGTATTGAAGGGGGATGTGAAGGATAAACAACTGCAGCTCGAGAAGTCTCTCATCGATTAAATAAAATCAAGTTGAGATGACAATAGCATAATGAAAATTATGTCATAGAAGTGAAGGGTTGAAGAAATGTTTGTGACCTACCTGGACACAAATGAAGCCAGGTGGTTTTCACCATCACACAATCGAACTTTTCTGGGTTTTGAGAAGTCAACACTACCACTGAGGAGAGCAAGACTAACTGGCTTGAACTCTGTCCGTTTGCACCATAAAAAAGTATTATGAAAACAACGCACAGACCCAACACTAAGATTGGGATTTGCTTATGGATCATCAGAAGGCGATTAAAGGAAAAAATGGGCACTGCAGGAGTAATCTATCAGCGTATAAAAATATAAATAACTTACTGAGTTTTAAAATATATCAAGGAGTTACTAAGGCTCGCCGAGTCAAAGAATTACTTGGAGGAACGCATTACTGATTTCTTGCACTATTTAGAATGATACAGTACTGACCAATAAGAAAAGTATTTGGAACACGGTCCCAAGAGGTGCACATTCTTTCATTCTGAACCAGTGTGAGTTAACTGGGGACAAAGAGTTCAAAACTACTTTGATTAATAATGTGAACGTAGGAGAAGAAGCTTTCTGTGGTGATTGCTACAACAAATATGATCAAAGTAGAGATAGGGGAAAATAGAACAATTTAACTTATTAAAAAAAATGTTGATATTGTTCTTATTTTGAGGGTCCATATCGGACTGAAATAGTTGTAAGCACATAGCATGTTCGATATTCTCTTAATCTGAAGTTTTTTCCCCCTTCTCCACCCGCCCACCCTACGGTAGTTGTTATATTTTACATTTTTCGTCTTCAGTCAGGTGTCTACATATATTATGCAGTATAGTCTATGCCTTTGTCTGCGGTAAGACTATACAGTTTTATGGAATGCCATTGAGCATTCCACTCTTTGAATAGGTGTCTACAGCCTCTGTGCTCTGTGTTCCATGGAAACACACAGACGCAACCTTGCTTTCAGCTCCTCGAATCTTCATTGAATTCTCCTTCCTACTCACAATGCATTCCAATAATTTTCTTGGTTATTTACCGTATACGATTCATATAAATACCATGACTCGTCCATTCAGTTATTAGCCTGCCTAGTCACTTATCAAAGTTTTGTCTCATTTTTTTCGTTGCAAACATTTATCATCTGCGACAATATCTCACCAGTAATCACCAGCCACACAGTCAGCCACCTTCATCAAGTGCTGACGAAGCAGGGAGGAACGAGGACAAGTGGAACTGACTTATGACTTAATGAGGAGACGAAGCCATTATTGAGACCGGGTGGCAGGAGGCAGGAGGTGGTGGAAGGGTGGGAAAGGAATGAAGGAGGAGAGGCAAGAGAAGATGAGATTGTAGTCATGAAGAATGGGATGAGGAAAGCAGAACTGGAAACAACAGAGAGAGAGAGAGAGAGAGAGAGAGAGAGAGAGAGAGAGAGAGAGAGAGAGAGAGAGAGAGAGAGAGAGAGGCAGTGTCTGCTGTGGAAAGCAAGAGGTCTACAGACTGCAAAATTATTTGCATTTGTTTGTGTCCGTTTACCTATCTTCTTAGCTGTATTTTTTGTGGCGCTTATACAAGTAGATTATATTTTTTATATTCTGATATACAGTATCTGGAGTCTTTAACGCGATGTTCACATGACAGATCCAGTAGTAATAACAGTGTACACTGTATCGGTAACGTGCCACGGGAAGGGAGACACCAAGGATAAAACAAGTGGCACACAGTTCGTCAATATTAATGACTTAGAGACAAAGTTTATTATATGCCGACTCCATCGAGGGTCCGGTAATAAGACGCGGAAAGATTCTTTGCTCTCCTTTACCTGTCCTGTTGGAGATACAAATTTCAGTTGCACGTTGATTTTTGTCTAAATTCTGGTTTGTAGGAGAGACAACGAAGGGAGAATGCTGATATTTTCCCATGATGTCTTGTTTTTGCTGCCAGGGCCCGGATGTAATATTCACAGTCGGGCCTCTTGAACGTAGACAATAACCTGGTGTACTATATTCTGACAATAACATACCAATACCCATACACCAATACACCAGTCCTGTATGAGACAGCCCTAGCATGTATTCAATATGGACTGTGGGTGTTAGCGCCGAAGTGGTGACATGTAGAGGTGCATGATACATAGGAGGACTACTGGGCCCTTGGGATCAGGCTGTGAAGCCTATGCCCAGAGTCTTGTACATAAAAAAAAAAAAAAAAAAATGGACTGCCATTGCGTGCTTCCCTCTACCTTCTGTTACTATCAGACCCTAGTGTAAGGCGCGAAGCCTATATGTTGTTTTGCTCCCACTCAGTTCCATGTCTAAGCTATTTTGCTTGATCGTTGGGGCAACATGTACTCCAGGTATGATAACAACACACTGGGAGTCACCTTCTCTCTCAATAACCATCACCTTACTCTTTTCTACATTTACTCTCAAGGCACGACGCTCACAGACAACAGCAAAATTCTGCACTAGTCTACCAAGTTCTTGTCCGGGATTTGCAAGTAGTAGCCTACTGCATCATAAGCATACAACCAATATGAGATATTCCATCCATCACCATTGACTACCAGTGCCATCCCCCTTTCCATTAACCGTGTTTTTAGTTCTCTCATCACCCCATTCATATAGTTTATATATTGAACAACCATGGGGACATCACACAACCTTGTCGCACGCCCACACCGATTATGAACCATTCACTTAGATGCCCATTAACCATTACACATGCTTCGCTACCATCATAAAAACTCTTGACAGCACCTAGCAGCTTACCACCTACACCGAACACACGCAAAATCTTCCGCAATCCTTCTCTGTCTACTTTGTCGTATGCTTTTTCCAGATCCATGAATGCCGTAAACACCTTGTAGTCCTACTCACAAGCCTTCTCCACCATCTGCCTCACTGCAAGTATTTGATCCACATATCCTCTGCCACTCTTAAAGACACCCTGTTCATCACTCACTAGGACTTCTGATATCTCTCTTACTTTCTCTACAATAATTCTGCCATATACCTTCCCTACCACACTCAGTAAACTTATGCCACGATAATTCTTGCGCTCACTTCGCTCACCTTTGTTTTTAGACGGGTACAATCACAGCCCTTTTTCACTCTGCCGGCACAGTTTCACACATCCATGCCTTCTTACATATCTCCAACAAGCATTTCATTCTGCTCTCTCCACGACACTTAATCATCTCTGCATACACCTCATCAACCTCTGCTACTTTCCCATTTTCAGCCACTTCACAGCACTCGTCACCTGTGCGAGTGTCACGTTTCCTGGCACTGCATTCCTTTTCTGCATAGGCTACCCCCCATACCAGTCATGTTTACAGTGACTCTGCTCTCTCTGTTCCCATTCATCAAGCTCTCAAAATATTCGTTCCATCTGGTCCTTTCTTCATCCCCATGGGTTAATACTAATCACCTACATCCTTCATACCTTCAGAACTCTCTCAGCATTCAATTCTTCATTTGTGCACCTCTTTCCAGAATAACTTCGTATTTTCCGAGTAGTTTGTATTCATTTTTCTTCCTAGATCATTTACCTCCTTTTTCCTCTTCACTAGTTTCTTTTCGTGCTTGCTCTCAATATATTCAGTTCTTATTTCAATTGAACCCCTGTCCCGTAACCGCTCTAGCCACTTCTTCCTGTTATCCTCCATTGCTCTCTTAACCTCTTCATCCCACCATAATAATAATAATAATAATAATAATAATTATTATTATTATTATTATTATTATTATTATTAAGATGTGACAGGACTGTGTAAATGAATGTACTCATTGCCAGTTGTGTTTTTGAGAAATTTCTGTAAAATTAAAATTAAATGTAGAAAGAACTGTCTTTGCTTAGTCCTTTTCACAGATACACAAATATGTGTTGATTTGGTTAGTTTTATAAAGGTCGCTGCTTGGTTACATAAAATTCTGGCAATGTTGCCTGAAAGTTGCAAAAAACGTTATTGTGCAATGTTGTGACAACTTTAAGAAAACCATACAAGATTACGTTCTCACAATGCAGTGTCATAACGTTCTGGCAACAAAAACACAACGTTGTGGTAACGTTGCTGCAACGTAATATTGTTTGCTGGGTAATCCCCCTCCATCGCCATATGCGTGTTCAGACTTATGCTTGGACCAGGGACATAACTGAAACAAAACACCACCTTATCGTCACAGCCAGAGGAATTCGAACCCTAGCTGTGAGAGATGACAGCTTGTAACGGAAACAAAGGCGATAAGAAAACACTCCTTCTGATAAGACAGAATTGTGAACTTGTGTAAGCCCCATTGCAGTACCAGTTATATCAGGGAGACGATAGCCCGTAGCTAAGAAAAACCGAATTCGATTCTGGAATAGTCAGTTTCCTACAATAATGTTTATCATCAAGTGTCCCCCGTTCACCAGCAGTATAAGAACCTTCATGAAAATTGTAGAGGAAGATTGTAGTATAGTAGAATTAATAATCTGTCTAAATGATCCTTGTGCAGTTGTTAAGTATAAATCTTACCCTTCTGGTGCGTTGGCTTCCATATACCCCATTACAGTACCAGTTTATGGGGTGGCTGTGGCTGGTAATGTATGTGTTGGGGTGGGTCCGCCTTTAGTGGCTGCTGCCCCGTTACTTGTTCGGCTTTCGCTGGTGCCTAATTTATTGACATATATAATGTAAAAACAAGGGCATGGAGCCAAACTGCAACTGTTATAATTTCTGACAAACCATCTTTACTGAAATGTGCTAATCTTATCTTTCACTTGAGAATGTTAGACAGTTTGGTAAAGAATTTTTTTCTAAGTACTGAAACATTCTTACATAAAATTAATAACCTGGTAACTTCTGGTATCGGTTAGTTAATCGGGCCGTGGAAATAAAAGAAATCATACAGATATAATTACAGGATCAGCCACCCTTTTGGAGATGAAACATTTAGTTCTTTTTTGTTTTCATTTCCTTGATTATTGGCAGGACATAATAAAAACTTTATGCTGTTATTTAGACTCTCACGTTTTTTGCTGGTTCCTTTTTGTGTTTGGTATTATCTGCTGAGCCAACCAGTCTCATTTGTTTCCTTCTGCGATGATTAATTCAGTAACGTTGCATTTGTTTCCAGGTTGTGATGAGGACTGACCACGATAATATATATATATATATATATATATATATATATATATATATATATATATATATATATATATATATATATATATATATACATAGCCTATGATTTCATCATCCTTTGTGTAATTCTAACGTACAGTATGCTGCATGTTTGATCACGAGCGTGTTCTACCTCACTCCCCCCCTCCTCCCTTATAGTAGAGTAAGTCGTTCTTTCTGTTATTCAGAGCAGGAGTGTCAACTCTTTGTCCCCTATGGCTTCGTTTGCGCGTCCTTCTTACAAGTTGTATCAAGCTCTGCCGGCCCCTATATAATGAGCTCAGTCTCTGCATTATTGCCTCTTAGATCTACTCCTCATTTTGTTCACATCTCTATCCTCCCCTGTACAGTTGTTATTATTGTGAGTGCTCAGGAAGTCTCCAACCATCTAGCAGCTGTGTGATTTGAGTATAACTGTTATTGCATTTTTTCTTGTATTGTGTAGCATAAGGTGTTAATTCTTAGGCCTAGTAAGGTTTTTGTGATTCATTTGTTTTGGGTGTCAGCCCTTATTAATAATATTTTGTATATGTAATAATATATTTTGCTTTAACCCGCCCCGTCCCGGCAACTTTTCGACCACTGGTACCCCCCAATCCCGGGCAATTTTCGACCTTTTTTTTTTTTTTGCTTAAACTTTCGCTTTTGGTCAGAAACAATGGCCGGTGGCAAAGAAAGTGGTCCCTGGGGTCCCTAATTAGCTTAACCAGGTATGCGTTCGTCCCACCTGGTCCCGTGTTCTCCCTATGCGGTGTGAGCATCAAACGTTTTCTATGGTATTATAAGTTTGGGAAACCAATGAAAGTAAGTAGAAATGAATTTATTACAAACATAAAAACATGTGATAAAAGAGTATATTGGATTTTATACAAAAATAGAGCAGAAATAACCATTGTACCATCGTGAGAAACGAGCAAAATCGGCCAACTTGGTTCCCATGAATCGCTAACATTCTAAAATCATGATACATATAATTTTTTTTACTTACATAATACTTCTACAATAACATTATACCATTTTACAATATATTGAACTGTTTTTACGTATTCACAGGCCTTTTGATAACATTTAGCGTAATGCTAGCGCTAAATTACGTAGTGAGTGAACTCGCTGTGACTGATGTTTCAACTCGTATTGTGCTTTTTCTACTAACATAATACCTTTCTAATATTATTATACACTTTTCAACTTTATATAACTGTTTTGAGATTATTTCAGGCCTTACGTAAATATATAGCGTAATATTAGCGCATAGTAACACACACGGTGAAGTCGCTATGACAACTAATTCAACTTACAACCTATTTTTTTACTTATATAATTATTCTACACTAATATTGCACATGTGAACACTTGATATAATTGATATTACATCATTTCTGAACGTACAATGGAACTTAGCGTCATATTTGCGCGTACTTACACAGGGAGTGTTATCGCGATATCATTTGTTTCATCTTACACAAGTAATCAACTTATAAAATACCTTACTACTAACATTACAACATCATCCACTGTATATAATTCCTATCACATACTTACTGACCAGAATGTGGGTGTACTCGTGACATCAATTATGACAACTTACAGTAATGTTCAACTTATACGTTTTATTCATGCTAACATTACACCCGTTTCCACTTTATTTCCTTGCTATCACATATTTACTGACCAGATTTACACAGTGGTTTTGATAACAATTCTTTCCACTTACACTAATTCTCATCTTATACATTACTTTTCTGAAAAAATAACACCCGTTTCAACTTTATATTTGACTTAGCACCTACTGACTGGCCTTACCATTATCATGAGCGTCATTTCGCCTTCCCACACAGTTTCAGAAGTGTACGAGATTATGATATTCCTTGAAACAAGGCTGAAGGCACAACGCAACATTGCACTCGACACACTCGTATCTTGTGTCTTTTCTCTGCGTTGATGGTCTGACTGTCGAGTGCTTACATACATGGCAGCGACGCTGGGGTTTACGACGGTTTGGTTCGGAAGGGATTGCGCTGGGGTAGTGGCGGGCTGCAAGACGTAGGGGAGTCTGAGCAGCACGGGGGGCGTGGGGGCGGTGTGGGGGTCTTTCCTGGGCATGCTTGGCGATTATTTCACGTGCCAGCTCCCTCACAAACCCCTCAAAGGTCTCGGATACTCCGGTGGTCATTGCGTGCAGGTAGTGGGCGTTCAGGACCGTGATGTCGAGCAAGTGGAAAAAGAGTTTCTTGTACCACTTCATCGTTGTCCTGGCACAGTCAACGCTTGAAATCATCGAGTCTGACTGATCAACTTGCCTCATGTTCAGATTATAGGCAAGTACAGACTCTGGTTTCCATACGTTGCGCCTCCTCTCGCTACGGTGATCCACGGAGTCTGTGCGGTGCATCAGGGGGCTGTGAACAGTTGATAGGAGGCAAACTTCCCTGTTGTGGTTCCACAGGGTGGCAAGGATGTTATTGGCCTGGAAGAAAACCACCTCGTTCTTGTCAAGTTTCCTCCCTATCTTGACCATATGGCGACGGTTTCTCTTGACTGTACCACAGACTCCGGTGTCGTGTTGGTGGAGGAACCTAGCGAGAAGAGGGCTAGTGTACCAGTTGTCCAGGTACAAAACATGACCACGATGAAGGTACTCTTCTATCATTGTCTTCACCACGGCCCCAGAGAGTCCTATACTCCGATCTTCTATTATATCTGTCTGTGCGCCCGTGTACAAGACTATGTCTTGCACATAACCGGTCTTACAGTCACACATAACAAAGATCTTGAACCCGAAACGGTGTCTCTTGCTGGGTATATACTGCCTAAAGGAAATATTGCCTCTCCACAACACAAGACTCTCGTCTATGACGAGGTCTCTGTAGGGATAAAATGAGGAGCGGAACATTTCCCGTAAATGATCAAATACCAGCCTAATTCTCCTCATTTTATCGGTGTTATTTGCATTGGCTGGATCATCTGCATCAAAAAAGTGGAGGCGGCCGAGAATAAACTGAAATCTATTACGACCCATCACCTTTCCAAAGAAAGGTGTTAGGATGATTGGGTCCGTTGTCCAATAGGCAGGAATTTGATTTTTCTTCACCACACCCATCAAGATTACCAGGGCCAAAAATAGGAACATCTCTGATATAGTCACGGGAAAGTCATACTGTTCTGCATGCTTGCTAGTGGTTCCTAGGCGTTCACTTTCAAGGCGCTGGGATTGTGAAAATATATTCGTCTCTTCTACTATGCGCCCAACAAACGCCTCATCAAAAAACAAATTGAAAAAATCTAAACGTGACGACCCAGCATTTACACCTGGAGCCGTGCAACCTGACCGCCACTCCTCAGTGAACTGGTGAATGATGGGAGTAAAATTACTCCCATCCTCCCAGTTCCACGTGACACCACCGTCTCCAGCCACGTCACCATCGTCCCCTTCGTCAGGGTGGGGAGGTGAGGGTGGTGGGGGTGGTGGGGGTGGTGGAGAGCGGCGCCTCTCATCACTCGCACTTCTCTTCCCTCTCCCTTTTCCTTTACCCTTTCCCTTCCCTTTCTTTCCTTTCCCCACATCCTGGGGCTGTGGGGAGGAAGTTTGGGCATATTCAGGGGCGAAAGAAGTGCTGGGGAGTGACTCAACCTCCTCTCCCCTAGGCCTACGAGCACCACGTGCTCGTGCTGCCTCCCTCCCACCAATGGCCCCTTCACCCCGCACTACCCCCACACCACTCTCACTTTCACCCCGCGCTGCCGCCACAACACTTTCCCTTTCTCCCAGCAATCCCACCACACCACTTGCTACTTCCCCAGACAAAGTACTTGAACCATACCTTAGGTGTCGTGTCGCCCCGCCTTCTGATCCACGTGGTGATATTTTTTCCTTTCCCAACCACTCGGCGATATCACGTCCTAGCCCTCCGTCATCCTCATCGTCCTCATCCTCGTCCTGATCAGAATCGTGATGGAGAGATAGCTGTGCACGTGGTTGGGGAGCAGCCTGGCCTTCCCTTGCCTTACGGTATGTCACATACCGCGATTTTCGGGGCGAAGGGACCTCCTCATCACTGCTACTTATTTCTTCCTCTGGCTGGACGTAATCGCGATCCACCACATCATCATCGAGTGGAGAATCACTGTCTCCAGTGAAGGCTTCCAGGACGGATGCAATTTGCTCATCTGAGAGACCTTTCCGCGCCATGTCTGACCTGGGTCACTGCTGGCAGGTGAGTGACCGAGACAAGGGCGAGTGCGGGTCACGCGGGGTCTAGGACGCTGCCCGCCTGGCGGCAGGTAGGGGAGGCTTGGGTACCCGGGCGAAACGAAAATCTCCCGCGAATTTTGAAATTTGTGGAAATAATGAACCTTGCAATTGCAGGACGTTGAAGTACGTCCTCGGGACTGGCTGTGACAAAACGTGAGGACGTGGAAGTACGTCCTCGGGACGGCGCGGGTTAACTGAGCATTATCCAGTGTATTCTCATTTTATCAGGGCTGACTTAGATAAATTTACTCTTGCTAATTTCGTGTTAAGAGAGGCTATAGCAGTTAACCATAGATTTAACCTGTTTTTTGCCATTACGTTATCCTTATGAGTCCTGAATGTTTTGTTGTTAGTTTGAGCATTAAACTTTAACTTGTAATTTTACCTAACTCTTTATTTTGAACCTGGAACTTTGCGGGACAGTTTTCTCCGTTCCGTAACATAAATTTGGCGACCTCGCCAGGATATTCAGGATATTATCATAAGGATATTGCTTGATATTTTGTGACTGTGATTTATTCATGATGTCTACTATTACTACACTTGATGAAGCCAAAGATTTTTTGTCAAATGTGCAAACAGTGTGTGATGTAGAAAACAGAACAAAGAATGAACTTAAGCTTGTTGCTCAACAATTGGGAATTGCAGTTCACTCTCATCATTCTAAAGATCAAATTGTTGACATGATTAATGAAAGCTTGTTTAATGTAACTCCTCCAAATGAGCAAACGCAGATTGAAATAGCTAAGTTACAGCTAGCTCTGCAGGAGGCTCGTGTTAAGGAAGCTGAGTTTCAGGCTCGTGCTAAGGAGGCTGAGTCTCAGGCTAACGAGGCGGAGTCTCAGGCTTGTATTCAGGAGGCTGAATTTCAGGCAAATGCTCGTATTCAGGAGGCACAGGCACAGGCTCAGGCACAAATTGAACTAGCTAGGATTCAGGCAGACCATGAGTATCGCATGAAACAAGGTGGAACTGGATCATCTAGCTCTGATGATTTTGATGTGGCTAAAAATGTTAAACTTGTCCCTCCTTTTAATGAATCTGATTTAACAAAGTATTTTCAGTTGTTTGAGAGGGTAGCTACAGGTTTTAATTGGCCCAAAAAGTATTGGCCAGTACTCCTTCAAACTGTTCTCACCAGTAAAGCTCAAGTAACTTATGCATCTTTGCCTCAGGATCAATCTGATAATTATGATGTAGTTAAGAGCTTGATTCTTAAGGCTTATGAGCTTGTTCCTGAAGCCTATAGAGTAAAATTTAGGACAACTTATAAGCAAGATAAGCAATCCCATGTTGAGTATGCAAAAACAAGAAGATCTGTTAGAGCAGTGGTTAAATTCTAAGAATGTGGATTCTGATTTTGACAAATTGAAGCAGATGATTTTGCTGGAGGACTTCAAAAGGTGTATTAATAAAGATGTAAGCCTATATCTTGATGAGAAAATAATAGATAATTTGTCTGATGCTGCAGTTTTAGCTGATGAATATGTTCTCACTCACAAGAGATATTCTAAAGAAAAAAGGAAAGCTGAGAGTAAGTACGTTGCCTCTACTCAGAGTACAGGTAACAGGAAAGAGAATAAAGATGATGTTTCTCAGGAAGTAAATACCAGCTCCACCTCTAGATTTCAGAAAAGTAAATGTACTTATTGTAGTAAGCTTGGTCATACTACGGAGAAATGTTTCAGGAGACAGCGTGATGTGAACAAAAGGAGTCTTTAAATATTCAGTCAATTGATCTAGTGTCCACCCTTGAGAGTTCCCAGAATTCTTTAACCGAGTTAACTGAACCTGCTTTGAGGGGTAAATTAAATTCTCATGATGGAGCTCCTCTTTTGAGCAGTAACGTGGGTGACACTCTCAAGAGTTCATGTGCTAATTTCCTGTCTGAAGGTGTTGTCAGTCCTCTGGACAGTAATGACAGGAAATCAGTTAAAATTTATCGTGATACAGGTGCTTGCCAATCCCTTATGCTGACCAGTGTTCTAGGCTCTAATGTTAATTCCTCTGATGAAACTGTAATCTTACAAGGTGTAGGGAATAATTACTTCTCTGTCCTTCTGTGCAGAGTGAATTTAGAGTCTGGTTTTGTTAATGGTTCCGTTATGGTTGGGTTGGTTGAGACACTCCCAATGTCAGGTGTAACTTTCTTACTTGGAAATGAAATTGGTGGATGTCAAGTGTGTCCAGCTCCTCAGTTGTCTAGTGAGCCAATGGCTGTGGCCCGGGATTGTGATGTCCCTGATGTGTTCCCTGCATGTGCTGTCACTAGGGCTAAGTCTAAAGTTACTGGTGACTTAGAGGATAATGATGATGATGATGTTATCCTAGCTGACACTTTTCTTGCTAATTTGGACCACTCACCAGATGAGGCAGTACCCCGTAGTGTTGATAATTTGTCTCGTCAAGAGTTGGTTGAGTTGCAGGTTGCTGACCCTGAGTTGAAAGGTCTAGCTAACTCTCCTTGCAGTGAGGAAGAGTCAGCCGGTGCTTCTACTTGTTATTATATAAAGTCAGGAGTACTTATGAGGAAGTGGAGACCCCTAACAGCATCAGCCGACTGTGAGTGGGAGGTTGTACATCAAGCTGTCATTCCTCGTGTTTGTAGGCAGGATATCATTAGAGTAGCTCATGATTCCAGTTTGGCAGGACACCTTGGAGTGAGAAAGACTGTGGCACGCATTTTGAAACACTTCTACTGGCCAGGTATCTTCAGGGATGTTTCCTGGTATTGTAAGTCTTGTCACACCTGTCAACTTGTGGGGAAGTGTATTCAGACCGAAAAGGTTGCACCTCTAGTTCCCATTCCTCCTTTTGAGGCGCCATTCACCCGTGTGTTGGTGGATATTGTGGGCCCTATTCCTAAGACTTCTTCAGGATTTTCTTATGTGTTGACCCTGATTGATATGACTACTCGTTATCCTGAAGCCATTCCACTTAGAAATATCTCAGCAAAGAACGTGGTTAAGGAAATGCTAGGGTTCTTCACAAAGTTTGGTCTGCCCAAGGAGGTACAGTCAGACCGGGGAAGTAATTTCATGTCAAATGTTTTCAAGCAGTCTCTGAAAGAGTTGGGCATCACCCAGATCACGTCTTCAGCTTTCCATCCCCAGACCCAAGGAGCGTTGGAGAGATATAATCAAACACTCAAATCGATGCTCAAGAAATACTGTTTGGAACATCAGAAAGACTGGGATAAAGGTCTTCCATTCGTTGTATTTGCCACAAGAGAATCTCCAAATGAATCACTGGGCTTCTCACCTTTTGAACTACTGTTTGGCCATGAGGTAAGAGGACCCCTTAAGCTACTCAAGGAATGCTGGCTGTCGGAGGAAGATGACGTCAACCTGCTGGAGTATGTGATGAAGTTCAAAGAACGGCTGTCCACTGCTTTACAACTGGGGAGAGAGAATTTAGGAGCTGCTCAGGAGAAGATGAAGACTTGGTATGATAAGAAGTCCAGGTTACGCCGCAGCCGGGAGATCAGGTTTTGATTCTGCTACCGGTGCATGGGCAACCTCTTCAAGCCAAGTTTAGTGGTCCTTATTTCGTGGAGAAGAAACTCAGTGATGTCAACTATGTCATCGCCATACCAGATCGTAGAAAGAACAAGCAACTTTGTCACATCAACATGCTGAAGTTATATCACAGGCGGGACGAAAATAACCCAGTCTGCACTGTAGCTGTTCCACCCGAGTCTGCAAGTGAAGTTCTCCCATGCAGCATGAGCCTGAGTGATAGTTTGGGGAAGAATCCTTATATCATGAATGATCCCCAGATTAAGCTTTCTCATCTAACTCCCGAGGAAAGGCAGGAGTTTTCGGCATTACTGCAGGAGTACCTGCAAGTGTTCCGTGCCACTCCAGGAAGAACTACAGTACTGTGTTGATGCATGATGTCGATGTTGGAGACGCAAAGCCAATTAAATTGCCTCCTTACCGTGTGAACCCAGTGAAAGTTCCTCTCATCCAGAAGGAGCTTGGCTACCTGTTGGACCACAAGATGATTGAGCCCTGTCAGAGCGAGTGGAGTTCTCCTGTCACTCTAGTCCCTAAGCCAGGTGGGTCACAGCGGCTTTGCATTGACTACAGACGTGTTAATCAGATAACCAAAACAGACACTTACCCTCTCCCTCGTGTGGAAGATTGCATAGACAAGATTGGAAAGGCTAGGTACATAAGTAAGTTTAATTTGTTAAAGGGATACTGGCAAGTACCTATGACTGAACGTGCTAGGGAGATCTCATGTTTTGTAACACTAGGAAAGACTTTTGCATGTTCTGTAATGCCATATGGTATGAAGACTGCACCAGCCACATTTCAGAAGCTCATGAATGTTGTAACAGAGGGTTTGGCAGGGTGTGTTTTTTATATTGATGATGTATAAACCTTCAGTGACACCTGGAAAGATCACCTATGCCATGTCAGTAAATTTCTTGAGCGTTTGGTTCAGGCTAATCTTGTAGTTAATTTATCTAAGTGTGAGTTTGGTCCAGCTGAAGTTCAGTACCTTGGGTACGTAATTGGTGATGGACATGTTGCACCATCAGGAGCTAAGGTTCAGGTTATAAGTGATCTTCCCAGACCTAAAAGTAGGAAAGAGCTACAAAAATTTTTGGGAATGGTAGGTTATTACAGGAGATTTGTTCTTAACTTTTCAATTCTTGTATCACCACTTACAGACCTACTGAAAAAGGGAGTTAAATTTGTCTGGACCGATAACTGTGAATCCTCTTTCAGTAAACTTAAAGCTATCCTATTAAGTCAGCCAGTACTCGCTACTCCAAATTTTGCTAAGCCTTTTAAGATGGCTGTTGACGCAAGTGATACAGGAGCTGGGGCTGTTTTGCTGCAAGAGGATGATCAGGGTATTGAACACCCTGTATCTTATTACAGTAAGAAGTTCACTCCACCTCAAAAGAACTACTCAACTATTGAGAAAGAGCTTTTGGCCTTGATTTTGGGTTTACACCATTTTTCATTTTATTTGTGTTCTGGTTTTCACCCCATAGTCATTTATACCGATCATAACCCACTGAAATTCCTTAGTAAGTTTAAAGATAAAAATCAGAGATTGACAAGATGGAGTCTACTTCTTCAGGAGTATTCATTAGTCATACAACATATCAAGGGGAAAGAAAATGTTATTGCAGATTGCTTATCTAGACTTTAGACAGATTGTTTTAGAGTAATAAGAAATTTCCTTTGTAAATTTCTTTTTCTTTGTGGGGAGGTGTTACATAGCCTATGATTTCATCATCCTTTGTGTAATTCTAACGTACAGTATGCTGCATGTTTGATCACGAGCGTGTTCTACCTCACTCCCCCCCTCCTCCCTTATAGTAGAGTAAGTCGTTCTTTCTGTTGTTCAGAGCAGGAGTGTCAACTCTTTGTCCCCTATGGCTTCATTTGCGCGTCCTTCTTACAAGTTGTATCAAGCTCTGCCGGCCCCTATATAATGAGCTCAGTCTCTGCATTATTGCCACTTAGATCTACTCCTCATTTTGTTCACATCTCTATCCTCCCCTGTACAGTTGTTATTATTGTGAGTGCTCAGGAAGTCTCCAACCATTTAGCTGCTGTGTGATTTGAGTATAACTGTTATTGCATTTTTTCTTGTACTGTGTAGCATAAGGTGTTAATTCTTAGGCCTAGTAAGGTTTTTGTGATTCATGTGTTTTGGGTGTCAGCCCTTATTAATAATATTTTGTATATGTATTAGTATATCTTGCGTTAACTGAGCATTATCCAGTGTATTCTCATTTTATCAGGGCTGACTTAGATAAATTTACTCTTGCTAATTTCGTGTTAATAGAGGCTATAGCAGTTAACCATATATTTAACCTGTTTTTTGCCATTACATTATCCTTATGAGTCCTGAATATTTTGTTGTTAGTTTGAGCATTAAACTTTAACTTGTAATTTTACCTAACTCTTTGTTTTGAACCTGGAACTTTGCGGGAGAGTTTTCTCTGTTCCGTAACAATACATACATACATATATATATATATATATATATATATATATATATATATATATATATATATATATATATATATATATATATATACATAGGCCGTTTCCCCCAAGGAAAGGGAGGTAGCCGAGACAGGACGACTCACTCTCCATTTACTCATCCATTCAAACACATTCATTCGCATCTTAGTCCCAAAGGGGAGAACTGACAGATCCTCACCGCATCACACCGCACAAGGGTCAACTGCACAATGCAATCAGTGACATTCACAGCAGGGCCCGACAGCAGAACTGGTTTACTTCTGCCACATCATAACAGACCCATCCCCTTACCCGCACCTGACGTGACTAGCTGATCAGACCAAATGCGGGAGAATATCCCCTCCAGGCTGCGTCATCACTTATTCATTCACAATTTCTCTCCATTTATTTCTGTCACGCACAGCCACTCTTCCTTGCTCAACAGACATCCCTCTCATATCCAGCGCTCTCTTCACACTGTCCATCCATCCTATTCGTGGTCTTCCTCTCAGTCTTACACCTCTCACATCAGATCTAGTTATCTTTTTCACCAATCGCTCATTATCCATTCTCTCCATATGCCCAAACCATTGCAACACCCTCTGCTCAACTCTACCATGTTGTTTATCATAGTACTTGAAGCCCTCTCACGTGACTTTAGAAACGGACTCCCGTGGGAGATGTTGTATGCTGATGATTTGGTGTTGATTGCAGAGAACGAAAGGGAGGCGGAGGAAAGGTTTAGTAAGTGGAGAGATGGTATGGGGCACAAAGGCTTAAGGGTAAATGCAGATAAAACAAAAGTGATGATATCTATGGTTGGTGGCGGTACTGTCAAAGACGAGGGAGAGTGGCCATGTGCAGTTTGCCACAAGGGCGTGGGAAGTACTTGTATCTTGTGCGGTGTTTGTGATAAATGGGTGCACAAGAGATGTAGTGGTATCAGAGGTAGACTGCAAAATAATGCTGATTTTATGTGTACAGTGTGTCGGGTAGAGCAGGTGGAGATTGTCAGGCGTGAAAGGATTGAACTTGCTGGTGAATCTCTTGAGTGCGTGGAAGAGTTTTGTTATTTGGGAGACATGTTGTGTGCTGGAGGTGGGGCTGGAGCTAGCTCTGTGGTTAGGGTGAGAAGTGGTTGGAAGAAATTCAGGGAGCTCTTGCCTCTTCTGACACTGAGTGGGCTCTCCCTACGGGCTAAGGGGTCTTTCTATGCGGCATGTGTTAAGAGTGTAATGCTGCATGGTAGTGAGACCTGGGCAGTCAAGGAGGAGGATATTCGCCAGCTCAGACGTACAGAAATGACAATGATTAGGTGGATGTGCAGTGCGTTCCTGCGTGCAAGGTGGGGGGGGGGGAGCTGGGTTTACGATGGAAGAGTTGAGAGGTAGGATGGGACTGGAGTGTATTGGTGTTGTGATGGGGAGAGGTAGATTGAGATGGTTTGGAGATGTGGAGAGGATGGGGGATGGTAATTGGGTGAAGAAGGTGAGAAGTGTTAATATTGGGGGGTGGGGTTATGAGGGGTAGACCGAGAAAGACATGGGACGAGGTCATTAAGTGTGACCTCAGGGTTATGGGACTGAACAGGGAGGCTGCAATGGATCGTGCAGCGTGGAAAGCCGCCATTAGGTGACCAAGGCCGACGCATGCATGTTGGAGTCTTTAAAAATGAAACGAAAATGAAACGAAATACAGGGTGATCCTTATTTTTAACTTGAAAAAATCGCTTCATCTCCTGCCAAACTTCTTTCCTATTGACTAAGAAATGGTGTATGCACTTCTTCATGGTTATTAGATAATTTCAACTCGTGCCGCATCACGTTCAAAGTTATATTATTATGACGTAATGTCAATATGCTATTGGATTACCTAGGTCTCCCTCTTTGCAGAGTATTAGCCCCTCATAAGCTATGATATCATGGGGCCCAATACCCATTCATTGTTTCCTAGTTTTATGGCTTGTAATTGCTGCCAGCTGAAGCCTTCTTTGCATCTGGATACTCTTGCCCATGTTGCCCAAAGACCTGGAGAAGAAACAGCCGTTGATGGTCGTTCTTGTTCAGCACTGGATTAAATTCTTGAATCAGTGCTACCTCTCTTTCAGCAGTCATTTTTTACCTGTAGTCCCTGGACGATGTGGTCAGTTTCCTTGTAATCCTCATGACCTGCCCTTGTGGACTGATCGAATTCTAGGAATGAATGAGGAAGACCAAGCAGTGGGAAGATGTTCCTGTTGTTACTGGTTACAAAACTTGAGATAGTTTTGATTCAGTGCTGTCACCTCAAGTTCAGCTGTTGTTCTATTTTGATGATCTTTGCTTCCATCTTCGTTAAGAGCTCTCACCATTTTTCGTTTCTGTTTAGGGTTAACCGATAAAAAAAGCCAATCCAACTAATTACTCAGACAAATACCACAAGTGACGACCAAATGCTTTCAAGCAACTTGTGATATTTCCTTATCAGGATAAAGTGACAATTTCTGGAGAAGCCTCAGATCGTTTGCTAGAGCTGGAGCTCCTTCTGTTGCCATAAACCATGATTTCAGGTATTGCTTCATGATGAACACAACAAACCGCTTTAATTCTCGGCCTTGCTTCAGTGTGATGCTTGTCTGATGATTTAAGAGATAGACTTTGATGCTGTTACTTTAGCCATCCATCTGGCATGATGGCAAGCACTAGGGTGTTGAAACCGTGTTCCACAGGGCAGTAAACCACCCAAGACAACACTGGACAGTTCTAGCAGTTCTCGATAACCATCACGAGGTTGGTTTTCTTGCATCTTTTTCATACAAAATGCTATGTGCTCATCACATTGCTCACTATCACTCGCCGACATTTCCTCACTGTCATTTAAGGTCTGTGTCAGTAGTATTCCACTTGGCTTTGAACTGCTTCAATATGTGAATGTCTGAACCAGAGGACAGTCCAAGGCAAATGGTGAAGGCGTTTTGAACAAGGATCTCAAAAATGTAATGCCCACAAGCCTGGTGGAGGGGATCCTTGTGCAGCTGTTGTAGAATACGGGTGCACGCCCCCACCCACAATCCGGTATTGCTGGCAGTGGTGTCGAATGCCATTCCTATCACACGATCAGATATTCTCCAGTCATTCAAAGTTTCAATGATGACATTGGCCATGGCCTTTCCTGTCCCTAATTCCAAACTGGGTACATTCAAAAGCTTTGAAACTCCATCACCTGAGACGGGAATTAGAAGGAGTTCAGTGACATTTGCTCCTGTTATATCGGGAATTAGTTTTCCATCCCAGTGACTACAAGTGGCGCAGTTGGATGGGATGATTTCTTCAGCCATGAACCATGATTTCAGGTACTGCTTCATGATGAACACAACAAACCACGTCAGTCCTCTGTTTCAGATTCCCTCCAACTCTTGATTCGATCTCGGTGGATACTTTGCCTGTTGATAGCATACACCGTTAGATATTCCCACAGGCAGAAATGGTCGCCGAAAACAGATGGACTGCAGCTCGGTCTGAAGTCTTGGCTCGATCTAAAGCAGCAGCAAATGGAGAAGTGACAACTGTTTTTCGTGCTTGTTGGCGTTGCAGAGGAGGAGCTGCACAGTACATTATATATATATATATATATATATATATATATATATATATATATATATATATATATATCCCTTTCTCTCTCTCTGTCTCTGTCTCTCTCTCTCTCTATACACTGTACACACACACACACACACACACACACACACACACACACACACAAAGAAGAAGGAAGCAAAACCAGGGGCCTGAAAATTGACCCCTCCAAAAATAAACAAAAACAAGAAAAGAGAGAGCCGAATTCAAGATCCATTTATTTCAAGATGCCTGGATACACTGCTTTTGAAAGACTGGAGATTGTAGGCAGTAGGAAACACAAACAGAAGGAGACAGTTCCAGAGTTAACTTGTTCCATACATGAAGCACTGGGAGTAGTGGATAACTCTTGCATTAGAGAGTTGGAGGGAAAAGGAATTAGATTTTGTTGCTAGAAGGATGCTACGTGCCAGGCGTAGTGCTTGAGGGATGCAAGCAGACGTTTCAGAGAAACAGTGACTATTGAAGTAGCGATCGAAAAGAGAAAAAGATGCAAAGGTGCAGTGAAGAGACTGGTTGAAGGCAGCCGGTAAGAGGAGAAGAGTTAATGAGATGAAAAACTTTTGACTTCACCCTATTAAGAAGGGCTGTGTCTTGGGAGCCTCTCGATACATGAAAGTTGTACTCTACACAGGGACAAATAAAACCTGTGTATTAAGTCAACTACTGTGCAGGAGTAAAGAAGGTACATAGTCGGCCTAATCTCCTGGAAGCAGATTTTACAAGAGAGGTAATAATTTTATTCTTTCCAAGATAAGTCCCCAGAGAATCAAATCCCTAATAGCTATGTTTAATGAGGATGCAGGATTAAGCTGAATATTGTTAAAAATTAGAGGGTAGGCTACTCCTGTGGAAGATTGTGGCAGGTTGATAGATGAAAGGACTGACTTTTTGATCCATTAAAAACAACGAGGTTATTTTTACCCAAATCAGAAATATGAGCCAAGTCAGACATTAAGTGCGACATAGCCTCATCCCTTGTTTGTTGATGTAACTGTTGAGATGGATGCTGCGAGAAGCGAATGGAAAGGTCAAGGGTGGAGTCATCAGCGAATGAGTAGATAGGGTTAGATGTCCAGCTTAGAAGGTCATTGATGAATGAAAGAAAGAGAGTTGGTGATAGGACAGAGCCCTGAGGAACACCATTATTCATAGCTCTAGGAGAAGAACAGTGGCCGTATACAACAGCTGCTATAGAACATGAGGAAATGAAGCTAGAAATGAAGGCTCAGACAGAAAAATAGATACTGTAAGAGGACAGTTTGTTAATTAAAGATTTATACTAGACTCGATCGGAAGCCTTTGAGATGTCAAGTGTAACGGCAAAGCTTTCGGCAAAGTCCCGAAAGAAAGATGACCAGGAGTCTGAAAGGTAGGTTAGAAGATCACCAGTGGAGTGTCCCTAACGAAACCCATACTAATGATCAGAAAGACGGTTGTGAGAAGACAGTTGCTTTAATTTTTCTTTTTGTTAAGAATAGACTCGAAAACTTTTGAAATACAGGATGATAAAACAATTGAGCTTTAGTTATTGGGTTGGTAATGGTCATCATTCTTTGGGACAGGGAAAAGGAGAGCAAACTTCCAGCAAGAAGGAAAGGTGCAAGTTGACAGACAAAGATGAAAAAGTTTACCTAGGTTTGGTTAAGTACAGAAGCACAGCTCTTGAGGACAACAGGAGGAACCCCATCAACCCCATATATCTTGTTAATAATGGGGCCAGTGACAGCAGAAAATACTTCAGTTGGAGAAATTTTAATGTCAGTCATGTGGAAGTCATAGAGGGGAAGAGATGGAGGAACAGCACCAGAATCGTCTAAGGTGGAATTGGAGGAGAAAGTCTAAGCAAAGAGATCTGCTTTATCAGTAGAAGAAATTGCTACAAAGCCATCAGAGTGGAATAATGGAGGAGAGGATGATGAGGTAAAGTTGTTAGAAAAGTGTTTGGCAAGGTGCCAGAAGGAGTGGGAAGAATTGGAGTTGGAGGGTTCAGAGCATTTGGTATGGATGAAATTATTTTCAGCTAAGTGAAAAACAGACTTGGCACAGTTCTGGGCAGAAACATAAAAAAGTTGAGCTTCAGGGATGGGTTGGCAACGGTACCTTTTGTTGGCCTTCTCCTTGTGGACAGCATTAGAACTAACTTGATGAAACCATTTTTTTTTTCATTAGGCAAAGGAATGTATGCTTACACGTCCGAGAGAATAACCTCAGTAATGCACATGGCATAATCAGATGGCTCTCAACCATGGCAGCAATAACACCGGTCAACAGTAAAAAATCATCATGAATATTTTGTGGTGATCTTGATACAGTTTTAGGTGCTAATTCCGATAATCTCATTCTTTTTTTCCTAACACGTCTAGTTTTTATGATGTTTGAGGAACCTTTATGTTGAAACCATATATAGCAATATTAACATATATTCCTGTTCTTATCGTTGCTTACGTCATTTTACAGCTGCTGTTGTTTATTGAATCAGTTGAAATGTCAAGACAGTGCAAAAATAGCCCCGATTGCTTCTGCTATGTCTGTGGTTCGTTCACCCCCAAATGGACCGCGACGCAACATTACGAACGATTTCAAGAAGGCCTATAATCTGTACTTCGGCTGTGCATTTGCAGATCAAGACAGAAATTGGGCACCGCATGTAATTTGTACAGCTTGTTCTAATGGACTAAGAGATTGGCTGAATAAGAGAAAAAAAGGCAATGCAATTCGCCGTTCCTATGATATGGAGGGAGCCGAAAGATCATGCTACGGATTGTTACTTCTACAAGGTCAACATATCCGGGTTTTCTGTTAAGAACAAGCACAAGATTGTTTACCCCAGTTTGGGATCCGCTGTAAGACCAGTGCGGCACAACGATGAAGATCTTCCCATTCCAATACCACCAGAAGATGATATCGCCAGTAGCGACGATGACGAAGATGTAGCCCAAACTGAGTAAGATGAAGCAGCTGAGGATGTAGAGTTTTTGACCGACAGTGAAGGCACGCCTGAACAGTTCTTTCAAGGAGAATTGAATGACTTAGTTCGAGATTTGGGACTACCGTAGGACAAGGCTGAACTTTTGGCATCTTGTTTGAAAGAAAATGTCTGCTCAAGAAAGTCGTTCGAGTAACATACCTCAGAAAACGAAACGGAGATCTTTCTTCATATTTTTCTGTTGATGGACCACTATGCTCCCAGCCATCACTGAAGCTATGCTAAAAGAAGGAATATTCATTGGCCGACAAATAAAGGAACTTCTGAGAGACCACAACTTCACACCTATCTGGCCGATATGTACCTGGCTGCCTGCACCTCATTCAAGTGGATATGTGAAAATTTCATGGGAAACAAGAGGTCACCGGATTATGAAGATGGTCTTGAGAGACTTCTCAATTCATTTGCTGTTATGGGGTGTCGGATGTTCCTGAAAGTTCATTTTCTCCATTCACACCTTGAAGTTTTCGAGCAGAACCTGGGAGCTGTCTCTGGCGAACAAGGAGAACTCTTCCATCAAAATATCAGTGCAATGGAGCACTGCCATTAAGGCTCCTGGAATGAAAGTATGCTCGCGGATTTTTTTATTTTTTTTTAATGAGAGTAAGAAGGAACCAAAGGCTAGGAGCCTGGATTACCTCTGGATGCTGTACAGGTACGAGCCTGGAACGTAGCATCAAAGGAAGTCTAAAGCTCGCCGATTTTGAGTAGTTTGACATTTGCAAAAGTGCACTGAAACTCACTCTCTGTTATATATTTTGCAGGAGAATTTCCTGTTCTGCCATTTCAATCTGGATGAAAATAAAATGTATGTGTGGACTATTTGGAGACACTGAATTTATACAAGGAATCGACATACTTCAAAAACCTTCGAAAAATCAAATATACCAAGAAAAACGTCGTTTTAATAAATATGAATATGCGTCCAGCGATAAAATTCAACCAAAATGATAAAAGGTAGTGCTATGCAAAAATGAACTGCATATTCGTGATCGTCGTCAAAAATTGGTCTAGAAATGTTATATTTTATACCTGATGAGAGAAAAACTTTTTATTATGTAAACTTGTGTAATCACTCCAGGGAAAATCAAAGACATACTGCCTGAGGGCCTCTCAATCGGCAGCTCCAAAGTGCCACAACCGACGTTTCTTCGGAGGGTCCATAGGCCTTACTGGAGCAATACGACAGGTTAAAGTAATAAGATTGTGATCAGAGGAGCCCAGCAGAGAGGAAAGATATACAGCGTAAGCAGAAGGATTAGTCGTAAGGAAGAGGTCAAGTATGTTGGAACCCTCTCCAAGGCGGTCAGGGATACAGGGGTGCTGTACAAGCTGCACTAGGTTATTAAAGGTAGAAAATATGTAGACTTGTTCACCAGGTGGATCATTGAAAGGAGAGGAGAGCCAAAGGTAGTGGTGAACAGTGATATCTCCTAGAATGGAGATCTCAGAGACAGGAAAAATGGATATGATGTGTTCCATTGTAGAAGTAAGATAGTCAAAGATTTTTTCATAATCAGTAGAATAAGGGGATAAGTAAACAACACAGATATTTTTAGTCGGAGAACGACAGGAAAGCCGAAGCCAGAGATTAGAGAATTCAGAAGGATCAAATTCAGGAACTTGAGAGCAAGATAGGTTGTTGCATACATATAAGCAACAGCCACCTTTGGCTTTGAACTGAGTATAGGGAAAGTAGGAGGATACAGAGAAAGGTTTGCTATCAGTTGCCTCAAACAACTGAGTCTCAGTTTGCAAGAGAAGGTGAGGTTTAGAGGAGGAGAGATGGCGCGCAACAGAAAGAAAATATTGGAAAGGCCGCGAAATTTGCAGAAATGAAAAAGACGTGAGTCAGACAGTGGTTCCAGGCATCTCACCAGGTTGTCACCGAGAGACGGGTGCATGCTGGGGACAATTTTGGTTCCCCTTTTTCCTGGGGACTCCGAGACTTGGTTAGAAGACGCCAATTTTGGTTAATTTTAAATAGGAAGTGTAGTGTGTAATGTGCATGTAGTTTGGTATTGACACTGAGAGAAACTTGTACTACGGTGTATGCTGGCGTACTCTGTGTTACTGAAACACTGAAGAAGTTCAGCAATGGAGAATGGTTAGGAACTACTCCTGAAAGCTAATGAAACGGGAGTTCCAGCTCTCCCTGTCACCGGCGTTCCATCCACTTTGGGAGTACTGCCCTACTTGACTGGTGCTACAGTCTTCTCCTGTGAATATATATATATATATATATATATATATATATATATATATATATATATATATATATATATATATATATATATATATTTAATCATGCTGTTAGAATATCAGTATGAACAGCCAGCTCTTCATCCGAAGGATGTATCGTTGTACAGAATGTCAACAGTTTACATTCTTATCTTCTTATGGTTATGTATGTCCCTTAATAATCATTCACAGAAGGAGGACGACTATGACATGCATTTAACTCACAACACCACAATCCAGCGAGTATCTGCCAGAACCATCCATTGGTGGTGAAAGTAAACTTGGCTGTGTAGTTGTATAGCAACCAAGATTGTTTGGTTAATTCTCTTACCTTCCAGCACTGAACAGCAAGTGGATTCTGACATATGCTTTCACGTGTACTTACAGAATCAGTGAGAGAGTAATATAATGAGATGTTGTCAGCATCTAACAAGTGTTGTGGTCAACTGCATAGTTGAAAGGGAAAGGGAAATGTTCCCCCCGTGCTAGACCTTTATTAGATCATTTAGCCCGCTAGGCTGCATTGTAAAAGAATCTTTTAGCCATCTCAACTCTCACATACGTACTGTTGGCCTGGTCCACCTCAGCCGGGTATAATGTAGGCTATGGTATATGGTATGCATCTCTTCACCCGATCTTTGTTTATGTCTTCCTCACAATTTGTCTTTGTGTTACCATTATGTGACAGTAAAAGTTTGTCTGTTCTTTGTTCTTGGAAGGTTTTGAAGATTGACCATTATTCCTTTGTTGTTCCCTAACGAAGCGTGCAAATAAAATGGCTAAAAGAACATGTGATTAAATGCGAGACCTATGAGGAAAAGATACTAAAGTATTTCCCAACAGAAAAATTACATCAAACAAAAGATATCCAACTGAGTACAGAAATATCTCATTAAGAATGAAATCACATAGAATATTTATGCACTTTGTGATACAATTAAGGTAACCCTGAGGTGATACTGTGAAGTATCTTGGGGCGAGCAACACCTTCAGTCCGATGACATATTTCACAAAATTGCCTCCGTCAGATATATTTAGCTTAAAATGGGTCCCGTAATAGTGTAGAGGTAAATGAAAGATTACTTATCACCTTCTCTTCGAGTGGCATATTCTAGGCGATTAAAATCGTCTATATATATATATATATATATATATATATATATATATATATATATATATATATATATATATATATATATATATATATATATATATATCAAGCACAACACTTAATAAAGACGCCACCAGACTGAAGGAATTAAGAGTCACATACTGTTAGAAAATGCAAAGGAAAGAGGATGAGCCTGCAAACACTGCATAGAGGGAGTCAGTATGAGAGGAAGACGATCTAGAGTGCGCCAGAAATATGGATGGTGAAATGAAGTGGAATGTAGATCAGATCTGGGGGAAGATTGGTATGGTGGAGACAAAGGCGTTGAACAAGGGTTCACAGAAAATATTACCGTAGCCGACTCCTAGTAAAATGGGACTGAGTGAGAAAATGACAGAGTATAAGAGCATAGTGGAGGAAAGATTGGGAAGGTATGAGCTAGAGCAGATGGAAGGGGTGGAAGACGTATGTAAGATATTCACGGAAGAGATAGGCGCAGCGTGTGAGGCGGTTTGTGGAGTGAGGAGGAGATGCAAGAATGTGCAAGGGACAGCATGGTGGAATGATGAGGTGAAACGAGATGTGGAACAAAAGAAGAAGGCATATAGTGAATGGTTAGCGAGTAGAGGTAGGGGAGAAGATGAGAGAAAGAAGAGAGAGGTATATGTGAGCAGGAGAAGGGAGGTTAAGAGACTGGTGAAGGAGAGTAAAAAGAAAGTGGATGAAGAGTTTGGGAGGAATCTGAGTGTGAAATGGAGGGAGAGTAAGAAATTGTTTTGGAAGGAGGTAAAGAAAGTAAGGGAGTGTGAAAGGGGAAATAGTAGGGGAGTGAAAGATAGGAATAATAGATTGCTGGTGGAGAAGAGAGAGAGAAACTGAGGAGATGGAAGGAGCACTTTGAGGATTTGTTGAACGTAGAGAGTGAGAGCAGTGCGAGTATAAGTGGTTGGGGAATGGCTGGGAGAAGAAGAGATGAGAGGAGGGAGGAAGAGATCAGTAGGTCGGAAGTAGTGGAAGCGATGAAGAAGATTAAGTTGGGAAAGGCCCCAGGAATTGATGGAGTGTGTGGTGAAATGCTTAGGTATCGGGGTGAGATAGTTGTGGAGTGGATATGGAAGTTGTGTAGATTGGCTTGGGAAGAGGGACGGGTTCCAGAGGACTGGAAATCAGGTATAATTGTTCCTTTATAAAAAGGAAAAGGGGAGAGAGAAGTATGTGGTAACCATAGGGGTATTTGCCTTCTTAGTGTGACTGGTAAAATATATGGTAGAACACTCACTGATAGGGTTAGGCATATGCCAGAGGAGCTAGTTGGAGAAGAACAAGGGGGATTTAGGAAGGGAAAAGGGTGTGTAGATCAGATATTTGTTCTAAGATGTTTAGTGGAGAAATATCTAGAGAAGGGAAGGAAAGTGTATGCTGCCTTCATGGACTTGGAGAAAGCTTATGACAGAATAGATAGGCAAGGTATGTGGAAGGTATTAAGAATATATGGAGTGGAGGGGAAATTGTTGAGTTCTGTGAAGAGTATGTACGAGGGAGCTAGGGCTGCGGTGCGAGTGGATGGTGAGCTGAGTTCTTTGATGTCAATGTGGGACTGAAACAGGGTTGTGTGATGTCTCCATGGCTGTTTAATATATACATGGATGGGGTTGTAAAGGAGGTGCAGGGTAGGGCAGTGGATGTGTGGGTGGCTCTAATGAATGAGGGTGAGATTTGGAAGCTTCCGGTGTTGCTGTTTGCTGATGATACAGTACTGTTGAGTGAAGATGAATGGGAGTTGCAAGGTTTGGTGAATGAATTTGGGACAGTGTGTAGGAGGAGGAATCTGAAAGTTAATGTAAACAAAAGTAAAGTTATGGTGTTTGAGAGGATTGCAGTGAGGTTGGATGGTGAGGATATGGAGAATGTGAGTGCATTCAAGTACTTGGGTAGTGTGATGAGTAGGGATGGAACTTTGGGGGATGAAGTGCGTGAAAGGGTACAGCAGGGAAGGAAGGTTGTTGGTACACTGAAAGCAGTGATGAGAAATAGGGAGGTGAGTATGGAAGTTAAGAAGTCACTGCATGATAGTATTGTGATCCCTACCCTGGCATATGGAAGCGAGGCATGGACCTTGCAAGAGGTGAACAAGTCAAGAGTGAGAGCAGTGGAAATGAGTTACTTGAGAGGAGCATGTGGAGTGACGTGGAGGGACCGGTTGACGAATGAAGAAGTGGGGTGGATGTGGATGTGGTTGAGAAGATTAGGAGAAATACACTGAGGTGGTTTGGACATGTGAAGAGAATGGAGAATGAAAGACTGACTAAGAGGGTGTATGTAGGTGAGGTGGAGGGAGGGAGAGGGAGAGGTAGACCGAAGATGAGGTGGAGGGATGGAGTTGAGAGGTATATGAGGGAGGGGGGGGTGAGTTGGGGGGAGGGTAGTCAAATGGTGGGTGACAGATCGACTTGGAGGCGTTTTGTCTGCGGCCATCCTTTGCGGGATTAGGGTGTCGGGCTATAGATAGATAGAGAGTGAGTGTATCAGGGGGAGGCAGAAGGAGTCACGGCAGCACCAGGCATCCACTCCACTACCAACAGAGAAGGAGGCAGTCGCATCTTGAGGCCTTTGGAACAACTTTAGCAGATGACTAGACAGCTACGTTTCTCTACGATATCCTGTACAGGAAGAGAACTGATAACAGAAACGAGAAACCAGGAACAGTCAAGGGTCGGCACACAGTCGCAGCATTTATCAGCAACATGAAATTGGAAGCTGAATTTGAGTTCATGAATGTATTTGTAGCTTTTTTTTTTTGGGGGGGGGAGGGGGTTGCTTCACATAATGTCACTTAAAGTTGGACTTAAACAATATTACCTAAATTATTCAGCACCCTCTAATGGATAGAAATTACTGCAATATAAATGTACGATTGCACCCACCATTTCCTGACTGAATCCGGGATGCCTGTTCATGAAAGTCGATTCATATTTACATCTGATGAAACATATATTACTACCACTGCTGACACTGGCATCGTTACTCATTCCATCCTGGAAGTTGATAATGACACCATTGCTAATATGACCGAAGATACATCTGCATATATATCTGTTGTCCTTATATGGACCGAACCTTCTCTCTGGTGGGTGAGCGATTACCAGATTTTACACTTCCCTATGCTTGTCAGGTACAAATGACAGACAGCAGTTCTACGTGATGGGACATGAATACTATGCCAATCGAGCCCCCACTGCTCCCGATGATACACAGGGAATAACAATACTAATAAGCAGTACCTCCTGACTTGTTGTAAATACTTCTTGTAATAATAAAATTATGTAAGTAAAGCAAGTGTTGGTCGTTGCTTTTACTTTAGAATCAAACGGCCTGATCTGACCAAGATGAGCAGCAGCACAGAACTGCAGATCGCATCCCCCAGGGGAGAACACTGTGTAACATTACAGTATGTGCTGTATGATGCGAGGTGGGTTTTTTTTAATAGCTTACATTTGTAGGTAATATTTGTATTGCTTAATTTTCACGAACACACAATGCACCAGAATTTGAAACTTTCTAGATCCCTCATCAACAGACATCGGTTTGAGGACGTTCTGTAGAGATTATCTGCAGGGCTAAATAATTCATCAAGGGATCTGTAACTGGTTAGCGGCTTGATGAAATGAGTTCACGCTTCTGACGCCACGTTGCTCTAATGTTTCATGACTGGATTAGCACACATAAATGACACTTTCTTTTATTCATATTTTCGTGATGAAATTATTTATTCACCATACACTATCTCAAGAAGTAATTTTTTACTCAGTACAACTAATTCTGACAAATCGTGTGCTAACTTGTGCCGATGAAACACACACAGTATCATGTTGGGAGGTCTTCATTATAAATACAAGCTTGATTCTTTATATTACTGGAGAAATTGGCGCGATTTTTGCTTTGGAAGCATAGCGAATAATTATAATTTTATGCTGCACGACTACATTGTTGATCATGAGCCCACAGTGTCAACAAAGAGCTGCATGAAAATAATATCCGCTGACAGTGTACACTGCACAGGCCATTAAATATTTCTGTATTCTGCTCAGGGAATCACAAAGAGAACAAGAATTTTCATTAATGGTCCAAAATTGCTCTTGATAAAAGTTCCGGTATTATATTACAAAGGCAGAAAATATAAAAGTGGCTGAAAGCACAGCATATGATAGCATCTCCTAAAAGAGCTAGAGAACTTCAATGAATGACCTATTGAAATGCAGTAGCTTTTAACAATTTCAAGGGCCTCGAGGCCTTGCCGGGCCGAACAGTACATGTCCAACTTAGAGCCGCCTGTGAACCTTTCTTAGCCTTGGAGCAAGTGCATTACCGTCCTGTCGGGTCGCAAAACACTTGCCAAAGAGCCATTTCTGAACAGCTACCACCGCCACCACCACAACCATCGTCACCACCACTACTGCTACCGTCACCGTCACTACTGCTACCACCACCACCACTAAAACCACCACCACTTCCACTACAGCTACCACCTCCACCACCACTACAACCACCACCACCACAACCACTACAGCTATCACCACCACCATCACTACACCACTACAACCACCACCACCACCACTATAACCACCACCACCACTACAGCTACCACCATTACCATCGCAGTTACCACCACCACCATCATCACCCTTACTACAGCTACCACCACCACCACTACAGCTACCACCACCACCACCAATACAGCTACTACCACCACCATCACCCCTACAGCTACTACCACCAACATCACCATCACCACCACCACCACCACTACAGCTACTACCACCACCACCACAACTACAACCACCACCACCACCACTACAACCACCACCACTCCTACAACCACCACCACCACCACTACAGCTACCACCACTACCACCACCACCACCTCCACTACAACTATCACCACCACCACCACCACCACTACATCTACCACCACCACCACAGCTACTACCATTTTCTACTGAATAAAATCGTTTGTGGGTAGCATCAGTGAAGGAATAGACATCTGAGTGTTGATGTATAACCCCTCCCCTTTGTGTGTGTGTGTGTGTGTGTGTGTGTGTGTGTGTGTGTGTGTGTGTGTGTGTGTGTGTGTGTGTGTGTGTGTGTGTGTAAAGATGCATGAAACTCCACTGAAATCCCCCGCCACCTCCTCCATCTGTACTTTAGGACATTTGAAATTGAAACTGGCCCATCTGGGAAGCAGTTCAACCATCCTGCCAAGTTTTATCAACATTTTTTCCAGTTTTGGCTGCACTACACACACACACACACACACACACACACACACACACACACACACACACACACACACACACGATAGTAGTATAACAGATGATGAAATTCTTGGCGCAAATTAGGGGCACCTTGTGTCAGGAATGGTCATCTCTCAAGTACCACACTTGGTACTGGGGCTCCGGAGGTGAGGAGTTTGTCACTGGTTATTCATTCCTGAGATCGGAGGTACTGAACACGTACTCTTCGTGGGCTGTGTGTCATGTAAACTCACACATTTAAGAGCGTCACTCTTATGACGATTTTCCTCTATTCTGGCAACCACCAGGCTATTTGTAACTGGTCTGACTACCATTAGATTATTTCCATACCTTATACCTACTATATTATTCAATTCATTGTGGCCATTGCCAGAATATTTTCCATTTTATTCAGAGTGCAACCAAACGATTTTATTCAGGAGGCGGTGGCTGAATCGGTAGAGAGGCGGCTTGCAGTCCTAATGGACCCAGGATCGAATCCCGGCTGGGACAGGGAACAGTTTAAGGATTTGAATTTCCTAAAAAAAGCAGACTTTCCTGATCTACTAGATGACCCGCCGACATGTCGTAAAAGTACCCCCCCTAATACCAATACACCATTCCTGTATGAGACAGTCCTAGCATGTATTCAATATGGAAGGTGAGTGTTAGCGCCGAAGTGGTGACATGTGGAGGTGTAGGAGGACTACTGGGCCTTGGGATAGGCAACTGTCCCCTAGAAATAGGCCCTGAGCCTTTGCCCAGAGTCGGACACATAAAAAAAAAAAAAAAAAAAAAAAAAAAAAAGCAGTGGGTAGTATGCGTTAGGTGTTACTAAAGTACTAGCAAAGCCAACTAATTATGAAAGAAGAGTGAGGAGCATTAACAAATATAATATATAACTCCACACTTTCATATAACTTTGTCAACCAATACCACGTGTTAAATCTTTGCAGTTTGGTGCTTGGCATTTATACTGCTGTGACGGAAATATTTTTCCAACGGTTTTCCTTTTTTTTTTTTTATTGACTTATATGAACATTCCATTTCTTATAATAGTGTTACCAATGCAGGCCAAGCACAGTTGTTAAGTAACAAAGGGTTGAAGTTGCTCCATGTTGGGAGAAAAACCATGTATACGACTGTACTAGGGTTGAAAAACGAAGTATCCCTTCTCACACCCCTTCTAGACAGGGCGGAACTTAAGTTATTGCCCAGTCACTATCTATCTCTACTATATATATATATATATATATATATATATATATATATATATAAATATATATATATATATATATATATATATAGAGAGAGAGAGAGAGAGAGAGAGAGAGAGAGAGAGAGAGAGAGAGAGATTAAATAGACAGATAGAAAGAGATAGATAGACAGATAGATATAAAATAGTAGCAGGGGTACCCTGCGTTGCCCGGGGCCCCCCCCCCAAAAAAAAAGGCGAACACTGTAGTCCTATTTATTCTAGTTCAGTCATTCTACTCAAAAAAGACCATGTACCTCCTATGCTTTTGAAGAGGGATTATAAGAGGTCCAGGAACTTTCTGTTTCAGCTTTCACAGACTAACGCACAGTATTTGTGCGCATTTGTTTACTATTACCGGTGACCTCAAATGACCTCCAACTGATGACCTCAAATGACCTCGGAGGTCAACCTCACATAGCCTATGTCCTAACTGGAAGTCATGTAAGTCTCCATGCCAAAAATTGGGCTGCTGGATCCAGTCGTTCGAGTGTCTATTACTGGTGACCTCAAATGACCTCTGACCAGTGACCTCAAATGACCTTGGAGGTTAAATTCACGTAGCTTACGTCCGAACTTGAGGTCTTGTGAGTCCCCATGCCAAAAATTGGGCTGCAGGGGTACCCGGCGTTGCCCGGGCCAAAAAAGGCAAACCCTCTGATGATGCTAATGATAATTATAATAATTTTAATACATAATGACTATGTGCTGTATTTGTTGCTTCTTGTAAAACCCATGTTTTAGTAGCAAGACACTTACAGGATGTGGGGTAGTGATGCTGTTCACCTTGATCTTCATCTACTGCATGACCAAGAGTACCACCGAAACTGCTGTTATGACTGTTATTATGTGTGTTTGGGAAAGCCTACCAGTACCTTTTATCCTAGTTACTGTCTATGTTACTGGCATTATCATTAATATAAAAGAATATTGTAGGTCAAATGAATTTTTAAAGTTGATCATATCATTGTTATGGTGGATGATAGGGTCTGAGGGGGAAAAAAAAGGAATAACATGATTATAAATGAAACTTTATTACAGCATTAATGTCTGAACAATCAATGAAGAATGGGCAAACGCTGCGAGGCGCATAGCCTCACTCATCCTCCGACTCCACCCACGCGGGTCCCTTTACACAGCCCTCCAGATAGAGACTCTTCCTACTCTAAGTATCTCTCGACAAGAATGATCGACCTGCTCCAGCCATGAGTTACGTGACCTTCTCCTTGGCCCCCTCCACCCTGGGTTATCTCCTTCAGAGATATCCCTGTTAGCAGGATCAGCCTCAGGAAAGGGGGCTACATGCCCATATAGCTGGAGTTAGCGTTGACGAATTATTTGGGTAATAGGCCTCGATTCAGACTCACGAAGTAGTCACTCGTTATGCAAATGGTTGTACCAGTGATATCCCATGATTCTGTGAAGACGTTACCAAAGGAGTCAGTTCACCACTTCGAGCCACTGTTTAGTGTCCATGTCTCACAGCCATGCAAACTTTCATCCTTCTCCACAAATAATGACAACGCCAACTACCCAAACTGAATGAATCCATAACCTCGTAGGCGAGAATGATGCGACGAGAGATCTCACTGTCTGATCTACCATTGTTATGGACCACACTACTAAAATAAGTGAATCTTTCCAAGACTTCTATTTCCTCACCACATGCTTGGATAGACTGAACTGCTTCATCCAACAAGCAAACAAATGCATGGACCTTGGTCTTTGCCAAAGAGACCTTTAATCCCAGTGGCTTCGCATTCTCGTGAAATTCCTTGCAGGCAGTCAAGAGTGTCTCCAGCAACTCCACTAGGATAACTGCATCATCAGCAAAGTCAAGTTCGGTAACCCTGAAATTGCCAATCCATACTTCAAAGTGACTTCAACTCAGCCCGGTCCAGTACCCAATCCATACATGCGTTGAAATGTGTGAGGGCAATGACACATCCCTGTCTTACACCAGAACTTACTGGGAAGAAGTCGGATGTCCCCCCCCCCCCAAACTTGACAGCACTCTCAGTGTTTGATTACAAGTCAGCAGTCAGTCGGATTATGCCTGAGGGGATCCCACGAAGTCGCAGGAATTCCCAAAGTACCTCCCAATTTACTGAGTCAAACACCCTCTCGAGATCCACATTTAATGCTTGCAGACCTTGTCAAGACGACAATCCACAAGAACTCAGAGATCTAGGATACGGTCTACAGTAGCCTTCTTGGACATGAATCTTGATTGATCAGGCCTTTGGAACTTTAGCAAATAGTCCTGAATATGCATCAGGAGAATGTGAGCAATAACATTGCCGAGCACACTGAGCACCGTAATATCACGGTAGTTATTACAGTCAAGCTGGTCTCCTTTTCCTTTCCAGATAGGGATGACCAAACCCTTTGTCCAGTCAGGAGGAATGTTACCAGTCTGCCAAACGGCTTCTCTGACTGCATGTAACCTACTGAAAATGGCTTTATCCCCAGCTTTGATCAGTTCTGCTGGGATGTCACAAACACAAGGAGCTCTATCACTTTTCAACCTAGTCACTGCCTTCTTGAGATCATCTATAAAAGGCATAGCTTCGTCATTTGGTGGGACAGCAATCAATGATTGTACACCAGCCAACAGAAGCTCTCCACTGCTAGGTTCAGCCATACACAGCTGTTCAAAGTATTCAGCCCAACAAGCTCTATACTCACTTGCCACTGTCACGAGCCGACCAACAGCTGTCCGAATAGAGTTAACCTGATAGATGGGTCTGGAGTGGAGCTTCTTCAGGATTTGGTAGGTGGGTCGAAGGTCATTTGCATGAAAAAGGCCTTCCACCTCCTCAGCGATTTCCCTGACATACCTCTCCTTGTCCCTTCTCAGTGAAACTCATCCCTATCAAGACAGAAGTCTGTGCTGTTCCCAATCCCCAGCCAGTCTGGCAGCACGCCTCTCCTTAACTGTGGTCAGCGTCCCCCACGAGATGAATCCCTTCTTTAATCTTGGGCGGTCTCCAGTGCACTCATCAGGTGCTGCCAGGGTATTTCCCTTAGAGGTATCCCATCGTTCAACAGGATCCTCAACAGTTCTTCAAATCAGTCTGACACTGCCACTGCATACTCAGATTCTCACTCCTCGTCCCCGAGTTTATCAAGATGGAATCATTTTTGGTGGCATCTTGAGAATCTCTCAGTTTTGATATGTAGTCTTAGAGTAGCAACAACCTGTTTGTGAGCTATAGCAAAGAACTCTGCATTCCTGAAAATTTTACAGTTCTGAAGGATCCTTCAGTATGTACTAACAAGAATGTGAATAATCTCCTTAGCAATCCCTCCAGCACTGGGATACCAAGTCCAGTGGTGAAGATATGACCATTGGAACCAAGATCCAGCAATTCTTAACTTCTAGGATTTTGCGAAATCCACATGGTACGAACCATTGGAATTCCTGGTTCCGGTGCCATTGGAACCTATACAATCCTTGAACACTGGGGAAAAAATCAACCAGGAAAAAATCAGATTCCCTGTTTCTTCTGGTAAATTACCAATATGCTGGGAATCGAACCAGCATATTGGTAATTTACCAGATGATTTTTCCTGTGTACAGTACAGGTTTCTCTCTTCATTCTAGATTCCCTGTTATAAATGGTTCACATGGAGATGTTGAACTTAGTGCATGTGAATGACTTTGCAACTGAATACTGTTCAAGCTATTTACATTTGGTCTCACCTTTAACTTCTGATGACGCATTGTCGACAACCATCAAAACTTACGTTGAGATCAAAATGTCTTGCCCTGGGATTTGAGTTTTATTAAGAAAAATTACAATTTTTTTTTCCAAGTAGCAGATATTTAATGTGGCACTTATGCTGTGGCATTTTTATGTGTGGAAGTCTCAATTTACCGCGGATTTAAAACCAGTGACAAACCTTATATATTCATTAAGCAAATGTTTGATGTGAAGAGGATGCCAGACAGGGATTATCATGCTGAATCAGGTTACCCGTCACTCCAGACTTGATTAAATTCAAGGCATACATGGTAAACTACACTGACAAACCTTCATCGTTTGCCATGTCTGATTTTACGAACACCCTGATCAGAAAATACATAAGACATGTAATAAGAAATGTTAATACGGCACGAATTCTTTTTTTACGAAAATGTAAATTATTTTGATTACCAATCAAACTCTTCAAGGTGTCTTGTGTACAAGGAATTTCAGCGTTCGGCACCCGCATAGTTAAGTATTCTGTAATCGAATATAACAAATTGCTGTTTACCCTTTCCCGAGCGTCACTTCATCGACTGAGACAAAGACTGGGCACAGGAACCAGTGGGGGCGTGACCACCTCCCGCACAAGGAGTGTTTCTGGGTTTGTGGACGTATCCAGACAGAGATGTGCACAAGTATACTACTGCCCATCACACAAAGTATGGGAAGAGTCCGGCAAGCCACTGTTGTAGAAGACTTTTTTTAGGTAGATTCTCCCATGATATAACCAACATAATTATTTATTACGTTTTGGAACTGTTCATGTGAATTTTCATTAGAGTAATTTCTAAACTGTACATACAAGAAAGATTGTTCTAACAGTGTCATTTACTCCTACATTTGTTTCTAAGTATTTGTGTTGCATATGGGTTCTTATTTTGTGTTTCCATCAAACGACAAATGTCAGCTAAGGTCATTAAAGTATCAGCTCTGGAACTGCCTCCCTCTGTCTGTATTTCCTACTTCCTATGATCTCCAGTCTCTCAAACGCAGTGTGTCCAGGCATCTCAAAATGAACGGATCTTGAACATGGCTCTCTTTTGTATTGTTTTCTTTTTTTTTCTTGGAAGGAACGGTTGCGGTCTCCTGGCCTTTGGTTCCTTCTTCATTGCATTAAAAAAATATATATCCATTTATTTACCTGCCTGATACAAGAAGAACAGACAAAGAGGAGACTAATTAAAATTTTAGAAATATATGTGTGTGAGGAGCTTGGAAATAGATTGTGAGATAAGTGTAAGAAAGAGCCGGGTAAGGAGGTCAGAGAGTGAGAGAGAGAGAGAGAAAGAGAGAGAGAGAGAGAGAGAATAATAATCGAATTATAATAGAAGGAGGGGTATGCATATTGTATATTTTCCCTAAGAGTAGCAATATAAAAGTATTTAGGTAATGAAAGAAACTGTATATTAACTTCATTGGTAAGGAAGAGGCGTGTGAGAGAAGAAACAGACAAGGATTTTGAAAAAAAAAAAAAAAAAAAAACTGTGATAGCTTGAGGTAGAAAGGAAATTGTGAAATGCATTGAGCAAGTATGTGGGCACAAGACATCAATCCGTGTGTAAAATAAACTTCGAGTTCAAAACGATTCATCTCACTTCTTTACCGCATTCAGAATACACAACGACAGACATTCATTGTGCAACAGCCTATTATTATATATTATGCATACAACAAAATCCTAAACACAACATCCAACTGTACACAGTTACCGAACAACATTCAGAACCACAACAAGAAACAACTGCCCAATACCAACATGATACACGACCGCAGAGCCACTTCATTAATCCATACTCACAACACTGGAGAGTATTGATTCAGCACTACGCCTCCACTGTACTCGGCACGACACTGCAACACAACCCAGAGCTACACCGCGCACCATCCTCACAATTATTCCGCCTGAAACGGTTTCAATATGAATACGAGGAGGGAAGTTTTTATGGCACAAGCCGTCCAATACAGCGTGAACGGCCTAACAATTACGGCCATCCATTGCGGCAATCCCTTTGGCGATTTTAAGTATAGTATATTCTTATTAAAAGCAAACGTTAATCATAGGTCTTTGGAATAAAACTGCCATTAAAATAACAACCGTTACAACGAACTGTATCTTCAGCGTGGTAAAAGTAAGCCCTCTTTGTGCAGTTTCGAAGAGTGATATACCAGGAAACTGAGAAAGATAAATAAGGTGAAAGATTCCCCACTAATCCTGATGGGGACGACATCAGACGTGGAACTATTTTCATCCAAAACTCCGTTATAATCCTTATTTTTAAAATGTATGAAAGAATAACAATCCACTTTTCTCAGATTTTAGTTCTGTTGTGAGCTTTGTTATAATCTAGAATTATTTGGAAACTTAATATCTTCCGTAATATGACGCCTTAGTTTAGTTTGTTCTTGCTGCTTGCAGTCCGTATATTGGACATAAGTCGGTAAGGCGGTAAGGTAATACAGTTACTTTTTTCGTTTTAAATGGCGAGGATCTGCCAAATCTAAATAAGTTTGCCTTTGAGTAGCAAGGATATATGAAACAAAAAGTTAATGAAAGAGTAAAGTGGTCACTTTTATTTTGTTCTTGCATTCCCAACTGGTTTTTGTTATTATACAGAGACTTTTTGATCTGCAGTAGTTATATATGTCGTTTATTTTTATTTTTTCAATAAATGAGAGATTTCGTGTATTGAAAGAAATTGTGGGAAAGTGGAAAGAATAAATTAAAGAATTCCTTTGTCAGTGCGGTTGGGGGAGAAAAATAACAGAATGGCCAAGCGTATTGGAAGAATGGCAGGAGGAACCGAAACACACACACACACACACACACACACACACACACACACACACACACACACACACACACAACTGAAGGCCAGTGCGAAAGAGGCAGCAGCAGGTACGAGACAATGTTATTACTGACTGCTTAAGCGCTCCAGCTGGGGACATCATTTATATGCTATTCCTGCTGTCCGAGAAGTCCTGAGCGCGATACCAGCAAGCTTTCCCCATTGTCTCTGGTCACACACCAGTACCGTACCTACCAGTAGGGACCTGAGTATAACACTGATTGTTGTAATTTGTTGTTTAGGAGATAACTGGTGCATTAATGACTCTCATGCAGTTGATAGGCATAAAACAATATTATTACTTTCTGCATAAAGATCTTTGTTTTCGATATATTTTGGTAGGTTTAGGATATTGCTTATTCTGTCCTTACTTTTAACTTATCGTTTTTATTATTGTTATAATTATTATTATTGTTATTATTACTGGTGGTAGGTAGGGGAGTTCACCTTCCACTCGATGTAGTGCTTCTCTCGGCTGACTGCCCTTTCGTCTCTTCCTTCCTTCCTTCTTTCTTCCTTCGTCCTCTCTCTTTGTTTCCTTCATTCTTTCCTCTTCCTTCTGTCAACGGATGATTCTACACTGAGTGACAAGCCAAACCGTTTCCTGTACACAGGGAAACCATTTACTACGCTGGGTGGTAACCATATAGCCAACTTACGGCGCCTGGTGGTTCAGTGTGTAATTAGGGCACTCCAATCGGATTGAGCCTATGTAGGTTTATATACAAGTATACTACTGCTCGTTACACAAAGTATGGGAAGAGTCCGGCAAGCCACTGTTGTAGAAGACTTTTTTTAGGTAGATTCTCCCATGATATAACCAACATAATTATTTATTACGTTTTGGAACTGTTCATGTGAATTTTCATTACAGTAATTTCTAAACTGTACATACAAGAAAGATTGTTCTAACAGTGTCATTTACTCTTACATTTGTTTCTAAGTATTTGTGTTGCATATGGGTTCGTATTTTGCGTTTCCATCAAACGACAAATGTCAGCTAAGGTCATTAAAGTATCAGCTCTGGAACTGCCTCCCTCTGTCTGTATTTCCTACTTCCTATGATCTCCAGTCTTTCAAACACAGTGTGTCCAGGCATCTCGAAATGAACGGATCATGAACATGGCTCTCTTTTGTATTGTTTTCTTTTTATTTCTTGGAAGGAACAGTAGCGGTCTCCTGGCCTTTGGTTCCTTCTTCCTTGCATTAAAAAAATATATATCCATTTATTTACCTGCCTGATACAAGAAGAACAGACAAAGAGGAGACTAATTAAAATTTTAGAAATATATGTGTGTGAGGAGCTTGGAAATAGATTGTGAGATAAGTGTAAGAAAGAGCCTGGGAAGGAGGTCAGAGAGAGAGAGAGAGAGAGAGAGAGAGAGAGAGAGAGAGAGAGAGAGAGAGAGAGAGAGAGAGAGAGAGAGAGAGAGAGAGAGAGAGACGGTGGGAGAAGGGGGGGAAAATGTGACAGGGCAGGTTGAAGAGTGAAAGAAATAATATAGTAAAATGCGACTGGAGTGATTGGGAATGGGAATAGATTAAATCATTTTTAAAGAGTTATTTCTGAATAGATGCTACTATAATAAGGTCAGAGAATGGCAGGGAAAAGAACAGCGGGAAAAGAAAAAGGATTCGGCACGGATGACGTTGTGAAGCATTTAAGAGAGTGAGAAAAGGAATAACACCATGGGTTGATAAAGTCTATTGCGAAATTTTGAAATTTGGATGAGAAATAGTGATTCACTGGATCTGAAAAATTTAAAGATTTTAATGTTAAAGGGATCTGGAAAATGTAAAGCTTATCTTGGTATTCACTAGATCTGAAAAATGTAAAGACTATTTTGGTATACACTGAATCTGGAAAATGTGAAGAATATCTTGGAGAATGATAAGAAAGGTAGAGGACTGGAAATCTGGTAAGGCAGTTCCCTTGTGAAAGAGAAAGTTATGAGTCATATGTGAATCCGGCTCCATAGCTTAGTGAAGGTATATTGTAGGGGAGCTGTCAACAGAGAGAGAGAGAGAGAGAGAGAGAGAGAGAAATAATTGGATTATAATAGAAGGAGGGGTATGTATATTGTATATTTTCCCTAAGAGTAGCAATATAGAAGTATTTAGGTAATGAAAGAAACTGTATATTAACTTCATAGGTAAGGAAGAGGCATGTGAGAGAAGAAACAGAGAAGGATTTTGAAAAAAAAAAAAAAAAAAAAAAACTGTGATAGCATGAGGTAGAAAGGAAATTGTGAAATGCATTGAGCAAGTATGTGGGCACAAGACATCAATCCGTGTGTAAAATAAACTTCGAGTTCAAAACGATTCATCTCACTTCTTTACCGCATTCAGAATGCACAACGACAGACATTCATTGTGCAACAGCCTATTATTATATTTTATGCATACAACAAAATTCCCAAACACAACATCCAACTGTACACAGTTACCGAACAACATTCAGAACCACAACAAGAAACAACTGTCCAATACCAACATGATACACGACCGCAGAGCCACTTCATTAATCCATACTCACAACACTGGAGAGTATTGATTCAGCACTACGCCTTCACTGTACTCGGCACGACACTGCAACACAACCCAGAGCCACACCGCGCACCATCCTCACAATTATTCCGCCTCAAACGGTTTCAATATGAATACGAGGAGGGAAGTTTTTATGGCACAAGCCGTCCAATACAAGCGTGAACGGCCTAACAATTACGGCCATCCATTGCGGCAATCCCTCTGGCGATTTTAAGTATAGTACATTCTTCATAAAATCAAACGTTACTCATAGTCTTTGGAATAAAACTGCCATTAAAATAACAACTGTTACAACGAACTGTATCTTCAACGTGGTAAAAGTAAGCCCTCTTTGTGTAGTTTCGAAGAATGATATACCAGGAAACTGAGAAAGATAAATAAGGTGAAAGATTCCCCACTAATTCTGATGGGGACATCAGACGTGGAACTATTTTCATCCAAAACTCCGTTATAATCCTTATTTTTAAAATGTATGAAAGAATAACAATCCACTTATCCCAGATTTTAGTTCTGTTGTGAGCTTTGTTATGATCTAGAATTATTTGGAAACTTAATATCTTCCGTAATATGACGCCTTAGTTTAGTTTGTTCTTGCTGTTTGCAGTCCGTATATTGGACATAAGTCGGTAAGGCGGTAAGGTAAAACAGTTACTTTTTTTCTTTTTAAATGCGGAAAGTCCTGCCGAATCTAAATAAGTTTGCCTTTGAGTAGCAAGGATATATGAAACAAAATGTTAATGAAGAGAAAAGTGTTCATTTTTATTTTGTTCTTGCATTCCCAACTGGTATTTGTTATTATACAGAGACCTTTCGATCTGCAGTAGTTATATATGTCGTTTATTATTATTTTTTCAATAAATGAGAGATTTCGTGTATTGAAAGAAATTGTGGGAAAGTGGAAAGAATAAATTAAAGAATTCCTTTGTCAGTGCGGTTGGGGGATAAAAATAACAGAATGGCCAAGCGTACTGGAAGAATGGCAGGAGGAACCGAAACACACACACACACACACACACACACACACACAACTGAAGGCCAGTGCGAAAGAGGCAGCAGCAGGTACGAGACAATGTTATTACTGACTGCTTAAGCGCTCCAGCTGGGGACATCATTTATATGCTATTCCTGCTGTCCGAGAA
Source organism: Coenobita brevimanus (assembly GCF_032717465.1). Lineage (NCBI taxonomy): Eukaryota > Metazoa > Arthropoda > Malacostraca > Decapoda > Coenobitidae > Coenobita > Coenobita brevimanus. The sequence continues at coordinate 15,556,642 of NC_136998.1, forward strand.
GTCCTGAGCGCGATACCAGCAAGCTTTCCCCATTGTCTCTGGTCACACACCAGTACCGTACCTACCAGTAGGGACCTGAGTATAACACTGATTGTTGTAATTTGTTGTTTAGGAGATAACTGGTGTATTAATGACTCATGCAGTTGATAGGCATAAAACAATCTTATTACTTTCTGCATAAAGATCTTTGTTTTCGATATATTTTAGTAGGTTTAGGATATTGCTTGTGTTATTCTGTCCTTACTTTTAACTTATCGTTTTTATTATTGTTATAATTATTATTATTGTTATTATTACTGGTGGTAGGTAGGGGAGCTCACCTTCCACTCGATGTAGTGCTGCTCTCGGCTGACTGCCCTTTCGTCTCTTCCTTCCTTCCTTCTTTCTTCCTTCGTCCTCTCTCTTTCTTTCCTTCATTCTTTCCTCTTCCTTCTGTCAACGGATGAGACTGCCCTTTCGTCTCTTCCTTCCTTCCTTCTTTCTTCCTTCGTCCTCTCTCTTTCTTTCCTTCATTCTTTCCTCTTCCTTCTGTCAACGGATGATTCTACACTGAGTGACAAGCCAAACCGTTTCCTATACACAGGGAAACAATTTACTACGCTGGGTGGTAACCATACAGCCAACTTACGGCGCCTGGTGGTTCAGTGGGTAATTAGGGCACTCCAATCGGATTGAGCCTATGTAGGTTTATATACAAGTATACTACTGCTCGTTACACAAAGTATGGGAAGAGTCCGGCAAGCCACTGTTGTAGAAGACTTTTTTTAGGTAGATTCTCCCATGATATAACCAACATAATTATATATTACGTTTTGGAACTGTTCATGTAAATTTTCATTACAGTAATTTCTAAACTGTACATACAAGAAAGATTGTTCTAACAGTGTCATTTACTCTTACATTTGTTTCTAAGTATTTGTGTTGCATATGGGTTCGTATTTTGTGTTTCCATCAAACGACAAATGTCAGCTAAGGTCATTAAAGTATCAGCTCTGGAACTGCCTCCCTCTGTCTGTATTTCCTACTTCCTATGATCTCCAGTCTTTCAAACGCAGTGTGTCCAGGCATCTCGAAATGAACGGATCATGAACATGGCTCTCTTTTGTATTGTTTTCTTTTTATTTCCTGGAAGGAACGGTAGCGGTCTCCTGGCCTTTGGTTCCTTCTTCCTTGCATTAAAAAAATATATATCCATTTATTTACCTGCCTGATACAAGAAGAACAGACAAAGAGGAGACTAATTAAAATTTTAGAAATATATGTGTGTGAGGAGCTTGGAAATAGATTGTGAGATAAGTGTAAGAAAGAGCCGGGTAAGGAGGTCAGAGAGAGAGAGAGAGAGAGAGAGAGAGAGAGAGAGAGAGAGAGAGAGAGAGAGAGAGAGAGAGAGAGAGAGAGAGAGAGAGAGAGAGAGAGAGAGAGAGACGGTGGGAGAAGGGGGGGAAAATGTGACAGGGCAGGTTGAAGAGTGAAAGAAATAATATAGTAAAATGCGACTGGAGTGATTGGGAATGGGAATAGATTAAATCATTTTTAAAGAGTTATTTCTGAATAGATGCTACTATAATAAGGTCAGAGAATGGCAGGTAAAAGAACAGAGGGAAGAGAAAAAGGATTCGGCACGGATGACGTTGTGAAGCATTTAAGATAGTGAGAAAAGGAATAACACCATGGGTTGATAAAGTCTATTGCGAAATTTTGAAATATGGAAGAGAAATAGTGATTCACTGGATCTGAAAAATTTAAAGATTTTAATGTTAAAGAGATCTGGAAAATGTAAAGCTTATCTTGGTATTCACTAGATCTGAAAAATGTAAAGACTATTTTGGTATACACTGAATCTGGAAAATGTGAAGAATATCTTGGAGAATGATAAGAAAGGTAGAGGACTGGAAATCTGGTAAGGCAGTTCCCTTGTGAAAGAGAAAGTTATGAGTCATATGTGAATCCGGCTCCATAGCTTAGTGAAGGTATATTGTAGGGGAGCTGTCAACGGAGAGACAGAGAGAGAGAGAGAGAGAGAGAGAGAGAGAGAAATAATTGGATTATAATAGAAGGAGGGGTATGTATATTGTATATTTTCCCTAAGAGTAGCAATATAAAAGTATATAAATAATGAAAGAAAATGTATATTAACTTCAGAGTTAAGGAAGAGGCGTGTGAGAGAAGAAACAGACAAGGATTTTGAAAAAAAAAAAAAAAAAAAAACTGTGATAGCATGAGGTAGAAAGGAAATTGTGAAATGCATTGAGGCGGTGGCTCAATCGGTAGAGAGGTGGCCTGCAGTCCTAACGGACCCAGGTTCGAATCCCGGCTGGGGCAGGGAACAGTTTAAGGATTTGAATTTCATTAAATAAGGCTTTACTTATCTACCAGAAAACCCGCCGACATGTCGTGAAAATACCCCCGCTAATACCAATACACCAGTCCTGTATGAGACAGCCCTAGCATGTATTCAATATGGACGGTGGGTGTTAGCGCCGAAGTGGTGACATGTAGAGGTGTATGGTATGTAGGAGGACTGCTGGGCCTTGATAGCAGGCTGTGAAGCCTATGCCCAGAGTCGGACACAAAAAAAAAAAAAAAAAAAAAAAAAAGTACGTGGCCACAAGACATCAATCCGTGTGTAAAATAAACTTCGAGTTCAAAACGATTCGTCTCACTTCTTTACCGCATTCAGAATGCACAACGACAGACATTCATTGTGCAACAGCCTATTATTATATTTTATACATACAACAAAATTCCCAACACAACATCCAACTGTACACAGTTACCGAACAACATTCAGAACCACAACAAGAAACAACTGTCCAATACCAACATGATACACGACCGCAGAGCCACTTCATTAATCCATACTCACAACACTGGAGAGTATTGATTAAGCACTACGCCTTCACTGTACTCGGCACGGCACTGCAACACAACCCAGAGCCACACCGCGCACCATCCTCACAATTATTCCGCCTCAAACGGTTTCAATATGAATACGAGGAGGGAAGTTTTTATGGCACAAGCCGTCCAATACATGCGTGAACGGCCTAACAATTACGGCCATCCATTGCGGCAACCTCTCTGGCGATTTTAAGTATAGTACGTTCTTAGTAAAAGCAAACGTTAATCATAGGTCTTTGGAATAAAACTGCCACTAAAATAACAACTGTTACAACGAACTGTATCTTCAACGTGGTAAAAGTAAGTCCTCTTTGAGCAGTTACGAAGAATGATATACCAGGAAACTGAGAAAGATAAATAAGGTGAAAGATTCCCCACTAATCCTGATGGGGACGACATCAGACGTGGAACTATTTTAATCCAAAACTCCGTTATAATCCTTATGTTTAAAATGTATGAAAGAATAACAATCCACTTATCCCAGATTTTAGTTCTGTTGTGAGCTTTGTTATAATCTAGAATTATTTGGAAACTTAATATCTTCCGTAATATGACGACTTAGTTTAGTTTGTTCTTGCTGTTTGCAGTCCGTATATTGGACATAAGTCGGTAAGGCGATAAGGTAATACAATTACTTTTTTTCTTTTTAAATGCGGAAGGTCCTGCCAAATCTAAATAAGTTTGCCTTTGAGTAGCAAGGATATATGAAACAAAAAGTTAATGAAAGAGTAAAGTGGTCACTTTTATTTTGTTCTTGCATTCCCAACTGGTTTTTGTTATTATACAGAGACTTTTTGATCTGCAGTAGTTATATATGTCGTTTATTTTTATTTTTTCAATAAATGAGAGATTTCGTGTATTGAAAGAAATTGTGGGAAAGTGGAAAGAATAAATTAAAGAATTCCTTTGTCAGTGCGGTTGGGGGAGAAAAATAACAGAATGGCCAAGCGTATTGGAAGAATGGCAGGAGGAACCGAAACACACACACACACACACACACACACACACTCACACACACACACACACACACACACACACACACACACACACACACACACACACACACACACACAACTGAAGGCCAGTGCGAAAGAGGCAGCAGCAGGTACGAGACAATGTTATTACTGACTGCTTTAGCGCTCCAGCTGAGGACATCATTTATATGCTATTCCTGCTGTCCGAGAAGTCCTGAGCGCGGTACCAGCAAGCTTTCCCCATTGTCTCTGGTCACACACCAGTACCGTACCTACCAGTAGGGACCTGAGTATATCACTGATTGTTGCAATTTCTTGTTTAGGAGATAACTGGTGCATTAATGACTCATGCAGTTGATAGGCATAAAACAATCTTATTACTTTCTGCATAAAGATCTTTGTTTTCGATATATTTTGGTAGGTTTATGATATTGCTTGTGTTATTCTGTCCTTACTTTTAACTTATCGTTTTTATTATTGTTATAATTATTATTATTGTTATTATTACTGGTGGCAGGTAGGGGAGCTCACCTTCCACTCGATGTAGTGCTGCTCTCGGCTGACTGCCCTTTCGTCTCTTCCTTCCTTCCTTCTTTCTTCCTTCGTCCTCTCTCTTTCTTTCCTTCATTCTTTCCTCTTCCTTCTGTCAACGGATGATTCTACACTGAGTGATAAGCCAAACGGTTTCCTGTACACGAGGAAACCATTTACTACGCTGGGTGGTAACCATATAGCCAACTTACGGCGCCTGGTGGTTCAGTGGGTAATTAGGGCACTCCAATCGCATTGAGCCTGTGTAGGTTTATATACAAGTATACTACTGCTCGTTACACAAAGTATGGGAAGAGTCCGGCAAGCCACTGTTGTAGAAGACTTTTTTTAGGTAGATTCTCCCATGATATAACCAACATAATTATATATTACGTTTTGGAACTGTTCATGTGAATTTTCATTACAGTAATTTCTAAACTGTACATACAAGAAAGATTGTTCTAACAGTGTCATTTTCTCTTACATTTGTTTCTAAGTATTTGTGTTGCATATGGGTTCGTATTTTGCGTTTCCATCAAACGACAAATGTCAGCTAAGGTCCTTAATTAAAGTATCAGCTCTGGAACTGCCCCCCTCTGTCTGTATTTCCTACTTCCTATGATCTCCAGTCTTTCAAACGCAGTGTGTCCAGGCATCTCGAAATGAACGGATCTTGAACATGGCTCTCTTTTGTATTGTTTTCTTTTTTTTTTTCTTGGAAGGAACGGTTGCGGTCTCCTGGCCTTTGGTTCCTTCTTCCTTGCATTAAAAAAATATATATCCATTTATTTACCTGCCTGATACAAGAAGAACAGACAAAGAGGAGACTAATTAAAATTTTACAAATATATGTGTGTGAGGAGCTTGGAAATAGATTGTGAGATAAGTGTAAAAAAGAGCCTGGGAAGGAGGTCAGAGAGAGAGAGAGAGAGAGAGAGAGAGAGAGAGAGAGAGAGAGAGACGGTGGGAGAAGGGGGAGAAAATGTGACAAGGCAGGTTGAAGAGTGAAAGAAATAATATAGTAGAATGCGACTGGAGTGATTGGGAATGGTAATAGATTAAATCATTTTTAAAGAGTTAATTCTGAATAGATGCTACTATAATAAGGTCAGAGAATGGCAGGGAAAAGAACAGCGGGAAAAGAAAAAGGATTCGGCACGGATGACGTTGTGAAGCATTTAAGAGAGTGAGAAAAGGAATAACACCATGCGTTGATAGAGTCTATTGCGAAATTTTGAAATATAGAAGAAAAATAGTGATTCACTGGATCTGAAAAATTTAAAGATTTTAATGTTAAAGAGATCTGGAAAATGTAAAGCTTATCTTGGTATTCACTAGATCTAAAAAAGGTAAAGACTATTTTGGTATACACTGAATCTGGAAAATGTGAAAAATATCTTGGAGAATGATAAGAAAGGTAGAGGACTGGAAATCTGGTAAGGCAGCTCCCTTCTGAAAGAGAAAGTTATGAGTCATATGTGAATCCGGTTCCATAGCTTAGTAAAGATATATTGTAGGGGAGCTGTCAACGGAGAGAGAGAGAGAGAGAGAGAGAGAGAGAGAGAGAGACAAAGAGAGAGAGAGAGAGAGAGAGAGAGAGAGAGAGAGAGAGAGAGAGAGAGAGACAAAGAGAGAGAGAGAGAGAAATAATCGGATTATAATAGAAGGAGGGGTATGCATATTGTATATTTTCCCTAAGAGTAGCAATATAAAAGTATTTAGGTAATGAAAGAAACTGTATATTAACTTCATAGGTAAGGAAGAGGCATGTGACAGAAGAAACAGACAAGGATTTAGAAAAAAAAAAAAAAAACTGTGGTAGCTTGAGGTAAAAAGGAAATTGTGAAATGCATTGAGCAAGTATGTGGGCACAAGACATCAATCCGTGTGTAAAATAAACTTCGAGTTCAAAACGATTCATCTCACTTCTTTACCGCATTCAGAATGCACAACGTCATTCATTGTGCAACAGCCTATTATTATATTTTATGCATACAACAAAATTCCCAAACACAACATCCAACTGTACACAGTTACCGAACAACATTCAGAACCACAACAAGAAACAACTGTCCAATACCAACATGATACACGACCGCAGAGCCACTTCATTAATCCATACTCACAACACTGGATAGTATTGATTCAGCACTACGCCTTCACTGTACTCGGCACGACACTGCAACACAACCCAGAGCCACACCGCGCACCATCCTCACAATTATTCCGCCTCAAACGGTTTCAATATGAATGCGAGGAGGGAAGTTTTTATGGCACAAGCCGTCCAATACAAGCGTGAACGGCCTAACAATTTCGGCCATCCATTGAGGCAATCCCTCTGGCGATTTTAAGTATAGTACGTTCTTAATAAAAGCAAACGTTAATCATAGGTTTTTGGAATAAAACTGCCACTAAAATAACAACTGTTACAACGAACTGTATCTTCAACGTGGTAAAAGTAAGCCCTCTTTGAGCAGTTTCGAAGAATGATATACCAGGAAACTGAGAAAGATAAATAAGGTGAAATATTCCCCACTAATCCTGATGGGGACGACATCAGATGTGGAACTACTTTAATCTAAAACTGCGTTATAATCCTTATGTTTAAAATGTATGAAAGAATAACAATCCACTTATCCCAGATTTTAGTTCTGTTGTGAGCTTTGTTATAATCTAGAATTATTTGGAAACTTAATATCTTCCGTAATATGACGCCTTAGTTTAGTTTGTTCTTGCTGTTTGCAGTCCGTATATTGGACATAAGTCGGTAAGGCGGTAAGGTAATACAATTACTTTTTTTCTTTTTAAATGCGGAAGGTCCTGCCAATTCTAAATTAGTCTGCCTTTGAGTAGTAAGGATATATGAAACAAAAAGTTAATGAAAGAGTAAAGTGGTCACTTTTATTTTTTTCTTGCATTCCCAACTGGTATTTGTTATTATACAGACTTTTTGATCTGCAGTAGTTATATATGTCGTTTATTTTTATTTTTTCAATAAATGAGAGATTTCGTGTATTGAAAGAAATTGTGGGAAAGTGGAAAGAATAAATTAAAGAATTCTTTAGTCAGTGAGGTTGAGGGAGAAAAATAACAGAATAGCCAAGCGCATTGGAAGAATGGCAGGAGGAACCGAAACATACACACACACACACACACACACACACACACACACAACTGAAGGCCAGTGCGAAAGAGGCAGCAGCAGGTACGAGACAATGTTATTACTGACTGCTTAAGCGCTCCAGCTGAGGACATCATTTATATGCTATTCCTGCTGTCCGAGAAGTCCTGAGCGCGGTACCAGCAAGCTTTCCCCATTGTCTCTGGTCACACACCAGTACCGTACCTACCAGTAGGGACCTGAGTATATCACTGATTGTTGCAATTTCTTGTTTAGGAGATAACTGGTGCATTAATGACTCATGCAGTTGATAGGCATAAAACAATCTTATTACTTTCTGCATAAAGATCTTTGTTTTCGATATATTTTGGTAGGTTTATGATATTGCTTGTGTTATTCTGTCCTTACTTTTAACTTATCGTTTTTATTATTGTTATAATTTTTATTATTGTTATTATTACTGGTGGTAGGTAGGGGAGCTCACCTTCCACTCGATGTAGTGCTGCTCTCGGCTGACTGCCCTTTCGTCTCTTCCTTCCTTCCTTCTTTTCTCCTTCCTTCGTCCTCTCTCTTTCTTTCCTTCATTCTTTCCTCTTCCTTCTGTCAACGGATGATTCTACACTGAGTGATAAGCCAAACGGTTTCCTGTACACTAGGAACCATTTACTGCGTTCGGTGGTAACCATATAGCCAACTTACGGCGCCTGGTGGTTCAGTGGGTAATTAGGGCACTCCAATCGCATTGAGCCTGTGTATGTTTATATCCAAAGGGTGGCTGGGGTTTATTGCTCACGTAATGCCACTCAGGGATGAGTGAGGTTGGTCACTCATTTTAAATGTCAGGACCAACCTGCATAGCCCCGGGCTCCTACGCTACTCAAGGGGGAAAGCAGGATTAGACGGTGTATGTATGTTATTATTACTATTATAATAATCATTATTATTATTATCCTTATCATCAGTACTCATTATTAGTCATTATCATTATCACTGTTTTGAAGTTGATTGTGCCCATTATTCTGTTTACAGGCGACTCGACACTGAGTGACTATTATTATTATTATTATTATTATTATTATTATTTAGACCCAGGAAACCATTTACTGTACTCAGCTGTTGTGCATCTATAACCAAACCTTGGGTTACAAGAGAAATAATATCGCTCGCTTATTCTCTGCGAGACCGACAGCAAAATGGAGAGGGTGAGAGGAATTAGTGCTGCCTCAACCTCCATTCTCAATCGCTGGAGAAGGAACAGATCCTCGAACCTGAGACCTATACCTGTCCATGACCCAGGGAATATAAGTAGTTTGGTATGAACGTGTAGAAAAGACGTGCATGATGCAAGTAATTGAGTGGAAGTGGTGAATGTATGGAGGAGTACACGTAAAGCCTTGATAGCTTTGTGTGAAACGGGAGATGAAAGAGGTGAAACTGATGCCTGGGAGAGTGTGAAGTGTGCCTAAGCGGATGAGTGGATACTGTGAAGTGTGCGTAAGCGGATGAGTGGGAGGATGTGAAGTGTATGTAAGCGGATGAGTGGGAGGATGTGAAGTGTATGTAAGCGGATGAGGATGTGAAGTGTATGTAAGCGGATGAGTGGGAGGATGTCAAGTGTATGTAAGCGGATGAGTGGATACTGTGAAGTGTGCGTAAGCGGATGAGTGGGAGGATGTGAAGTGTATGTAAGCGGATGAGTGGGAGGATGTCAAGTGTATGTAAGCGGATGAGTGGAAGACTGTGAAGTGTATGTAAGCGGATGAGTGGGAGGATGTGAAGTGTATGTAAGCGGATGAGTGGGAGGATGTGAAGAGTATGTAGGTGGATAAGTGGGAGAATGTCACGTGTAGAGGGACAGGTATGATTGCGCGGATACATTGTGAGGAGGAAGTTGATTTGTTAATGAATAATGGTTGGAATATCTAATAAAAAGCAACAAATGAGACAGCTGAAGTTGGGCATATGTGAAGTTCCAGGCTGAGATGTTGGAGGTGGCGCTGATCTTCCTGTTGTAAATCTGTCGCTCTATCATGGTTACTGTTTCCTTTCATTCTGGACCCTGCCCCACCTCATCTGACTACGTAAAGAGATCGGATGATGATGATGATGATGATGATGATGATGATGATGATGATGATGATGATGATCATCATCATCATCATCATCATCATCATCATCATCATCCTTATCATTATCGTCATTATTATTATTATTATTATTATTATTATTATTACCTCCGCTAAGGAGGCTATGTTTTTGCCGTCATTGGTTTGTTTGTCTGTTTGTCTGTTAGCAGAATTACCCCAAAAATTACGAACGGATTTTGCTTAAATTTTTTGGGGGAGTAGAGTATGGTCAGAGGAACAATCCATTAAATTTTGGTGGTGATCCGGATCATCATCCGGATCCAGGAATGTTAAAAAAGAATTCTTTATCATAGCGAGATAGTGGTGATGTCGACATTTTTGTTTCTAATTCGATATATAATGCCTACAATGCAATTGTTCAGCCCTGGCGGAGGTTTCCAACATCGGATTGCTCATGGTATTAATAATAATAATAATAATAACAATAATAATATGGTTATTATTATTATTACTATTATTATTATTATTATGTAATTATAATAATAATAACAATTATTATTATTATTATTATTATTATCGTTATTATTATCATCATTATTACTGGTGTTGTAAATGCACAGTCTCATTGTTCAGTGCATATCTTATCCATTGCTGTTATCAGAACAAGGTAATACTCTGCTACCTGTGTAATTTGTCCGTTATTATGTTTTACGGCAGACATGACCTGTCCACCAACATAATCTGCTCTATGGTAAAGGTAATTATTTAGTAAAGCAATGCAAATCAGCCACCAAAGTTGGTAACTGCTTCCATTAGCAGAGTAATTATCGGTGGTCTTGTCAGGTGCTGGTGGTTATGGCCAGCCAGTGATATGGGTGGTGGCCGTTGAGCTGCCTCACCTGTGGAGACTAAAGTTGTAGTGTCGGAGCCCAGGAGGTAGCCAGGGTGACGCTGAGCCGTTGTCACCACCGGAGGGGTAATATTAACATACTGGGATGTAGATTTGAGCACTCAGAGTAGATATATATGGTACAGTGTGTGTGTGTGTGTGTGTGTGTGTGTGTGTGTGTGTGTGTGTGTGTGTGTGTGTGTGTGTGTGTGTGTGTGTGTGTGTGTGTAACTGCATCTAGGGTTACATTATCGGTTATTTAAGATGTTCTTAAGTGCATACTGGGATCTCATTACTCAAATTTACGATATTCGGATATAATGAATGAGATAATACATGCATTTACCGTGTCCAGCAAGTGACCCCAGCAGAACTTCAGACCCTCACACAACTGTTCCCTCAGTAACCAGGGAAGCACATGACCCTCCCGGCGTTGCAAGTGCTCCTCTTGTACTCGACTAATTGGTTGAAGAACGTGTCGTCACCATAGCAACCAGATTATACTCTTCGTACTCTGGTCACGTCAAGTTCCTTGTTCCGCGAAGTATTTCTACTAACATTTTGCTGGGAAAACATTAAACATTTATCTTAGTGTTATAGTATCCTCATTAATATGTGGTAGGTGGGGGCGCCCATCATCCAACCACTTAGTGTAGTGGTACCCTGTGTTTAGGGTAGCTTTACATCGAGTGACAAGCCAAATGATTTCCTGTAAACCAGAAAGTCATTTACAACGCTGGGTGGTAAGCTTATAACTAACCAACACGTGTTCCCTACGTGACAGCAAGTGGGTTGGCAGAGGGTTAGTGCCCCTTCCCGGAAAACAACTAACTAAAAATATGAACAAGAAGCCTCGGACGAGGATTGACCAAAAGATGACGACTAATGACCGTACAAAGGACATGATACGGATGGCGACTTGGAATATAAGGGGTGCAAAGGATGAAGTGAATGATTGTCCAGGTGCTTGAGGTTGCGAAAGTGGATGGATGTGGATTAACTGAAACTAAATGGAGAGGTGAGAGTGTGAGAGAATGGGAGTATGGATGGGGTATATGTGCAGGAATAGGTGAGAATCAGAGAGCAAAAGAAGAAGTGTGTAATGTTGTAAGTAACAGATGGAAGGAGAATATAAGAGAGTATGGATCAGTTGGTTCAAGGATTGTGTGGGAAGGACTGAAAGTTGGACTACAAATGTGGGTGATTGTGTGCATGTAAGAGCCAACACAAGATCGTGCAAATTCACAGAGGAAATAAGTGCAGCATGTGAGGTGGTGTGTGGGGTGAAGAGAAGACGAAAGGGGGTGCAAGGAACAGCATGGTGGAATGAAGAGGTGATACAGGCTGTGGCATAAAAGAAGAAAGCATGTAATTAATGGATAAGAAATAGGGGCGTGGAAGAAGTTGAGAGACGAAAGAGAGAGTTATATGTAGAAAGAAAGAGAAAGGTGAAAAGATTAGTAAGAGAGAGTAAGAAGAGAGTGGATGAGGAATTTGGAAGGAGTCTGAGTGTCAAGTGGAAGGAACGTAAGAAAATGTTCTGGAAATAGGTGACGAGAGTCAAACAGGGTGGCAATGAAGTTAGTTGGGAAGTGAAAGATAAAAATGGTAGATTACTGGTTGAGAAGGGAGAAAAAGTGAGCAGATGGAGAGAACACTTTAATGAATTGTTGACCGTAGATAATGAAAGTAATGCGAGTATAAGTGGCTGGGGAATGGCTGGGAGAAGGAGGGAGGTGAGAAGACAGGAAGAAATCAGTAGGATGGAAGATGTGGAAGCAATGAAGAAAGTCAAAATGGGGAAAGCCCCAGGAATTGATGGAGTGTGTGGTGAAATGCTGAAGCATGGGGGAGAGATAGTAGTAGAATGAATGTGGAAGATGTGTAGATTGGCCTGGGAGGAAGGTAAAGTCCCGGATGATTGGAAGTCAGGTATAATTATTCCCATGTACAAAGGGAAAGGGGAAAAAGAAGTGTGTGGTAATCATAGAGGCATTTGTCTTCTCAGTGTAATAGGCAAAGTATACGGTAGGATACTTACTGACAGAGTTAGGGAAATAACAGAGGAATTAGTTGAAGAAGAACAGGGAGGCTTTAGGAATGGAAGAGGTTGTGTTGATCAGATATTCATTCTTAAATCTTTAGTGAAAAAGTGTCTAGAGAAGGGACAGAAGTTGTATGAGGCCTTCATGGATTTGGAGAAAGCATATGACAGGGTGGATAGACAAGGACTGTGGAAAGTATTAAAATTATATGGAGTAGATGGGAAGTTGTTGAATGCTGTGAAGAGTATGTATGAGGGTGCTAAGGCTCCAGTGCATGTGGATAGTGAACTGAGTGAGTTTTTCTAGTTGAAAAACTTAAAGCCGCCTCTGAACCGTTCTTAGCCTTGGAGCAAGTGCTTTACCGTCCTGTCGGGTCGCAAAGCACTTGCCAAAAAGCCGTTTCTGAACACCTACGACCGCCACCACTACAGCTACCGTCACCATCACTACAGCACCACCACCACCACTAAAACCACCACCACTACCACTACAGCTACCATCACCACCACCACCACAACCACCACCACCACAACCACTACAGCTATCACCACGACCATCACCACACCACTACAACCACCACCACCACCACCACTATAACCGCCACCACCACTACAGCTACCACCACCACTACAGCTACCACCACCACTACAGCTACCACCACCACCACCACCACCACCTCTATAACCACTACCACCTCTATAACCACCACCAGTACAGCTACCACCATTACCATCGCAGTTACCACCACCACCATCATCACCCTTACTACAGCTACCACCACCACCACCACCACCACCACTACAGCTACCACCACCACCACCACCACCACCACCACTACAGCTACCACCACCACCACCATCACCACTACAGCTACTACCACCACCACCACCACCACCACCACCATCACTACAGCTACCACCACCACCACCACCATCACTACAGCTACCACCACCACCACCACCACCACCATCATCACTACAGCTACTACCACCACCACCACCACCACTACAGCTACCACCACCACCACCACCATCACTACAGCTACCACCACCACCACCACCACCACCACCACCACCACCACCACCACCACCACCACTACAGCTACTACCACCATCATCACCCCTACAGCTACTACCATCAACATCACCATCACCACCACCACCACTACAGCTACTACCACCACCACCATCACCACTACAGCTACCACCACCACCACTACAACCACCACCACCACTACCATCACCGCTACAGCTACCACCACCACCACCACCAATACAGCTACTACCACCACCACCACCACTACAACCACCACCACCACCACCACCACTACAACCACCACCGCGACCACCACCACCACCACCACCACTACAACCATCACCACTACAATCACCACCACTACAACCACCACCAACACAACCACTACAGCTATCAGGACCACTATCACCACACCACTACAACCACCACCACCACAACCACTACAGCTATCAGGACCACCACCACCACCACCACCACCACTACAACCACCACCACCACCACCACCACCATCACTACAGCTACTACCACCACCACCATCACCACTACAGCTACCACCACCACCACCATCAATACAGCTACTACCACCACCACCACCACTACAACCACCACCACCACCACCATTACAACCACCACCACTACAACCACCACCACTACTACAACCACCACCACCACCACTACAGCTACCACCACCACCACCACCTCCACTACAACTAAACCACCACCACCACCACTACAGCTACCACCACCACCACCACCTCCACTACAACTATCACCACCACCACCACCACCACTACACCAACCACCACCACCACAGCTACTACCATTTTCTACTGAATAAAATCGTTTGTGGGTAGCATCAGTGAAGGAATAGACATCTGAGTGTTGATGTATAACCCCCCCCCTTTGTGAGTGTGTGTGTGTGTGTGTGTGTGTGTGTGTGTGTGTGTGTGTGTGTGTGTGTAAAGATGCATGAAACTCCACTGAAATCCCCCGCCACCTCCTCCACCTGTACTTTAGGACATTTTTAATTGAAACTGGCCCATCTGGGAAGCAGTTCAACCATCCTGCCAAGTTTTATCAACATTTTTTCCAGTTTTGGCTGCACAACACACACACACACACACACACACAAACACACACACACACACACACACACACACACACACACACACACACACACACACACACGATAGTAGTATAACAGATGAAGAAATTCTTGATGGAAATTAGGGACTCCTTGTGTCAGGAATTGTCATCTCTCAAGTATCACACTTGGTATTGGGGCTCCGGAGGTGAGGAGTTTGTCACTGGTTATTCATTCCTGAGATCGGAGGTACTGAACACGTACTCTTCGTGGGCTGTGTGTCTTGTAAAATCACACATTTAAGAGCGTCACTCTTATGACGATTTTCCTCTATTCAGGCAACCACCAGGCGATTTGTAACTGGTCTGACTACCATTAGATTATTTCCATACTTTATACCTACTATACCATTCAATTCATTGTGGCCATTACCAGAATATTTTCCTTTTTATTCAGAGTGCAACCAAACGATTTTATTCAGCTTACCCCATTTAAGCAGCAGGGGGCAGTATGCGTTAGGTGTTACTAAAGTACTAGCAAAGCCAACTAATTATGAAAGAAGAGTGAGGAGCATTAACAAATATAATATATAACTCCACACTTTCATATAACTTTGTCAACCAATACCACGTGTTAAATCTTTGCAGTTTGGTGCTTGGCATTTATACTGCTGTGACGGAAATATTTTTCCATTGATTTTCCTTTTTTTTTTTTTTTTCTTATTGACTTTTATGAGCATTCCATTTCTTATAATAGTGTTTTCAAAGCAGGCCAAGCACAGCTGTTAAGTAACTAAAGGATTGAAGATTGTCCATGTTTGGAGAAAAAACATGTATACGACTCTAATAGGGTTGATAAACGAAGTATCCTCTCTCACACCTCTCCTAGACAGGGCACTTAAGTTATTGCTCAGTCACTACTACTTCCAAACTTTCCTTTGACCCGTCTCTCTTTCTCTCTCTCTCTCTCTCTCTCTCTCGCTCCTTATTTTCCCATCTATCTATCTATTTATCTCTCTCTCTCTCTCTCTCTCTCTCTCTCTCTCTCTCTATATATATATATATAGTGTGTGTGTGTGTGTAGAAAGATAGATAGATAGATAGATAGATAGATAGACAGATAGATAGACAGATATAGATATATAGATATAAAATTGTAGCAGGGGTACCCGGCGTTGCCCGGGCCAAAAAAAAAAGGCGAACACTGTAGTTCTATTTGTACTAGTTCAGTCACTCTACTCAGTAAAGACCATGTACCTCTTATCCTTTTGAAGAGGGATTATAAGAGGTCCAGGAACTTTCTGTTTCAGCTTTCACAGACTAACGCACAGTATTTGTGCGCACGTGTGTACTATTACCGGTGACCTCAAATGACCTCCAACAGATGGCCTCAAATAACCTCGGAGGTCAATCTCACATAGCCTTTATCCTAACTGGAAGTCATGTGAGTCTCCCTGCCAAAAATTGGGTTGCTGGGTCCAGTCGTTCGAGTGTGTATTACTGGTGACCTCAAATGACCTCTGACCAGTGACCTCAAATGACTCCGGAGGTCAAACTCACGTAACTTACGTCCGAACTTGAAGTCTTGTGAGTCTCCATGCCAAAAATTGGGCTGCAGGGGTACCCGGCGTTGCCCGGGCCAAAAAAGGGAAAGCCTCTGATGATGCTAATGATGATAATTATAATAATTAAGATAAATAATGACTATATGCTGTATTTGTTGCCTCTTGTAAAACCCATGATTTAGTAGCAAAACATTTACAGGATGTGCGGTAGTGATGCTACCTTGATCTTCATCTACTGCATGACCACGAGTACCATATTATAGGGTTTGAGTGGGAAAAAGAAGGAATAACATGATTATAAATGTAACTTTATTACAGCATTAATGTCTGAACAATCAATGAAGAATGGGCAAACGCTGCGAGGCGCATAGCCTCACTCATCCTCCGACTCCACCCACGCGGGTCCCTTTACACAGCCCTCCAGATAGAGACTCTTCCTACTCTAAGTATCTCCCGACAAGAATGATCGACCTGCTCCAGCCATGAGTTACGTGGCCTTCTCCTTGACCCCCTCCACCCTGGGTTATCTCCTTCAGAGATCTCCCTGTTAACAGGATCAGCCTCAGGAAAGAGGGCTATGTGCCCATATAGCTGGAGTTAGCGTTGACGTATTATTTGGGTAATAGGCCTCGATTCAGACTCACGAAGTAGTCACTCTTTATGCAAATGGTTGTACCAGTGATATCCCATGATCCTGTGATGACATTACCAAAGGAGTCAGTTCACCACTTCAAGGCTCTGTTTAGTGTCCATGTCTCACAGCCATGCAAACTCATCCTTCTCCACAAATAATGACATCGCCAACTACCCAAACTGAATGAATCCATAACCTCGTAGGCAAGACTGATGCGACGAGAGATCTCACTGTCTGATCTACCATTGTTATGGACCACAATACTAAAATAAGTGAATCTTTCCAAGACTTCTATATCCTCACCACATGCTTGGATAGACTGAACTGCTCCATCCAACAAGCAAACAAATGCATGGACCTTGGTCTTTGCCAGAGACCTTTAATCCCAGTGGCTTCGCATTCTCATGAAATTCCTTGTGGGCAGTCAATAGTGTCTCCAGCAACTCCACTAGGATAACTGCATCATCAGCAAAGTCAAGTTCGGTAACCCTGAAATTGCCAGTCCATACCTCAAAGTGACTTCAACTCAGCCCAGTCCAGTACCCAATCCATACATGCGTTGTAAAGCGTGAGGGCAATGACACATCCCTGTCTTAAACCAGAACTTACTGGGAAGAAGTCGGATGTCCCCTTCCCCCCTCCCACACTTGACAGCACTCTCATTGTTTGATTACAAGTCAGCAGTCAGTCGGATTATGCCTGCAGGGATCCCACGAAGTCGCAGGAGTTCCCAGAGTACCTCCCAATTTATTGAGTCAAACACCCTCTTGAGATCCACATTTGCTGCATGCAGACCTTATTGAAACTCAAGACGACAATCCACAAGAACTCAATGATCTAGGATACGGTCAACAGTAGCCTTCTTGGACATGAATCTTGATTGATCAGGCCTTTGGAACTTTAGCAAATAGTCCTGAATATGCATCAGGAGAATGTGAGCAATAACATTGCCGAGCACACTGAGCACCGTAATATCACGGTAGTTATTACAGTCAAGCTGGTCTCCTTTTCCTTTCCAGATAGGGATGACCAAACCCTCTGTCCAGTCAGGAGGAATGTTACCAGTCTGCCAAACGGCTTCTCTGACTGCATGTAACCCCCTGAACATGGCTTTATCCCCAGCTTTGATCAGTTCTGCTGGGATATCACAAACACAAGCTGCTCTACCACTTTTCAACCTAGTCACTGCATTCTTGATTTCATCTTGAAAAGGCATGGCTTCGTCAATTCGTGGGACAGCAATCAATGGTTGTACACCAGCCAATAGAAGCTCTCCACTGGTAGATTCAGCCATATACAGCTGTTCAAAGTACTCAGCCCAACAAGCTCTATACTCACGTGCCCCCGTCACGAGCCGACCAACTGCTGTCCGAACAGAGTTAACCTGATAGCTGGGTCTGGAGTGGAGCTTCTTCAGGATTCGGTAGGTGGGTCGAAGGTCATTTGCATGAAAAAGGCTTTCCACCTCCTCAGAGATTTCCCTGACATACCTCTCCTTGTCCCTTTCATGCCCATCAAGACAGAGGTCTGCGCTGTTCCCAATCCCCAGCCAGTCTGACAGCACGCCTCTTCTTAACTGTGGTCAGCGTCCCATGCGAGACGAATTCCTTCTTTGATCTTGGGCGGTCTCCAGTGCACTCATCAGCTGCTGCCAGGATATTTCTCTTAGAGGTATCCCATCATTCAACAGGATCCTCAACAGTTCTTCAAATCAGTCTGACACTGCCACTGCATACTCAGATGCTCACTCCTCGTCCCCGAGTTTATCAAGATGGAATCATTTTTGGTGGCATCTTGAGAATCTCTCAGTTTTGACATGTAGTCTTAGAGTAGCAACAACCTGTTTGTGAGCAATAGCAATGAACTCTGCATTCCTGAAAACCTTACAGTTCTAAAGGATCCTCCAGCATGTACTAACAAGAATGTGAATAATCTCCTTGGCAATCCCTCCAGCACTGGGATACCAAGTCAAGCGGTGAAGATATGACCATTGGAACCAAGATCCAGCAATTCTTAACTTCTAGGATTTTGCGAAATCCACATGGTAAGACCCATTGGAATTCCTGGTTCCAGAGCCACGGGAACCTAGACAATCCTTGAACACTGGGGGAAAATCAACCAGGAAAAAAACAGATTCTCTGTTTCTTCTGGTAAATTACCAATATGCTGGGAATCGAACCAGCATATTGGTAATTTACCAGATGATTTTTCCTGTGTACAGTACAGGTTTCTCTCTTCATTCTAGATTCTCTGTTATAAATGGTTCACATGGAGATGTTGAACTTAGTGCATGTGAATGACTTTGCAACTGAATACTGTTCAAGCTATGTACATTTGGTCTCACCTGTAACTTCTGATGACGCATTGTCGACAACCATCAAAACTTACGTTGAGATCAAAATGTCTTGCCCTGGGATTTGAATTTTATTAAGAAAAATTACGATTTTTTTTTTCCAAGCAGCAGATATTTAATGTGGCACTTATGCTGTGGCATTTTTATGTGTGGAAGTCTCAGTTTACCGCGGATTTAAAACCAGTGACAAACCTTATATATTCATTAAGCAAATGTTTGATGTGAGGAGGATGCCAGACCAGGTTTATCATGCTGAATCAGGTTACCCGTCGCTCCAGACTTGATTAAATTCAAGGCACAAATGGTAAACTTCACTGACAAACCTTCATCGTTTGCCATGTCTGATTTTACGAACACCCTGATCAGAAAATACATAAGACATTTAATAAGAAATGTTAATACGGCACGAATTCTTTTTTTACGAAAATGTAAATTATTTCGCTTACCAATCAGACCCTTCGAAGTGTCTTGTGTACAAGGAATTTCAGCGTCCGGCACCTGCATGGTTAAATATTCTGTAATCGAATTTAACAAATTGCTGTTTACCCTTTCCCAAGCGTCATTTCATTGACTGAGACAAAGACTTGGCACAGGAATCAATGGGGGCGTGACCACCTCCCGCACAAGGAGTGTTTCTGGGTTTGTGGACGTATCCAAACAGACATGTGTACGATCGTACTACTCCCATCACTCAAAATATGGGAAGAGTCCAGCAAGCCACTGTTGTAGAAGACTTTTTCTTTAGATAGATTCTCCAATGACATAACCTACAAAATCATTTATTACATTTTGGAATTGTTCATGTGAATTTCATCACAGTAATTTCTAAATTGCACATACGAGAAAGATTATTCTAACAGTGTCATTTACTCTTACATTTGTTTCTAAATACAGTAGTTGTGTTGCATATGGGTTCGTATTTTGTTTCCATCCAATGACAAATGTAAGCTAAGGTCATTAAAGTATCCATCCATTTGTTTACCTGTCTGTTACAAGAAGGAAAGACACCGAAAGGACTAATAACTAGAGTCTTCAAAGCATATTGTGTGTGAGGAGTTTGGAATTAGCTTGCGAGTTAAGTGCGGGAATGTAAGAAAGAGCTAGGGAAGGAGGTCAGAGAGAGAGAGAGAGAGAGAGAGAGAGAGAGAGAGAGAGAGAGAGAGAGACGGTGGGGGAAGAGGGAGAAAAGGTGACAGGAGAGGTTAAAGGGTGAAGGAAATTAAATAGTAGAATGCAACTGAAGTGAATGGGAATGGGAATAGACTAGGAAATAATTTTTAATGAGTTTGTTAATTTTTAATAAATGCTACTGTAATAGGTCAAAGAATGGCAAGGAAAAGAACAGAGGGAAGAGAAAAAGGATTCGGCACGGATGACGTTGTGAAGCATTTAAGAGAGTGAGAAAAGGAATAACACCATGGGTTGATAGAGTCTGTTGCGAAATGTTGAAATATGGAAGAGAAATAGTGATTCACTGGATCTGAAAAATGTAAAGATTTTAATGTTAAAGAGATCTGGAAAATTTAAAGCTTATCTTGGTATTTACTAGATCTGAAAAATGTAAAAACTATTTTGGTATACACTGAACCTTGAAAATGTGAAGAATATCTTTGAGAATGGTAAGAAAGGAAGAGGACTGGAAATCTGGTATGGTACTGCCCTTCTACGCTGAGAAAGGGAAAGAGAAATTTATGAGTCATATGTGAATCTCTCTCCATAGCTTAGTGGTGAAGATAAATTGTTGGAAGCTGTCAACGGAGAGAGAGAGAGAGAGAGAGAGAGAGAGAGAGAGAGAGAGAGAGAGAGAGAGAGAGAGAGAGAGAGAAATAAACGGATTATAACAGATGGAGGGGTATGTGTATCGTACATTTTCCCTAAGAGTAGCAATATAAAAGTATATAAATAATGAAAGAAAATGTATATTAACTTCAGAGTTAAGGAAAAGGCTTGTGACAGAAGAAACAGACAAGGATTTTGAAAAAAAAAAAAAAAAAGCTGTGATAGCTTGAGGTAGAAAAGAAACTGTGAAATGCATTGAGCAAGTATGTGGGCACAAGACATCAATCCGTGTGTAAAATAAACTTCGAGTTCAAAACGATTCGTCTCACTTCTTTACCGCATTCAGAATGCACAACGTCATTCATTGTGCAACAGCCTATTATTATATTTTATGCATACAACAAAATTCCCAAACACAACATCCAACTGTACACAGTTACCGAACAACATTCAGAACCACAACAAGAAACAACTGTCCAATACCAACATGATACACGACCGCAGAGCCACTTCATTAATCCATACTCACAACACTGGATAGTATTGATTCAGCACTACGCCTTCACTGTACTCGGCACAGCATTGGAACATAACCCAGAGCCACATCGCACGCCATCCTCACAATTATTCCGCCTCAAACGGTTTCAGTATGAATACGAGGAGGGAAGTTTTTATGGCACAAGCCGTCCAATACAAGCGTGAACGGCCTAACAATTACGGCCATCCATTGCGGCAATCCCTCTGGCGATTTTAAGTATAGTACATTCTTAATAAAAGCAAACGTTACTCATAGGTCATTGGAATAAAATTGCCATTAAAATAACAACTGTTACAACGAACTGTATCTTTAGCGTGGTAAAAGTAAGCCCTCTTTGAACAGTTTCGAGGAATGATATACCAGGAAACTGAGAAAGATAAATAAGGTGAAAGATTCCCCACTAATCCTGATGGGGACAACATTAGAGGTGGAACTATTTTCATTCAAAACTGCGTTATAATCCGTATTTTAAAATGTATCAAAGAATGTTGCACATTAACAATCCACTTATCCCAGATTTTAGTTCTGTTGTGAGCTTTGTTATAATCTAGACTTTTTTGGAAACTTAATATCTTCAGTAATATGACGCATTCGTTTAGTATCTTCTTGCTGTTTGCAGTCCGTATATTCGACATAGGTCGGTAAGGCGATAAGGTAATACAATTACTTTTTTTCGTTTTAAATGGCGAGGATCTGCCAAATCTAAATAAGTTTGCCTTTGAGTAGCAAGGATATATGAAACAAAAAGTTAATGAAAGAGTAAAGTGGTCACTTTTATTTTGTTTTTGCATTCCCAACTGGTATTTGTTATTATACAGAGACCTTTCGGTCTGCTGTAGTTATGTATGTCCTTTATTATTATTTTTTTTTAATAAATGAGAGATTTCATGTATTGAAGGAAATTGTGGGAAAGTGGAAAGAATAAATTAAAGATAAAGTTAAAAGTCATGGTCGTGAAAAGTGTAATGACAAGAGAATGAAATAAGACTCTGCAAGAGCATGAAATATTTCCAAAGCCCCTCATCGACCCAAAACAAGAATAATCGTGATTACCTTTGAAATTTCATCCGCAGTCTGGATCATTCTTGTCAGTGCGGTTGGGGGAGAAAAATAACAGAATGGCCAAGCGTAATGGATGTATGGCAGGAGGAACCGAAACACACACACACACACACACACACACACACACACACACACACACACACACGCACACACACACACACACACACACACAACTGAAGGCCAGTGCGAAAGAGGCAGCAGCAGGTACGAGACAATGTTATTACTGACTGCTTAAGCGCTCCAGCTGAGGACACCATTTATATGCTATTCCTGCTGTCCGAGAAGTCGTGAGTGCGATACCAGCAAGCTTTCCCCATTGTCTCAGGTCACACACCAGTACCGTACCTACCAGTAGGGACCTGAGTATAACATTGATTGTTCCAATTTGTTGTTTAGGAGATAATTGGTGCATTAATGATTCTCATGTAGTTGATAGGCATAAAACAATCTTATTACTTTCTTTCTGCACAAAGATCTTTGCTTTCGATATCTTTTGGTAGGTTTAGGATATTGCTTGTTTTATTCTGTCCTTACTTTTAACGTATCATTTTTATTATTGTTATATTTTTTATTGTTATTATTATTGGTGGTAGGTAGGGGAGCTCACCTTCCAGTCGATGAAGGGCTGCTCTCGGCTGATTGCCCTTTCGTCTCTTCCTTCCTTCCTCCCTTCTTCTTTTCTTCCTTCGCCCTCTTTCTTTCCTTCATTCTTTCCTCTTCCTTCTGTCAACGGATGATTCTACACAGAGTGACAAGCCAAAAGGTTTCCTGTATACGGGGAAACCATTATTACTCTGGGTGGTAACCATACAGCCAACTTACGGCGCCTGGTGGTTGAGTGGATAATTACGGCACTCCAATCGGATTAAGCCTGTGTAGGTTTATATTCAAGGAGTGGTTGGGGTTTGTAGCTCACGTAATGCCACTCAGGGATGAGTGAGGCTGGACACTCTCACCTTAAATGTCAGGAGGAACTTGTCTAGCCCCGGGCTCCTACGCTACTCATGGGAAAAAACAGGATTAGGTGGTGTATGTATGTTATTATTACTATCATAATAATCATTATTATTATTATTATCCTTATCATCAGTACTCATCATTAGTAATTATCATTATCATTGTTATGAAGTTGATTGTGCCCATTATTCTGTTTACAGAATATGGTCAGAGGAACAATCCATTAAATTTTGGTGGTGATCCGGATCATCATCCGGATCCAGGAATGTTAAAAAAGAATTCTTTATCATAGCGAGATAGTGGTGATGTCGACATTTTTGTTTCTAATTCGACATATAATGCCTACAATGCAATTGTTCAGCTCTGGCGGAGGTTTCCAACATCGGATTGCTCATAGTGACAGATTAT
Organism: Coenobita brevimanus; assembly: GCF_032717465.1. Taxonomy (NCBI): domain Eukaryota; kingdom Metazoa; phylum Arthropoda; class Malacostraca; order Decapoda; family Coenobitidae; genus Coenobita; species Coenobita brevimanus. Next base: position 15,580,601 of record NC_136998.1, read on the forward strand.
TATTATTTTTAGTATTTAGAACCAGGAAATCATTTACTGTACTCAGCTGTTGCGCATCTATAACAAACCTTGGATTACAAGAGAGAAAATATCGCTCGCTTATTCTCTGCGAGACCGACAGCAAAATGGAGAGGGTGAGAGGAATTAGTGCTGCCTCAACCTCCATTCTCAATCGCTGGAGAAGGAACAGATCCTCGGACCTGAGACCTATACCTGTCCATGACCCAGGGAATATAAGTAGTTTGGTATGAACGTGTAAAAAAGGCGTGCATGATTCAAGTGTGTGGAAGTGGTGTAGGAGTACACGTTACGCCTTGATAGCTTTGTGTGAAACGGAGATGAAAGAGTGTGAAACTGATGCCTGGGAGAGTGTGAAGTGTGCTTAAGCGGATAAGTGGAAGACTGTGATGTGTGCGTAAGAGGATGAGTGGGAGGATGTGAAGTGTATGTAAGCGGATGAGTGGGAGGATGTGAAGAGTATGTAAGCGGATGAGTGGGAGGATGTCAAGTGTATGTAAGCGGATGAGTGGAAGACTGTGAAGTGTATGTAAGCGGATGAGTGGGAGGATGTGAAGTGTATGTAAGAGGATGAGTGGGAGGATGTGAAGAGTATGTAGGTGGATAAGTGGGAGAATGTCAAGAGTAGAGGGACAGGTATGATTGCGCGGATACATTGTGAGGAGGAAGTTGATTTGTTAATGAATAATGGTTGGAATATCTAATAAAAAGCAACAAATGAGACAGCTGAAGTTGGGCATATGTGAAGTTCCAGGCTGAGATGTTGGAGGTGGCGCTGATCTTCCTGTTGTAAATCTGTCGCTCTATCATGGTTACTGTTTCCTTTCATTCTGGACCCTGCCCCACCTCATCTGACTACGTAAAGAGATCGGATGATGATGATGATGATGATGATCATCATCATCATCATCATCATCATCACCATCATCTTTATCATTATCGTCATTATTATTATTATTATTATTATTATTATTATTACCTCCGCTAAGGAGGCTATGTTTTTGCCGTCATTGGTTTGTTTGTCTGTTTGTCTGTTAGCAGAATTACTCCAAAAATTACGAACGGATTTTGCTTAAATTTTTTGGGGGAGTAGAGTATGGTCAGAGGAACAATCCATTAAATTTTGGTGGTGATCCGGATCATCATCCGGATCCAGGAATGTTAAAAAAGAATTCTTTATCATAGCGAGATAGTGGTGATGTCGACATTTTTGTTTCTAATTCGACATATAATGCCTACAATGCAATTGTTCAGCTCTGGCGGAGGTTTCCAACATCGGATTGCTCATAGTATTAATAATAATAATAATAATAATAATAATAATAATAATAATAACAATAATAATAATATGGTTATTATTATTATTATTATTATTATGTAATAATAATAATAATAATAATAATAATAATAATTATTATTATTATTATTATTATTATCATTATTATTGGTGTTGTAAATGCACAGTCTCATTGTTCAGTGCATATCTTATCCATTGCTGTTATCAGAACAAGGTAATACTCTGCTACCTGTGTAATTTGTCCGTTACTATGTTTTACGGCAGACATGACCTGTCCACCAACATAATCTGCTCTATGGTAAAGGTAATTATTTAGTAAAGCAATGCAAATCAGCCACCAAAGTTGGTAACTGGTTCCATTAGCAGAGTAATTATCGGTGGTCTTGTCAGGTGCTGGTGGTTATGGCCAGCCAGTGATATGGGTGGTGGCCGTTGAGCTGCCTCACCTGTGGAGACTAAAGTTGTAGTGTCGGAGCCCAGGAGGCAGCCAGGGTGACGCTGAGCCGTTGTCACCACCGGAGGGGTAATATTAACATACTGGGATGTAGATTTGAGCACTCAGAGTAGATATATATGGTACAGTGTGTGTGTGTGTGTGTGTGTGTGTGTGTGTGTGTGTGTGTGTGTGTGTGTGTGTGTGTGTGTGTGTGTGTGTGTAACTGCATCTAGGGTTACATTATCGGTTATTTAAGATGTTCTTAAGTGCATACTGGGATCTCATTACTCAAATTTACGATATTCGGATATAATGAATGAGATAATACATGCATTTACCGTGTCCAGCAAGTGACCCCAGCAGAACTTCAGACCCTCACACAACTGTTCCCTCAGTAACCAGGGAAGCACATGACCCTCCCGGCGTTGCAAGTGCTCCTCTTGTACTCGACTAATTGGTTGAAGAACGTGTCGTCACCATAGCAACCAGATTATACTCTTCGTACTCTGGTCACGTCAAGTTCCTTGTTCTGCAAAGTATTTCTACTAACATTTTTCTAGGAAAACATTAAACATTTATCTTAGTGTTATAGTATCCTCATTAATATGTGGTAGGTGGGGGGGCCCATCATCCAACCACTTAGTGTAGTGGTACCCTGTGTTTAGGGTAGCTTTACATCGAGTGGCAAGCCAAATGATTTCCTGTAAACCAGGAAGTCATTTACAACGCTGGGTGGTAGGCTTATAACCAACCAACACGTGTTCCCTACATGACAGCAAGTGGGTTGGCAAAGGGTTAGTCCCCCTTCCCGGAAAAAAACTAACTAAAAATATGAACAAGAAGCCTCGGACGAGGATTGACCAAAAGATGACGACTAATGACCGTACAAAGGACATGATACGGATGGCGACCTGGAATATAAGGGGTGCAAAGGATGAAGTGAATGATTGTCCAGGTGCTTGAGGTCGCGAAAGTGGATGGATGTGGATTAACTGAAACTAAATGGAGAGGTGAGAGTGTGAAAGAATGGGAGTATGGATGGGGTATATGTGCAGGAATAGGTGAGAATCAGAGAGCAAAAGAAGAAGTGTGTAATGTTGTAAGTAACAGATGGAAGGAGAATATAAGAGAGTATGGATCAGTTGGTTCAAGGATTGTGTGGGAAGGACTGAAAGTTGGACTACAAATGTGGGTGATTGTGTGCATGTAAGAGCCAACACAAGATCGTGCAAATTCACAGAGGAAATAAGTGCAGCATGTGAGGTGGTGTGTGGGGTGAAGAGAAGACGAAAGGGGGTGCAAGGAACAGCATGGTGGAATGAAGAGGTGATACAGGCTGTGGCATAAAAGAAGAAAGCATGTAATTAATGGATAAGAAATAGGGGCGTGGAAGAAGTTGAGAGACGAAAGAGAGAGTTATATGTAGAAAGAAAGAGAAAGGTGAAAAGATTAGTAAGAGAGAGTAAGAAGAGAGTGGATGAGGAATTTGGAAGGAGTCTGAGTGTCAAGTGGAAGGAACGTAAGAAAATGTTCTGGAAATAGGTGACGAGAGTCAAACAGGGTGGCAATGAAGTTAGTTGGGAAGTGAAAGATAAAAATGGTAGATTACTGGTTGAGAAGGGAGAAAAAGTGAGCACATGGAGAGAACACTTTAATGAATTGTTGACCGTAGATAATGAAAGTAATGCGAGTATAAGTGGCTGGGGAATGGCTGGGAGAAGGAGGGAGGTGAGAAGACAGGAAGAAATCAGTAGGATGGAAGATGTGGAAGCAATGAAGAAAGTCAAAATGGGGAAAGCCCCAGGAATTGATGGAGTGTGTGGTGAAATGCTGAAGCATGGGGGAGAGATAGTAGTAGAATGAATGTGGAAGATGTGTAGATTGGCCTGGGAGGAAGGTAAAGTCCCGGATGATTGGAAGTCAGGTATAATTATTCCCATGTACAAAGGGAAAGGGGAAAAAGAAGTGTGTGGTAATCATAGAGGCATTTGTCTTCTCAGTGTAATAGGCAAAGTATACGGTAGGATACTTACTGACAGAGTTAGGGAAATAACAGAGGAATTAGTTGAAGAAGAACAGGGAGGCTTTAGGAATGGAAGAGGTTGTGTTGATCAGATATTCATTCTTAAATCTTTAGTGAAAAAGTGTCTAGAGAAGGGACAGAAGTTGTATGAGGCCTTCATGGATTTGGAGAAAGCATATGACAGGGTGGATAGACAAGGACTGTGGAAAGTATTAAAATTATATGGAGTAGATGGGAAGTTGTTGAATGCTGTGAAGAGTATGTATGAGGGTGCTAAGGCTCCAGTGCATGTGGATAGTGAACTGAGTGAGTTTTTCTAGTTGAAAAACTTAAAGCCGCCTCTGAACCGTTCTTAGCCTTGGAGCAAGTGCTTTACCGTCCTGTCGGGTCGCAAAGCACTTGCCAAAAAGCCGTTTCTGAACACCTACGACCGCCACCACTACAGCTACCGTCACCATCACTACAGCACCACCACCACCACTAAAACCACCACCACTACCACTACAGCTACCATCACCACCACCACCACAACCACCACCACCACAACCACTACAGCTATCACCACGACCATCACCACACCACTACAACCACCACCACCACCACCACTATAACCGCCACCACCACTACAGCTACCACCACCACTACAGCTACCACCACCACTACAGCTACCACCACCACCACCACCACCACCTCTATAACCACTACCACCTCTATAACCACCACCAGTACAGCTACCACCATTACCATCGCAGTTACCACCACCACCATCATCACCCTTACTACAGCTACCACCACCACCACCACCACCACCACTACAGCTACCACCACCACCACCACCACCACCACCACTACAGCTACCACCACCACCACCATCACCACTACAGCTACTACCACCACCACCACCACCACCACCACCATCACTACAGCTACCACCACCACCACCACCATCACTACAGCTACCACCACCACCACCACCACCACCATCATCACTACAGCTACTACCACCACCACCACCACCACTACAGCTACCACCACCACCACCACCATCACTACAGCTACCACCACCACCACCACCACCACCACCACCACCACCACCACCACCACCACCACTACAGCTACTACCACCATCATCACCCCTACAGCTACTACCATCAACATCACCATCACCACCACCACCACTACAGCTACTACCACCACCACCATCACCACTACAGCTACCACCACCACCACTACAACCACCACCACCACTACCATCACCGCTACAGCTACCACCACCACCACCACCAATACAGCTACTACCACCACCACCACCACTACAACCACCACCACCACCACCACCACTACAACCACCACCGCGACCACCACCACCACCACCACCACCACCACTACAACCATCACCACTACAATCACCACCACTACAACCACCACCAACACAACCACAACAGCTATCAGGACCACCATCACCACACCACTACAACCACCACCACCACAACCACTACAGCTATCAGGACCACCACCACCACCACCACCACTACAACCACCACCACCACCACCACCACCACCATCACTACAGCTACTACCACCACCACCATCACCACTACAGCTACCACCACCACCACCATCAATACAGCTACTACCACCACCACCACCACTACAACCACCACCACCACCACCATTACAACCACCACCACTACAACCACCACCACTACTACAACCACCACCACCACCACTACAGCTACCACCACCACCACCACCTCCACTACAACTAAACCACCACCACCACCACTACAGCTACCACCACCACCACCACCTCCACTACAACTATCACCACCACCACCACCACCACTACACCAACCACCACCACCACAGCTACTACCATTTTCTACTGAATAAAATCGTTTGTGGGTAGCATCAGTGAAGGAATAGACATCTGAGTGTTGATGTATAACCCCCCCCCTTTGTGAGTGTGTGTGTGTGTGTGTGTGTGTGTGTGTGTGTGTGTGTGTGTGTGTGTGTGTAAAGATGCATGAAACTCCACTGAAATCCCCCGCCACCTCCTCCACCTGTACTTTAGGACATTTTTAATTGAAACTGGCCCATCTGGGAAGCAGTTCAACCATCCTGCCAAGTTTTATCAACATTTTTTCCAGTTTTGGCTGCACAACACACACACACACACACACACACAAACACACACACACACACACACACACACACACACACACACACACACACACACACACACACGATAGTAGTATAACAGATGAAGAAATTCTTGATGGAAATTAGGGACTCCTTGTGTCAGGAATTGTCATCTCTCAAGTATCACACTTGGTATTGGGGCTCCGGAGGTGAGGAGTTTGTCACTGGTTATTCATTCCTGAGATCGGAGGTACTGAACACGTACTCTTCGTGGGCTGTGTGTCTTGTAAAATCACACATTTAAGAGCGTCACTCTTATGACGATTTTCCTCTATTCAGGCAACCACCAGGCGATTTGTAACTGGTCTGACTACCATTAGATTATTTCCATACTTTATACCTACTATACCATTCAATTCATTGTGGCCATTACCAGAATATTTTCCTTTTTATTCAGAGTGCAACCAAACGATTTTATGCAGCTTACCCCATTTAAGCAGCAGGGGGCAGTATGCGTTAGGTGTTACTAAAGTACTAGCAAAGCCAACTAATTATGAAAGAAGAGTGAGGAGCATTAACAAATATAATATATAACTCCACACTTTCATATAACTTTGTCAACCAATACCACGTGTTAAATCTTTGCAGTTTGGTGCTTGGCATTTATACTGCTGTGACGGAAATATTTTTCCATTGATTTTCCTTTTTTTTTTTTTTTCTTATTGACTTTTATGAGCATTCCATTTCTTATAATAGTGTTTTCAAAGCAGGCCAAGCACAGCTGTTAAGTAACTAAAGGATTGAAGATTGTCCATGTTTGGAGAAAAAACATGTATACGACTCTAATAGGGTTGATAAACGAAGTATCCTCTCTCACACCTCTCCTAGACAGGGCACTTAAGTTATTGCTCAGTCACTACTACTTCCAAACTTTCCTTTGACCCGTCTCTCTCTCTCTCTCTCTCTCTCTCTCTCTCTTGCTCCTTATTATCCCATCTATCTATCTATTTATCTCTCTCTCTCTCTCTCTCTCTCTCTCTCTCTCTCTCTCTCTCTCTCTCTCTCTCTCTCTCTCTTGCTCCTTATTATCCCATCTATCTATCTATTTATCTCTCTCTCTCTCTCTCTCTATATATATATATATAATGTGTGTGTGTGTGTGTAGAAAGATAGATAGATAGATAGATAGATAGATAGATAGATAGACAGATAGATAGACAGATATAGATATATAGATATAAAATTGTAGCAGGGGTACCCGGCGTTGCCCGGGCCAAAAAAAAAAAAAATGCGAACACTGTAGTTCTATTTGTACTAGTTCAGTCACTCTACTCAGTAAAGACCATGTACCTCTTATCCTTTTGAAGAGGGATTATAAGAGGTCCAGGAACTTTCTGTTTCAGCTTTCACAGACTAACGCACAGTATTTGTGCGCACGTGTATACTATTACCGGTGACCTCAAATGACCTCCAACAGATGGCCTCAAATAACCTCGGAGGTCAATCTCACATAGCCTTTATCCTAACTGGAAGTCATGTGAGTCTCCCTGCCAAAAATTGGGTTGCTGGGTCCAGTCGTTCGAGTGTGTATTACTGGTGACCTCAAATGACCTCTGACCAGTGACCTCAAATGACTCCGGAGGTCAAACTCACGTAACTTACGTCCGAACTTGAAGTCTTGTGAGTCTCCATGCCAAAAATTGGGCTGCAGGGGTACCCGGCGTTGCCCGGGCCAAAAAGGGAAAGCCTCTGATGATGCTAATGATGATAATTATAATAATTAAGATAAATAATGACTATATGCTGTATTTGTTGCCTCTTGTAAAACCCATGATTTAGTAGCAAAACATTTACAGGATGTGCGGTAGTGATGCTACCTTGATCTTCATCTACTGCATGACCACGAGTACCATATTATAGGGTTTGAGTGGGAAAAAGAAGGAATAACATGATTATAAATGTAACTTTATTACAGCATTAATGTCTGAACAATCAATGAAGAATGGGCAAACGCTGCGAGGCGCATAGCCTCACTCATCCTCCGACTCCACCCACGCGGGTCCCTTTACACAGCCCTCCAGATAGAGACTCTTCCTACTCTAAGTATCTCCCGACAAGAATGATCGACCTGCTCCAGCCATGAGTTACGTGGCCTTCTCCTTGACCCCCTCCACCCTGGGTTATCTCCTTCAGAGATCTCCCTGTTAACAGGATCAGCCTCAGGAAAGAGGGCTATGTGCCCATATAGCTGGAGTTAGCGTTGACGTATTATTTGGGTAATAGGCCTCGATTCAGACTCACGAAGTAGTCACTCTTTATGCAAATGGTTGTACCAGTGATATCCCATGATCCTGTGATGACATTACCAAAGGAGTCAGTTCACCACTTCAAGGCTCTGTTTAGTGTCCATGTCTCACAGCCATGCAAACTCATCCTTCTCCACAAATAATGACATCGCCAACTACCCAAACTGAATGAATCCATAACCTCGTAGGCAAGACTGATGCGACGAGAGATCTCACTGTCTGATCTACCATTGTTATGGACCACAATACTAAAATAAGTGAATCTTTCCAAGACTTCTATATCCTCACCACATGCTTGGATAGACTGAACTGCTCCATCCAACAAGCAAACAAATGCATGGACCTTGGTCTTTGCCAGAGACCTTTAATCCCAGTGGCTTCGCATTCTCATGAAATTCCTTGTGGGCAGTCAATAGTGTCTCCAGCAACTCCACTAGGATAACTGCATCATCAGCAAAGTCAAGTTCGGTAACCCTGAAATTGCCAGTCCATACCTCAAAGTGACTTCAACTCAGCCCAGTCCAGTACCCAATCCATACATGCGTTGTAAAGCGTGAGGGCAATGACACATCCCTGTCTTAAACCAGAACTTACTGGGAAGAAGTCGGATGTCCCCTTCCCCCTCCCACACTTGACAGCACTCTCATTGTTTGATTACAAGTCAGCAGTCAGTCGGATTATGCCTGCAGGGATCCCACGAAGTCGCAGGAGTTCCCAGAGTACCTCCCAATTTATTGAGTCAAACACCCTCTTGAGATCCACATTTGCTGCATGCAGACCTTATTGAAACTCAAGACGACAATCCACAAGAACTCAATGATCTAGGATACGGTCAACAGTAGCCTTCTTGGACATGAATCTTGATTGATCAGGCCTTTGGAACTTTAGCAAATAGTCCTGAATATGCATCAGGAGAATGTGAGCAATAACATTGCCGAGCACACTGAGCACCGTAATATCACGGTAGTTATTACAGTCAAGCTGGTCTCCTTTTCCTTTCCAGATAGGGATGACCAAACCCTCTGTCCAGTCAGGAGGAATGTTACCAGTCTGCCAAACGGCTTCTCTGACTGCATGTAACCCCCTGAACATGGCTTTATCCCCAGCTTTGATCAGTTCTGCTGGGATATCACAAACACAAGCTGCTCTACCACTTTTCAACCTAGTCACTGCATTCTTGATTTCATCTTGAAAAGGCATGGCTTCGTCAATTCGTGGGACAGCAATCAATGGTTGTACACCAGCCAATAGAAGCTCTCCACTGGTAGATTCAGCCATATACAGCTGTTCAAAGTACTCAGCCCAACAAGCTCTATACTCACGTGCCCCCGTCACGAGCCGACCAACTGCTGTCCGAACAGAGTTAACCTGATAGCTGGGTCTGGAGTGGAGCTTCTTCAGGATTCGGTAGGTGGGTCGAAGGTCATTTGCATGAAAAAGGCTTTCCACCTCCTCAGAGATTTCCCTGACATACCTCTCCTTGTCCCTTTCATGCCCATCAAGACAGAGGTCTGCGCTGTTCCCAATCCCCAGCCAGTCTGACAGCACGCCTCTTCTTAACTGTGGTCAGCGTCCCATGCGAGACGAATTCCTTCTTTGATCTTGGGCGGTCTCCAGTGCACTCATCAGCTGCTGCCAGGATATTTCTCTTAGAGGTATCCCATCATTCAACAGGATCCTCAACAGTTCTTCAAATCAGTCTGACACTGCCACTGCATACTCAGATGCTCACTCCTCGTCCCCGAGTTTATCAAGATGGAATCATTTTTGGTGGCATCTTGAGAATCTCTCAGTTTTGACATGTAGTCTTAGAGTAGCAACAACCTGTTTGTGAGCAATAGCAATGAACTCTGCATTCCTGAAAACCTTACAGTTCTAAAGGATCCTCCAGCATGTACTAACAAGAATGTGAATAATCTCCTTGGCAATCCCTCCAGCACTGGGATACCAAGTCAAGCGGTGAAGATATGACCATTGGAACCAAGATCCAGCAATTCTTAACTTCTAGGATTTTGCGAAATCCACATGGTAAGACCCATTGGAATTCCTGGTTCCAGAGCCACGGGAACCTAGACAATCCTTGAACACTGGGGAGAAAATCAACCAGGAAAAAAACAGATTCTCTGTTTCTTCTGGTAAATTACCAATATGCTGGGAATCGAACCAGCATATTGGTAATTTACCAGATGATTTTTCCTGTGTACAGTACAGGTTTCTCTCTTCATTCTAGATTCTCTGTTATAAATGGTTCACATGGAGATGTTGAACTTAGTGCATGTGAATGACTTTGCAACTGAATACTGTTCAAGCTATGTACATTTGGTCTCACCTGTAACTTCTGATGACGCATTGTCGACAACCATCAAAACTTACGTTGAGATCAAAATGTCTTGCCCTGGGATTTGAATTTTATTAAGAAAAATTACGATTTTTTTCCAAGCAGGAGATATTTAATGTGGCACTTATGCTGTGGCATTTTTATGTGTGGAAGTCTCAGTTTACCGCGGATTTAAAACCAGTGACAAACCTTATATATTCATTAAGCAAATGTTTGATGTGAGGAGGATGCCAGACCAGGTTTATCATGCTGAATCAGGTTACCCGTCGCTCCAGACTTGATTAAATTCAAGGCACAAATGGTAAACTTCACTGACAAACCTTCATCGTTTGCCATGTCTGATTTTACGAACACCCTGATCAGAAAATACATAAGACATTTAATAAGAAATGTTAATACGGCACGAATTCTTTTTACGAAAATGTAAATTATTTCGCTTACCAATCAGACCCTTCGAAGTGTCTTGTGTACAAGGAATTTCAGCGTCCGGCACCTGCATGGTTAAATATTCTGTAATCGAATTTAACAAATTGCTGTTTACCCTTTCCCAAGCGTCATTTCATTGACTGAGACAAAGACTTGGCACAGGAATCAATGGGGGCGTGACCACCTCCCGCACAAGGAGTGTTTCTGGGTTTGTGGACGTATCCAAACAGACATGTGTACGATCGTACTACTCCCATCACTCAAAATATGGGAAGAGTCCAGCAAGCCACTGTTGTAGAAGACTTTTTCTTTAGATAGATTCTCCAATGACATAACCTACAAAATCATTTATTACATTTTGGAATTGTTCATGTGAATTTCATCACAGTAATTTCTAAATTGCACATACGAGAAAGATTATTCTAACAGTGTCATTTACTCTTACATTTGTTTCTAAATACAGTAGTTGTGTTGCATATGGGTTCGTATTTTGTTTCCATCCAATGACAAATGTAAGCTAAGGTCATTAAAGTATCCATCCATTTGTTTACCTGTCTGTTACAAGAAGGAAAGACACCGAAAGGACTAATAACTAGAGTCTTCAAAGCATATTGTGTGTGAGGAGTTTGGAATTAGCTTGCGAGTTAAGTGCGGGAATGTAAGAAAGAGCTAGGGAAGGAGGTCAGAGAGAGAGAGAGAGAGAGAGAGAGAGAGAGAGAGAGAGACGGTGGGGGAAGAGGGAGAAAAGGTGACAGGAGAGGTTAAAGGGTGAAGGAAATTAAATAGTAGAATGCAACTGAAGTGAATGGGAATGGGAATAGACTAGGAAATAATTTTTAATGAGTTTGTTAATTTTTAATAAATGCTACTGTAATAGGTCAAAGAATGGCAAGGAAAAGAACAGAGGGAAGAGAAAAAGGATTCGGCACGGATGACGTTGTGAAGCATTTAAGAGAGTGAGAAAAGGAATAACACCATGGGTTGATAGAGTCTGTTGCGAAATGTTGAAATATGGAAGAGAAATAGTGATTCACTGGATCTGAAAAATGTAAAGATTTTAATGTTAAAGAGATCTGGAAAATTTAAAGCTTATCTTGGTATTTACTAGATCTGAAAAATGTAAAAACTATTTTGGTATACACTGAACCTTGAAAATGTGAAGAATATCTTTGAGAATGGTAAGAAAGGAAGAGGACTGGAAATCTGGTATGGTACTGCCCTTCTACGCTGAGAAAGGGAAAGAGAAATTTATGAGTCATATGTGAATCTCTCTCCATAGCTTAGTGGTGAAGATAAATTGTTGGAAGCTGTCAACGGAGAGAGAGAGAGAGAGAGAGAGAGAGAGAGAGAGAGAGAGAGAGAGAGAGAGAGAGAGAGAGAGAGAGAGAGAGAGAGAAATAAACGGATTATAACAGATGGAGGGGTATGTGTATCGTACATTTTCCCTAAGAGTAGCAATATAAAAGTATATAAATAATGAAAGAAAATGTATATTAACTTCAGAGTTAAGGAAAAGGCTTGTGACAGAAGAAACAGACAAGGATTTTGAAAAAAAAAAAAAAAAAGCTGTGATAGCTTGAGGTAGAAAAGAAACTGTGAAATGCATTGAGCAAGTATGTGGGCACAAGACATCAATCCGTGTGTAAAATAAACTTCGAGTTCAAAACGATTCATCTCACTTCTTTACCGCATTCAGAATGCACAACGACAGACATTCATTGTGCAACAGCCTATTATTATATTTTATGCATACAACAAAATTCCCAAACACAACATCCAACTGTACACAGTTACCGAACAACATTCAGAACCACAACAAGAAACAACTGTCCAATACCAACATGATACACGACCGCAGAGCCACTTCATTAATCCATACTCACAACACTGGATAGTATTGATTCAGCACTACGCCTTCACTGTACTCGGCACAGCATTGGAACATAACCCAGAGCCACATCGCACGCCATCCTCACAATTATTCCCCCTCAAACGGTTTGAATATGAATACGAGGAGGGAAGTTTTTATGGCACAAGCCGTCCAATACAAGCGTGAACGGCCTAACAATTACGGCCATCCATTGCGGCAATCCCTCTGGCGATTTTAAGTATAGTACGTTCTTAATAAAAGCAAACGTTACTCATAGGTCTTTGGAATAAAATTGCCATTAAAATAACAACTGTTACAACGAACTGTATCTTTAGCGTGGTAAAAGTAAGCCCTCTTTGAACAGTTTCGAGGAATGATATACCAGGAAACTGAGAAAGATAAATAAGGTGAAAGATTCCCCACTAATCCTGATGGGGACAACATTAGAGGTGGAACTATTTTCATTCAAAACTGCGTTATAATCCGTATTTTAAAATGTATGAAAGAATGTTGCACATTAACAATCCACTTATCCCAGATTTTAGTTCTGTTGTGAGCTTTGTTATAATCTAGACTTATTTGGAAACTTAATATCTTCAGTAATATGACGCATTCGTTTAGTTTCTTCTTGCTGTTTGCAGTCCGTATATTCGACATAGGTCGGTAAGGCGATAAGGTAATACAATTACTTTTTTTCGTTTTAAATGGCGAGGTCCTGCCAAATCTAAATAAGTTTGCCTTTGAGTAGCAAGGATATATGAAACAAAAAGTTAATGAAAGAGTATAGTGGTCACTTTTATTTTGTTTTTGCATTCCCAACTGGTTTTTGTTATTATACAGAGACCTTTCGGTCTGCTGTAGTTATGTATGTCCTTTATTATTTTTATTTTTTTTTAATAAATGAGAGATTTCATGTATTGAGAGAAATTGTGGGAAAGTGGAAAGAATAAATTAAAGATAAGGTTAAAAGTCATGGTCGTGAAAAGTGTAATGACAAGAGAATGAAATAAGACTCTGCAAGAGCATGAAATATTTCCAAAGCCCCTCATCGACCCAAAACAAGAATAATCGTGGTTCCCTTTGAAATTTCATCCGCAGTCTGGATCATTCCTTTGTCAGTGCGGTTGGGGGAGAAAAATAACAGAATGGCCAAGCGTATTGGATGTATGGCAGGAGGAACCGAAACACACACACACACACACACACACACACACACACACACACACACACACACACACACACACACACACACACACAACTGAAGGCCAGTGCGAAAGAGGCAGCAGCAGGTACGAGACAATGTTATTACTGACTGCTTAAGCGCTCCAGCTGAGGACACCATTTATATGCTATTCCTGCTGTCCGAGAAGTCGTGAGTGCGATACCAGCAAGCTTTCCCCATTGTCTCAGGTCACACACCAGTACCGTACCTACCAGTAGGGACCTGAGTATAACATTGATTGTTCCAATTTGTTGTTTAGGAGATAATTGGTGCATTAATGATTCTCATGTAGTTGATAGGCATAAAACAATCTTATTACTTTCTTTCTGCACAAAGATCTTTGCTTTCGATATCTTTTGGTAGGTTTAGGATATTGCTTGTTTTATTCTGTCCTTACTTTTAACGTATCATTTTTATTATTGTTATATTTTTTATTGTTATTATTATTGGTGGTAGGTAGGGGAGCTCACCTTCCAGTCGATGAAGGGCTGCTCTCGGCTGATTGCCCTTTCGTCTCTTCCTTCCTTCCTTCCTTCTTCTTTTCTTCCTTCGCCCTCTTTCTTTCCTTCATTCTTTCCTCTTCCTTCTGTCAACGGATGATTCTACACTGAGAGACAAGCGAAAAGGTTTCCTGTATACGGGGAAACCATTATTACTCTGGGTGGTAACCATACAGCCAACTTACGGCGCCTGGTGGTTCAGTGGATAATTAAGGCACTCCAATCGGATTGAGCCTGTGTAGGTTTATATTCAAGGAGTGGTTGGGGTTTGTAGCTCACGTAATGCCACTCAGGGATGAGTGAGGCTGGACACTCTCACCTTAAATGTCAGGAGCAACTTGTCTAGCCCCGGGCTCCTACGCTACTCATGGGAAAAAACAGGATTAGATGGTGTATGTATGTTATTATTACTATCATAATAATCATTATTATTATTATTATCCTTATCATCAGTACTCATCATTAGTAATTATCATTATCATTGTTATGAAGTTGATTGTGCCCATTATTCTGTTTACAGAATATGGTCAGAGGAACAATCCATTAAATTTTGGTGGTGATCCGGATCATCATCCGGATCCAGGAATGTTAAAAAAGAATTCTTTATCATAGCGAGATAGTGGTGATGTCGACATTTTTGTTTCTAATTCGACATATAATGCCTACAATGCAATTGTTCAGCTCTGGCGGAGGTTTCCAACATCGGATTGCTCATAGTGACAGATTATTATTATTTTTAGTATTTAGAACCAGGAAATCATTTACTGTACTCAGCTGTTGCGCATCTATAACAAACCTTGGATTACAAGAGAGAAAATATCGCTCGCTTATTCTCTGCGAGACCGACAGCAAAATGGAGAGGGTGAGAGGAATTAGTGCTGCCTCAACCTCCATTCTCAATCGCTGGAGAAGGAACAGATCCTCGGACCTGAGACCTATACCTGTCCATGACCCAGGGAATATAAGTAGTTTGGTATGAACGTGTAAAAAAGGCGTGCATGATTCAAGTAAGTGTGTGGAAGTGGTGTAGGAGTACACGTTATGCCTTGATAGCTTTGTGTGAAACGGAGATGAAAGAGTGTGAAACTGATGCCTGGGAGAGTGTGAAGTGTGCTTAAGCGGATGAGTGGAAGACTGTGAAGTGTGCGTAAGAGGATGAGTGGGAGGATGTGAAGTGTATGTAAGCGGATGAGTGGGAGGATGTGAAGAGTATGTAAGCGGATGAGTGGGAGGATGTCAAGTGTATGTAAGCGGATGAGTGGAAGACTGTGAAGTGTATGTAAGCGGATGAGTGGGAGGATGTGAAGTGTATGTAAGCGGATGAGTGGGAGGATGTGAAGAGTATGTAGGTGGATAAGTGGGAGAATGTCAAGAGTAGAGGGACAGGTATGATTGCGCGGATACATTGTGAGGAGGAAGTTGATTTGTTAATGAATAATGGTTGGAATATCTAATAAAAAGCAACAAATGAGACAGCTGAAGTTGGGCATATGTGAAGTTCCAGGCTGAGATGTTGGAGGTGGCGCTGATCTTCCTGTTGTAAATCTGTCGCTCTATCATGGTTACTGTTTCCTTTCATTCTGGACCCTGCCCCACCTCATCTGACTACGTAAAGAGATCGGATGATGATGATGATGATGATGATGATGATGATGATCATCATCATCATCATCACCATCATCTTTATCATTATCGTCATTATTATTATTATTATTATTATTATTATTATTACCTCCGTTAAGGAGGCTATGTTTTTGCCGTCATTGGTTTGTTTGTCTGTTTGTCTGTTAGCAGAATTACTCCAAAAATTACGAACGGATTTTGCTTAAATTTCTTGGGGGAGTAGAGTATGGTCAGAGGAACAATCCATTAAATTTTGGTGGTGATCCGGATCATCATCCGGATCCAGGAATGTTAAAAAAGAATTCTTTATCATAGCGAGATAGTGGTGATGTCGACATTTTTGTTTCTAATTCGACATATAATGCCTACAATGCAATTGTTCAGCTCTGGCGGAGGTTTCCAACATCGGATTGCTCATAGTATTAATAATAATAATAATAATAATAATAATAATAATAATAATAATAACAATAATAATAATATGGTTATTATTATTATTATTATTATTATGTAATAATAATAATAATAATAATAATAATAATTATTATTATTATTATTATTATTATCATTATTATTGGTGTTGTAAATGCACAGTCTCATTGTTCAGTGCATATCTTATCCATTGCTGTTATCAGAACAAGGTAATACTCTGCTACCTGTGTAATTTGTCCGTTACTATGTTTTACGGCAGACATGACCTGTCCACCAACATAATCTGCTCTATGGTAAAGGTAATTATTTAGTAAAGCAATGCAAATCAGCCACCAAAGTTGGTAACTGGTTCCATTAGCAGAGTAATTATCGGTGGTCTTGTCAGGTGCTGGTGGTTATGGCCAGCCAGTGATATGGGTGGTGGCCGTTGAGCTGCCTCACCTGTGGAGACTAAAGTTGTAGTGTCGGAGCCCAGGAGGCAGCCAGGGTGACGCTGAGCCGTTGTCACCACCGGAGGGGTAATATTAACATACTGGGATGTAGATTTGAGCACTCAGAGTAGATATATATGGTACAGTGTGTGTGTGTGTGTGTGTGTGTGTGTGTGTGTGTGTGTGTGTGTGTGTAACTGCATCTAGGGTTACATTATTGGTTATTAAGATGTTCTTAAGTGCATACTGGGATCTCATTACTCAAATTTACGATATTCGGATATAATGAATGAGATAATACATGCATTTACCGTGTCCAGCAAGTGACCCCAGCAGAACTTCAGACCCTCACACAACTGTTCCCTCAGTAACCAGGGAAGCACATGACCCTCCCGGCGTTGCAAGTGCTCCTCTTGTACTCGACTAATTGGTTGAAGAACGTGTCGTCACCATAGCAACCAGATTATACTCTTCGTACTCTGGTCACGTCAAGTTCCTTGTTCTGCAAAGTATTTCTACTAACATTTTTCTAGGAAAACATTAAACATTTATCTTAGTGTTATAGTATCCTCATTAATATGTGGTAGGTGGGGGGGCCCATCATCCAACCACTTAGTGTAGTGGTACCCTGTGTTTAGGGTAGCTTTACATCGAGTGGCAAGCCAAATGATTTCCTGTAAACCAGGAAGTCATTTACAACGCTGGGTGGTAGGCTTATAACCAACCAACACGTGTTCCCTACGTGACAGCAAGTGGGTTGGCAAAGGGTTAGTCCCCCTTCCCGGAAAAAAACTAACTAAAAATATGAACAAGAAGCCTCGGACGAGGATTGACCAAAAGATGACGACTAATGACCGTACAAAGGACATGATACGGATGGCGACCTGGAATATAAGGGGTGCAAAGGATGAAGTGAATGATTGTCCAGGTGCTTGAGGTCGCGAAAGTGGATGGATGTGGATTAACTGAAACTAAATGGAGAGGTGAGAGTGTGAGAGAATGGGAGTATGGATGGGGTATATGTGCAGGAATAGGTGTGAATGAGAGAGCAAAAGAAGGAGTGTGTATTGTTGTAAGTAACAGACGGATGGAGAATATAAGAGAGTATGGATCAGTTGGTTCAAGGATTGTGTGGGAAGGACTGAAAGTTGGACTACAAATGTGGGTAATTGTGTACATGTAAGAGCCAACACAAGATCGTGCAAATTCACAGAGGAAATATGTGCAGCATGTGAGGTGGTGTGTGGGGTGAAGAGAAGACGAAAGGGGGTGCAAGGAACAGCATGGTGGAATGAAGAGGTGATACAGGCTGTGGCATAAATGAAGAAAGCATAATAATTAATGGATAAGAAATAGGGGCGTGGAAGAAGTTGAGAGCCGAAAGAGAGAGTTATAAGTAGAAAGAAAGAGAGAGGTGAAAAGATTAGTTTGAGAGAGTAAGAAGAGAGTAGATGAGGAATTTGGAAGGAGTTTGAGTGTCAAGTGGAGGGAATGTAAGAAAATGTTCCGGAAATAGGTGACGAGAGTCAAACAGGGTGGCAATGAAGTTAGTTGGGAAGTGAAAGATAAAAATGGTAGATTACTGGTTGAGAAGGGAGAAAAAGTGAGCAGATGGAGAGAACACTTTAATGAATTGTTGACCGTAGATAATGAAAGTAATGCGATCATAAGTGGCTGGGGAATGGCTGGAAGAAGGAGGGAGGTGAGAAGACAGGAAGAAATCAGTAGGATGGAAGTTGTGGAAGCAATGAAGAAAGTCAAAATGGGGAAAGCCCCAGGAATTGATGGAGTGTGTGGTGAAATGCTGAAGCATGGGGGAGAGATAGTAGTAGAATGGATGTGGAAGATGTGTAGATTGGCCTGGGAGGAAGGTAAAGTCCCGGATGATTGGAAGTCAGGTATAATTATTCCCTTGTACAAAGGGAAAGAGGAAAAAGAAGCTTGTGGTAATCATAGAGGCATTTGTCTTCTCAGTGTAATAGGCAAAGTATACGGTAGGATACTTATTGACAGAGTTAGGGAAATAACAGAGGAAGTAGTTGAAGAAGAACAACGAGGCTTTAGGAAGGGAGGAGGTTGTGTTGATCAGGTATTCATTCTTAAATCTTTAGTGGAAAAGTGTCTAGAGAAGGGACAGAATTTGTATGCGGCCTTCATGGATTTGGAGAAAGCATATGACAGAGTGGATAGACAAGGACTGTGGAAAGTATTAAGAATATATGGAGTACATGGGAAGTTGTTGAATGCTGTGAAGAGTATGTATGAGGGTGCTAAGGCTGTAGTGCAAGTGGATAGTGAACTGAGTGAGTTTTTCTAGTTGAAGGTTGGGTTGAAACAGGGATGTGTCATGTCTCCATGGCTGTTCAATCTGTATATGGATGGGGTTATAAAAGAGATGCAAGGTAGGGCAGTGGATGTTGGAGTGGCCCTAGTGAGAGAGGGCAGTGTTTGGAAACTCCCTGTACTGTTGTTTGCTGATGATACTGTGTTGTTAGGTGAAGACGAAGGGGAGCTGCAAGGCTTGGTGGATGAATTTGGGAGAGTGTGTAAAAAACGGAATCTAAAGGTGAATGTAGGAAAGAGTAAAGTTATGGTCTTCGAGAGAATGAAGTCAGTGAATGAACAGTGAAGTTAGATGATGAAGAAATGGAAAATATGAGTACGTTTAAGTACTTGGGTAGTGTGATGAGTAAGCATTGAGGTTTGGAGGGTGAAGTGCTTGATAGGGTACAACAAGGAAGAAAGGTTGCTGGTTCCTTGAAAGCAATGATAAGAAACAGGGAAGTGAGCATGGAAGTGAAAAAGTTATTACATGACAGTATTGTGATACCAACTCTGACGTATGGAAGTGAAGCCTGGACGTTGTTGGAGGGATAGAAGTCAAGAGTGAGAGCAGTGGAAATGAGTTATTTAAGAGGAGCCTGTGGAGTCACATGGAGAGACAGACTGACAAATGAGGATGTGAGGGTGCATTTTGGTGTGTATATGGATATGATAGGGAGCATTAGGAGAAACACACTGAGGTGGTTTGGCCATGTGGAGCAGATGGAGAGTGAGAGACTGACGAGAAGAGTGAGTGAGGTGGAAGGGGAGAGAGGGAGGGGAAAGCCAAGCATGAGATGGAGGGATGGAGTGGAGAGGTATAAGAGAGAGGGGGGTGTGAATTGGGAGTGGGGCGGTGAAATGGCAGGGGACAGGGTGACGTGGAGGCGATTTGTTTGTGGCCATCCCGTATAAGGGATTAAAGCATCTGGCAATAGATAGATAGATTAATATGCCTCCGCCCACGGAAGGTGGAGGAGGCACAAAATGATTGGTCTGTCCGTGTGTGCGTGCGTGCTTGCATGCTTTGGTACGTGTGTGCATTCGTAAGAACAATCTGATGCAAAATGAAGGGACGACTAACTGATTAGGTCAGCAAGTTCAAGAGGTCACAGGTCAGGGTCATATGGAATCGACTTACTATATCTTCAGTCTCACTTCAACTATCCTGTCCTCTCACCTCCCTCCTTCCCCATACCTCCCCTCCCTCTCTATGGATTTGGGAGGATGCAGCATCCCAGGAGTGGCAGCCCAGGAATCATCGACCTTCCCTCTGCCCCCCCCCTCTCTCTCTCTCTCTCTTTCTCTCTCTCTCTCTTGTATGTGTATGTGTGTGTGCGTGTTTGTGTGTGTGTGTGTGTGTGTGTGTGTGTGTGTGTGTGTGTGTGTGTGTGTGTGTGTGTGTGTGTGTGTGTGTGTGTGTGTGTGTGTGTGTGTGTGGATTGTGTTCTCATTGGTTTAGGGACTCGCACCTCTCCTCTAATACAGCAGTTTATTTTACATATTACTCCTATGTAAACCTTAGATGTCAATATGTATAAATAATGTGGTAGGGGGAGGTGGTAGGAAGTGTCCTTAACCAAAGAGAAAGTGAGCCAATGATGTGCAGGAGTGGTGGGGGAAAGGAAAGGGATGAAGGAGGAGAGGGGAGACTGGGGTTTATATAGGGCCAGGTACCATCCTCGGTCGGGATTTTCGGGGTTGGCCTGCCAGCGGGGCAATCTATTTCCCCATCTCGGCCCCGACTCATCGTATCTCGTTCTTTCTCCCCGCCTTTTGCCTTACCCTTCCTCCACCTGTCCAGCTCTAGTAGGTTTCCTCTCCATGCAGAACCTCAATCAGGAGTGATCTGATTCAGTCCCTCATCGCAGCCAAAACGGTGGTGTTGGGATGAACTTAATAGGTCAGCATGGTCAAGGAGGTAGTATGGCAAGCCCATACCCAAGGCTTGGCGGAGGCATACCAAGCAATGCTTTGTGTCAACTAGTTCGGGACCCTGGTTCTCGGCGTTTTATTTACTGTATTTTAAATCATGCATTTATCATTTTAATATTCAGGAACTTCATAGGAAAGAGCATCATCACTGAAGTGTAGGAGGTATTCGGCGTGGGGATTGCATTCAATATCCGCACCTTCTTCCTAGCTTTGTAGGAGACGCCTTCTGTTGTCTTCGTTATGCAGAGTCACTTCTTCCACCCAGGACAATGGCTCATGGAAGAGGAGTGGTCAACCATACAGTGAGCACAAACCCCACTCCTGAATGTACAGTCGTTTGCATTGTGACCGGTTCTTGCACACTTTCATCACACCGAGATATAGGCCTGATAAGTCTTTACATTGTGTCATTAAAGTTGACATTTGGAACAGTGAAGTGGGTTATGATCATAAGGCCTTACACTATGGATTTCACATCCAGTCTTTATAGACACAGGAAGTGTAATTTTACAAAAGTCAGTACAAGGGTCACATCCTTTATCCTTACGCCTTCTGCAAACCAAGTCATAAATCTGGCATCAATGGCATCTTCCTGAGCATCTCATGTACGGAGTCCTCCTTCATTCCCATGAGGTTCCTGCAAGTGACAGTACCGCTTTATGAGTTCTTGGAGTGTTGGACCATCGGCTGGATGTCATAACAATGAAATTTACGCAGTTTGAGGAAGCTTTAACCTGTGAATTATTGACAGTCTTAATGAGATCACCGCAGCCATGAGTCACCTTCCTGATAATGAGGGACTGAGACTCGACAGGGGAGTGGAACCGAGAGTATGGAAACACACACATCTATCAGGGCTTTACTCTGGAGGTGGTCTACATGGAAGTCAGTGTCGCAGTCACGAGGTCGCCAGGCAAACCTTCCCTCTCTAAGGAAGGGAGGGGCAGGAGGGGAGTTCGACATAGTAACCGACTACCCCTCTTCGGGGTAGTTGGAAAAAAAAAAATAACAAGGGAAATGAACCAGAGAGAAATACTAAAGCTGAGATTATCCACTCAACCAACTCCAGAGAGGCCCGCCAGTGTGCTCACGTCTGCAGAACGATGAATGGGGAGGAGGAACTCTCCTAGGGCAGGAGACAAATGCAATCTCAGGACTGAATACAGACACCTACTATACACAGGTAACTGGTATGGTAGAAAAGTAAGAAACAAGCAAGCCCAACCGCCACCAAAGAGTTGAAGGGAAAAAAGTAAAACTAATTCCCGTGGGTCAGTCCCAAAGAAAAAAGTTGAAGAGAGAGCCCACGAAAATGCATTTGCATCACCTCGACCATGCATTGAAATTTCATGAATGGGGCAGGACTGATATAAACTTATTTCTACCTGGCTGCGGCATCGAGGTTTGATGTCATTAGATCATAATTATTTACAAACAACTGTTTCCATAGTAGGAGCGGTGTGTGTGTGTGTGTGTGTGTGTGTGTGTGTGTGTATGTGTGTGTGTGTGTGTGTGTGTGTGTGTGTGTGTGTGTGTGTGTGTGTGTGTGTGTGTGTGTGTGTGTGTGATGGAACCTGTCGGAACACCATGCAAATAAGATAACAAAGTTAACCAGTGCTTTCATTAAAATACATCCGTTTCAACAGACAATGATAAAAAAGAATGATTTAAGCACCCTCATCATATAAGAAAATTTCCAACACATATATAACCTGCTGCACCAATATACGGCAGTTCTGACTCTTCTTCACCATTTCTCTGTTCTTTGCCTTCCCTTATTTTGTATGCACTTCCGTTCCACCCTCCCTCCTTCTGGGCCCGTCACACACTTTCATGTCTCATCAACTGGTCATGTTCACTGTAGCTTTAACGAAACTGCTGATGCCCATCCCCATGTCACTCCTTCCTACTCCACACTTCATAGTACCAATTCGTTTCTCTCTCTGCATACATGTGTCTCTTCAATTATCTTAGGTATTTTGTGCTTATGTTTGTGTTCGGAATTTGGGGGGTATTCGTCTTATCCATGAATGCATCGATCCATACTCATTAACTAGTACTTAAAAGGACTTCATTCAAACCCTCACGATTAGTCTTACTCCATCTAGCGAACCAATCACTTATGATTTTTTGCAGTTTAGAGAAAGGTCACTGAAATCTGAAGAGTATGGAGCTAAGGGTATGCCTAGCAGAATGAACGAGATTACCTCAAGTATAGTTTGTACATATACTGCACTCCACTGGAATGGCATTTGTAAAACTATCACTGATGCGGTTTGTTTTACACAAAACGTGTTATGACCTGTATAAAAATGATCTAAATAAACATATTGTCTGAAACTGTTAGTAGCAGATATTTCTTGGAATACTCAAACATTATTGAAGGGTCATACAAATAAATATGTAACAGGCACTGAGTTGCGGAGAATGAGTCCAGGAATAAAAGTGCGAAGCTATATAAGGTAGTAAGTGACAAGGAAACTGAGCGAAAATATGAGAATGAGAGATGAGAGCGAAAATCGATATTGAGTGAAAAGTAAGTATGAGCATGCGTGGGAGAGTGAGAGTGTGCCGATAAAAAAAGTGACACTCAAAGAGTGTCGTGGAAAGTGTGACCGTGTGTGCCAGAGAGAAAAGAAGCGAGTCGGAATGATTGTTATTATATATGTGTGTAAAGTTGTATGTACCTGTAGGTGTGCTAATGTGTGTAATTTTGTGTGTGTGGATGTGTTTCTGTGTCTGTGTGTTTGTGTAAATGATTGTGCGTAGGAGTGAATCTATGTATGTGTGGGGTGTGGGGTAGAGGAAAAATGGCTAGGCGTCATAATTACACGACAATTAAGGGGCTAATGGAGGAAAATTATTACCTTTGTCAGACTAAAACTTTCATCGAAGCGCAAAACCCTCGTTCTCTTAACATCTGCTGTGTTTGATTCGCGGTTCTCATTCTTTTCACATCGTTTTTTTTTTTTTTTTATGTGTCCGACTCTAGGCATAGGCTTCACAGCCTGCAATCAAGGCCCACCAGTCCTCCTACATACCATACACCTCTACATGTCATCACTTCGGCGCTAACACTCACCGTCCATACTGAATACATGCTAGGGCTGTCTCATACAGGACTGGTGTATTGGTATTAGCGGGGGTATTTTTACGACATGTCGGCGGGTCCTCTGGTAGATCAGTAAAGCCTGATTTAATGAAGTTCAGATCCTTAAACTGTTCCCTGCCCCAGCCGGGATTCGAACCTGGGTCCGTTAGGACTGCAGGCCACCTCTCTACCGATTGAGCCACCGCCTCCCCCAATGAGAGAGAGAGAGAGAGAGAGAGAGAGAGAGAGAGAGAGAAGGGCAGCTGGCCCATGCTAGGCAGCTCCTACAAGAGTAACTGAAGTACTAGAATAAGACTAGGACAGTAAAGAAGGCTCTCCCCCGGACACCTAACCCTCAGTCGAATCGGCAGTAAAAAGCAAGAAGGAACACCACGCAAAATAGAAAAACTGTTGAGGACATTTTATAGGTAATGCGAAAGGCGAAACGATATTACGGTAGTGTAACCAGAATAGGAAAGAAAAATGAATTAGTACTAGCTATTAGTTATTTTTATACATAGCCTTTACTTTCCATATGTCTATGTAGTCAGTGCTTGAAAATCACAACGGAAGGGACAGCAACTAAACCACTATAGTCGCTGCGCACGACTCTGAGGTTGTCATTATCGTACCCTGGCAACCCAACATTCAAAAGTGCGTCCGATTTCGTATCATATCATACACCAATCATATTATTGTGCACGAATATATTATACACGAATATTATTAGGCCTATACAAGAACATATTATACACGAATCACTTGCGTCTCATGTTATACACGAAACGGCAGGAACTTTTGAATTGTAGGTTGCCAGGGTACGATAATAACAACCTCAGAGTCGTGCGCCGCGACTATAGTTAGCTTATTCCATTCATCATTCAACTGCCAAACTAATTCCAACCCATTTCCTTACTAAAATGGAATATATTTAGTTTCGAACCATTACTTCAATATATCCTGTATGCTGACTATCTTGCTGATAACGCACTTAGTTATTCCTTTCATCCACTTAAACACTTCAAATAAGTCTTTCCTTACTCTACGCATTTCAAGTTATTGTAATTTTACTCTATTCAGCCATATGAATGGCTCCCAACATCACGTATCATTTTTCTAATACTTCTCTGTACATTTTCTAACGTACTTATATCCATTCTATAGTACAGATACCAAAATTGAACTGCTTTGTGTAAATGTGGCCTTACTAATGCCTAGATAATGTTGCTGCGGTTTCTTTCACACATTTTCCTGCCTGCTTCCGCTGGATAGTTTGCTGGGTGGGGAACAGGCTCCTCCTTTACCATCCTTGTCTTAATCTTATAGTTTAGTGACTTTTACACGAGCTGCCTAGCTAGGGCCAACTACTCTACTGCAGGAATCCTCTCTTATGTTCCTATGTTTAGTATTACTGTATATGGGCCTGTCGCTCACGCTTCGAGAAATGAATCCTAGAACCCAATTTTCCTTACTGTATTTGTCGCATTAATACACTATTGCTTTGGTTGGACGTCTTTACTAACTATAACTTCTATATGTCTCTTCCACTCCGATTTATTAATATCTTCATAGTCTAAGTTGTGTTTAGTATCTACGATGGTCATGACCATTGTAAGGGCTATACATTTTTCTATCTTAAATTCCATATTGCCAGTCATTAGATCTTGCTTTAGCCAAATTGAACAATACTGTTGCGTCCTCACCCCACACTGCCACAGGCTCCAACAGCAGTAGTTCAGTACAGGAAGGACGTTGCCCAGTGAGTTGTTCTTCCTATGGTCAGCCTTCAGGTGTACAGTAAACAAGATAAGCTGAGACGTTATAAATGAACACTGGCTTCTTAAAGTTCACTGTCTTTATTTTCCAAGTAATTCCACTTAATGCTTTCCAACTTCACTTCACTGTTCTCACAAGCACTGGAGCTATACACCCTTAACTAACTGCAATTACACTTAATGCTTGACAACACTTTAGGCTACCGTTAGTACATTTAATGCTTGCCAACGCTTCACTTTTTACACAAGTAACGAAAAAAATCTTCACTGACAGTAATTATACTTAATGTTTCCCAGCAACACTTCACAGCTTCACTAACAGCACTGCACTGACACTGCACTACGCTCAAACTGAACTGAAAACCGACTGAACTCGTTCTAGTCTCTTATCCATCCTTATATAAACTTGCGTTGTTCGAATATCATCTACTTCTCCACAATTCTGGAACCTGCTAGTCTTGTACTTGCCTCTAGCAACAACAGTTACCAACTAGGAGACATCAAAACATGCTTGAGTTATCCTACATTACATAACACTTCAAATCATTTGCCATAGGAACTTAAATTACATCATTCAACAAGCAATCACTTTAAATAAAACGTTATAAAGAAAAAAAAAGGCAGACAAATTAATGCATAACTTACGAAATACCTACGCTCAGAAACAGCAGGCAAACTGTCAACTCTAACTCGTACCGATACCGGAACTACCGTACACGAAACGCCAAGAGGCTTCTCGAGCACCTAGCTGACTAGTCACACTTCTTCACACTACCCCCTCCCTAGTTCTTTGTCGTCCTGACAAAACTACACAGCATATACAAACACAAATCTTAATCTTAATGAAACATCTAACTATACACAAAATAATCCATCAGCTTATCAGGTCTTCTTCTATTCCGCTTCCAATGACGTCCTTGATCCTCCATACAGTCCACTCCTCCAGGAATGTCCTGGTCGTCTTCTTGATTCACTTCTCTTGGGGAACAATCACCATCCTCTTGCATTTCAGCTCCTTGATCCTCCTTAACATATTCAGCTGCAGGTGAGCACAATTCCTCGGAGGCATCCCATCTGTACTGTCCTGGCCCATGGTGCTACCACAGATGGTTCACGTGTACCACCTTTGGGCAAGATTTCCTGACTCCCCGAATCCGATACGTTACATCTGATAGGCGGTCCAACACAGTGTAACGCCCATCCCATGGGCTTTGCAGCTTCGTTGACTGTATAACCAAACTTGTTCACCATCCTGGAAGCTCACTTCACTTGCCTTGGCATCATACTTGCATTTCATCACTTCTTCTGAAAACTTAAGGGCTCCTTGCACTTGGTGATGTACCTCAGCCAGCCTTTCCTGAAGGTGTTTCGCATAGCTGGTGGTCTCTGTAGGCAGCTCTTCACCAGGTGGTCTTCCCATCAACAAGTCGACTGATAAGTGTAACTCGTGACCCAACATCAGTTTTGCAGGAGAGTAGCCGATAGACTCATGGGATACAGACAGATATACCATCAGCAACGCTGGTAACTTCTGGTCCCATTCCGTTTGTCCCTTTACACAGTACTTGACCAGTTCTTGTCCAAGGGTCCAGTTGAAATTGTCCACCATCCCATCTGACTGTGGCCTTAGGGGGGTCATCCTGGTCTTCTTGATCCCCAATAACTTGCAGCACTCGCGGAACACAGCAGACTCGAAGTTTCTACCCTGGTCTGAATGTAGCTCTTGTGGCATCCCAAAACAACAGAAAAACTGATCAACCAACACCTGAGCAACAGTCGCAGCCTCTTGATTGGGGATGGCATAAGCTTCTGGCCACTTTGTGAAGTAGTCCATGACAACACAAATATACCAGTTTCCTCTCTCAGTGAGTGGCAGAGATCCAACAATGTCCACCGTGAATCATTCCATAAGTGCACCCACTTGGTACAGCTGGAGAAGGGCGCAACCACATTTCTTGGGTCCCTTCTTGGCACAGCATACATCACAGGCC
The DNA here is from genome assembly GCF_032717465.1 of Coenobita brevimanus. NCBI lineage: Eukaryota > Metazoa > Arthropoda > Malacostraca > Decapoda > Coenobitidae > Coenobita > Coenobita brevimanus. The sequence goes on from NC_136998.1 coordinate 15,608,779, forward strand.
CGACACCACTCTTCAACATCCCGATGCGTGCCAATCCAGTAGAACCTCTGTCGCAGCTGGCTTAGAGTTTTCTTCACTCCCAGGTGCCCACTAGTGATCTGGTTATGGGACTCATCCAAGATCTCGGACCTCATCTTCTTCGGAACCACCAGTTGCCAATACTTGCTGAAGCCCTCAGGTGTCTCCCACTGATGCTCCAGTAGTCCATTGTTCAAACGAAGAAGGTTCCACAGACTCCAGTAGCTCTTGGTCGCAGGGCTTAACCTGGAAATTTCTTCCCAAGATGGTCGCACTGTACTCTGCTGCAGCCACTCTAGCACTGGTTGTAAATCTGCATCCTCCATCTGCATCCTCTTCAGGTCTTCATCTGACGCTGGCCCTGTCCTTGCAGTACGGCTGCATCCCTTACTGTGATCTTCCTTTTTACTACACTACGGGCACTCTGGATCACAAGGCCAACGACTCAGGCTGTCAGCATTGCCATGTACCCATCCAGGACGGTGTTGCACCTCATAATTGTGCTGCTCTAGCTTCCCGAGCCAGCGTGCCAGTTGTCCTTCTGGATTCTTCAGCATTTGCAGCCACTTGAGTGCCACATGGTCCATCCTGATGATGAAATTTGACCCATACAGATAGGAATGGAAGAAATCAAGGCTCTTCATCACTGCCAAGAACTCCTTATGGGTCACACAGTAGTTCCGTTCTGGTGGGCTAAGCTTCTTGCTGTAATACACAACCACATACTCCTTGTCATCCTTCTTCTGTGACAGAACTCCACCAATACCATGGTCACTAGCATCACAGTCCAAGATAAATGGCTGATTCTGGTCCGGGTATGGCAATACTGGTGAGCTTGCCAATGCATGCTTGAGTTCGTAGAAGGCTTTCCTAGTCTCTGGTGTCCATGCAAACTTCTACCTTTTCTCCAACAGCTTGTGAAGAGGTGCAGCTATTATTGCAAAGTCTTTGACAAAGTAGGTGCAGAAGCCCAGCAAACTCCATAGCTCTCTCACACAAGTTGGAACTGGCTAGTTTTCTACAGCTGCCACCTTGTCTGGGTCGGTACGGACGCCGCTCTCGCCTACAATGTGTCCCAGGTACTTTACTTCCTTCTGAAACAAGTAGCATTTCTTGGGGTTCAGCTTGAGGTGCGCTGCACAGATCCAGTTCAACACTTCCGAACAGCCTCTCCAGTTCCTGGTCGAAAGTCCATCCAAACACAATTACATCGTCCAGATAGATCAGGCCTTCAAGTATGCAGTCCACGAGGCATTCAAAAGTAGTTGGAGCATCGCATGGGCCAAATGGCATCATTTAAAACTGCCTTAAACCCCGTCCATATGAAAAGGCTGTCTTCTCTTTGTCCTTCTCTGCAACCTTGACTAGGTGGTATCCTGCCTTCAAGTCTAGGGTGGAGAACCACTTAGCACCTGACAGAGAATTCAGACTGTCATCAGTTCTTGGCAAGGGGTATGCATCCTTCACTGTCACTTCATTCAGGACTCAACAGTCTATACAGTACCTTACTGAGCCATCCTTTTTCCTTACCAGAATCACTGCTAATACCCATGGACTACTGGACTTTTCTATAACTCCTTGACTGTGGTGATTCTCCATCACCTTCTTCAATTCTTGCCATTGGGCTGGCGCCATCCTCAGCACTGGCTGTTTAATCAGGCGGTGATCCCTGGTGTCTATATTATGCTCCACCAGATCAGAGCACCCCAGGTCTAGGTCTCCCGTGGAAAAGGCATCAGCATACATTATTCCGTCAGAAGTTGCCTCAGCTTCAACACTTGTGAACCATCCAGGCATTGGCAACTCCTTGAGAAGAGATCTTGTAGGTGGCCTGGCATGTACCTGTCTACCTTGACTATGCTCCTTCTGCAGGCCTTCCTCCGATGCCACTCAGGGTCCACTGCCTGGCACAGTCCCACAATTTCTCCCTCGTTAATCTTCAGTGGCTCCTGGGAGAAATTGGCCACCACAACCGGCACTTCACCTGCACCTGTTTCCACCAGTGTTCTCCCCACAATCACTCCGGCCTTCGTCTTGCACCATACATCAGGCTCCACTACCCCTATACAGCTGTCAAAACAGCCACTCACCTTACACTGGAGCAACAGTTCTGATTTTGCGGGTATCACTATAGTGCAGAGTACCCTCACCTCGCCACCAGACCTGGTACATTTCACTGCTGTGACAGGAACTGACCTTCCCTGAACCTGCAGCTTCATGGAGCAGATGTCCAGCTCACATCCCATGGACATAAAGTAGTCCAGACCCAGAAGGCAAGGATCCTCCAAGTCGGCCACATAGACTGGTACAGTTGCCTCCTGCCCTGCCACTTCAATCCGGACATCCAGGGGTCCCCTCAGTTATGCGCAGTCCCCAGTTATGCCACACAGTTGTTCTAATGACTCAGGCAAATACCGATGATGTAACACATCAGGCCTCACAAAAGTCTGCTCTGAGGCTGAATCAATCACCAGGGAACACTTCTTTCCATCTATCCTTCCGTCTATTTGCACACTGTCGATTTCCGTCCTCTTGCATTTTCTCAGTGGTGGGTCTACTTGAGAAAAGCTGGCTAGTGGTTGCCCCTTCACACCAGCCTCCACTAGTTTTATGCTTCTTTCTGGTCTTCTGCAACCTTTTTCTTATCATCCTTTTTCTTCTTCGGACACTTGGAACTGAAGTGTCCCACCTCACTACATGTTCAACATGCTTTTATTACAAGTGAAGATTTCCTTACACTGCTCCGTCTTTGTTCCTTCTTCCATTAGTGACAATCTTCCTTCTTGTGCCCCTACTTTCCGCAGAACCAGCAGCCTCCTCCTGTCTTCTCCTGTTCCCTCTTTCACTTGTAGCAGTCCTCTTTTCTGTGTCCTGGCTTTTCACAGTACCAGCAACTTCTCTCAAATTCTTCCTTTTCACATACCTGCCCCTTTCTTGCCTTGAACCCTGCACTACGACCAGCTTGAAAGGGGGATGTACTGGACCTGACGTAGGACTCAAATTCTAGAACCCTGGCTAGCGCTTCTTGCATGCTTTTTGGTTGTGCCTGCTTCACTTGCACTTTCAACTCCGCTCTATCAAGAGCATTGATAAACTGGTCCCTCAGTAGAATAGCCAACAGGTTAGGTGCTGCTCCAGGGTACGCCTTATGCCATACTCTCCAGGTCATGAGCAAGTTGCTGTAGGGGTTCTCCTCGAGCCCATACACGGCTCCAGAATCTTGCTTTCTACACCTCAGTCTGGTACATGGTCCCATATCTGCTCTCCAGCACTTCTACTAGGGATTGATAACTGTTCTGCTACGTAACTGACATGTGGCCCAAAATTTCCATTGTGGCACCATTATGGCTAGCAGCAAGCTGCATTGCCCTCTGCCTATCATCCCAACAATTCTGATCCACCAGTAACTCAAACTGTGCACGGTAAGTTTCCCAAGATACCCTACCATCAAATTCTTGAGGTTTCTTTTTAATTGGACCCCCATTATAGCCATGCACTTCACTGGTTTGGGGCCTAAAAACTGGGGCATCATAATTAAGGCCAGGACTTAAAACTTCTGCATTCTGATTATTCAGCCCTGTAATGCTACCTGTAGAAGCTTGGGATCCTTTGAGATTCACCACACGCTGTTCATTCCTTTCATAAGTTCCCTGTACACTAACCTCAGACTCAGCAGTGCAATATTTCTCTATAGCCTCAATTTTCTCACTAATAATCTTAACATGGTCGACTACATGTTTCAGCTGGCTATCTACATACTGTCTGCGCTCTATCACATTTCCCTCACTAATCTTCAGCTGGTTGTCCACATGCTGTTTGCAGTCTGTCACTATTTCCTCGCTAACTGTCTTCAACTGGTCATCTACATGCTGTTTACACTCCCTCACATTATTGCTTACCTCATGCTTTTGCTACTCTAGCTTGGCATCTACTTCCTTCTTAACCCATCACGTCCCGAGGTTTTCCGCACCTCCGACATCCCCCAGTCCCGAGGTACAGTAATCCCTCTAATATCCGGACGCCCAATAACCGAACATCCCCACTAACCGAACCTTATCGTCCTGGGATCAAACATTCCCAAAATGGTCCGAAAATCCAAAAAAATTGGAAAAAAAATCGATTTTTTGCCGTCCCGTAATTTGAACTTGCTCGCGCCGCGCGTGAGAGCATTGTTTTGGTTCGTCATTCCTCCGACGTCCGATAGAGCGCCGCTGCATCCTCCCCACTTCCCGCCTGTCTCTCACCGCGACAAGACCTACGCTCTTCGTCATGGCTGCCCACGTGCTCGCTTTTGTGGTGGTGCCGTACTTGCTGCAAGGCCTCCTGCTGCTCTCTGCCCTACTCTTAGTGTGTGTGATGATGGCCCCGCCTCCTGAGAAAAGGAAGAGAGTGGTGTTGACTCTGGAGAAGAAACGGGAGATATTGGAGAAGATTGATGCGGGTTGGTCTTCCTCTCGCATTCTCCCGCGAGTTCAACCTGGCCCGGTCGACTTTGTTTGATATCAAGCGTTCCCGAGACAAGCTCATGCAGTACACGGCTGACTTCTTGTCGAGAAGCAAACGCAACGTGGAGAGGAAGGTTATGTTTACTCCCAAGTATGCAGAGATCGACCGCTCCACGTTGATTTGGTATCGACAGCAACGTGCAGCTGGTGTGATGGTACGTGGAACGGAGCTGAAGGCTGCTGCTGAGAAGTTTGCAAGGCTTCACGACGCCCTAGACTTCAAGGCATCCGAGGGTTGGCTCTTCGCGTTCAAGTTGCGACATGGCCTTATTAACCGTAAAGCACATGGCGAAGCATTGGACGCTAACGAGGATGGAGTGGACGAGTTTCGGCACAAGGTGAAAGGCTTGATCGACAGGGAGGGCCTCACTCTCGGTCAAGTCTATAACGCTGACGAAACTGGCCTATTCTATCGCTCGGTGCCAACGAACACTCTCGCCGATGAGACGGAGAAGCGTGTACCTGGCCGCAAGCTTTCTAAGGAACGGATATCTGCTTTGTGTTGTGCCAATGCTAACGGCATGCACCGGCTTAAGCCCGTTATTGTTGGCCGTGCAAAGCAGCCTCGGTGCCTTCGTGGGGTGATGGATGTCCTTCCTGTCGTATGGTACCATTCTTTGAAAGCATGGTTCACAGCTGTGATTTTCAAAGACTGGTTTCACCATCACTTCGTCAAGGAGGTCATACATTACCAGACGAAGACACTGGGAATTCCTCGCTGACCAGGTAAAGGCTCTCCTTCTGCTCGACAATGCACCTGCCCACCCGTGCGACAAGGACTTGGTTGCTGAGAATGGCCGTATTAGGTGCATGTTTCTGCCACCTAATACGACTGCTCTCATTCAACCAATGGACCAAGGAGTGATCGTGGCAACAAAGCGCCTGTACCATCGGAAGTTCCTGGACGAGGTGATGGTGGTTCTCGAGGACGAGGACGAGCGCAGGGAAGGACGTGACACTCGAGGCAAGCGGACTTTGGAAAACCTTTCGCCGCTACAACATCAAGTCTGCGCTGTACAACTGGGCTAGTGCATGGAAGGAAGTCCCTGTGAAAACTCTTGAAAATGGTTGGTCTCGTCTGCTTCTCGGAACAGATGTGGAGTACGATTTCCTAGGGTTTGACGTGGATGACTTCCATGCACGGCTACGTACGCACGGCGACGATGTTGATGTGGACGATGTTCGTGAGTGGTTGTACGACGAGGGCGATCCTGGGTATCAGACGTTGTCTGATATCGAGATCGCGTCTTCGGTTGCTGGTGTCAGTCCCGAACTTGAAGATTCCGACGACGAAGGCGATGATGATGCAGACTCCGCCCAGCAGGACACTACTCCAGCCATCCCCAAGCTGAGCGCACTCCGGGAACATCTAGAGTTCGTCCTAGACTACCTGGAACACCCGGACTGTGACAGGGAGATGGGGCCCTTGGGACTCGTGGAGGAAGTGCGTGCTTTCCGGCAGCGCATCATCAATCGCCAGAATCGTCGGTCCTTGCGTCAGTCAACGATTGACAGTTTTTTCAGGCCCGTGACCCCCGCTGTGCCAAGCCCTGGTTCCACTCCGTTGCCTCCCCAAGACAGGCCCTCATGCTCCGAGCCACAGCCCAGCACATCAGCTACAGTGGAGTCACCGCTCGACGTGAGTTTGCGGCTGTCTTCAGAGTCTTCTGTAGTCGGTACGCCATCACCACTACCCACCGATGCACCCCTTGGACGCCTGCCAGTGATACTCTCGGGCTCTGACAGTGAATAAACAGCAAGAACTTCTCCACTAGACCACACGGGAATTTTGAGTGTTGTGCAGTGAAAAAAACGGTGTGTTGTGTTAAGGTTTCAAGTTGGGAGAAAAGACTAAGTAGAAAAGAAATTTAACGTAACCAACCTTCTTTGTTTTGGCTTTGGAAACTTAAAAAACTTGGGAAGAGTTAATGTGCAACACTTAAATTTAATGGAACATTATTTGGACTAAAGTGAACACTGTGAAAAGAACGGACTTCTGTGTGTTAGTGACTAAGTTCAGTGCAAGACTTCAGGAAGAGTGTAGTGCAAGTGCTTCAGGAAATCGTTCTTACTGTCAGAGTCCGAGAGGAGGCGGTTATTCATCGAGGTGGCCAGGGACTTGCTGTAAGTAGCCAAAATGTTTCATGTTGTACTATTTTCCATACTATATTTACCAGAATGTTTCATATTGTATTTTTTCCCATACTATACTTACCAGAAAGTGTCATACTGTACTTCTTTCCATACTAAACTTACCTCATGCATGTGCAGTAGGAATGTGTTTTTCAGAGTTCGGTTAGGTTCGGTTAGGTTAGGTTCGGTTAGAGTCCATAAGTACCAGAATGTTTATTAATGTATGAACATACTTCTAAACCCACATTTTATGTGTCTATTGCATTTATTTCAGTCATTTATGTGCCTTATTGGTGTGATTTGGGTGTTAAATAGGTGCTATGCATGTCCGGAGGGAGTTGTATAGGTGTTTCTCTGTGTTAGGGTCCGTAAGTACAAGTCCATAAGCTGGGGCCCAATATCCGGACAAAACCAATATCCGAACCTACCGATGGCTCTATTGATCCGGATATTGGAGTGATTACTTTTCGATTTTTTTTTTTTTGGCTAAAACCTTCGCTTTTGGTGAGAAACATCGAAAATTCATAGAGAAATCGCTCACCTGAGGTTTAAAGTGCCCAATCCAGGTAGGAGTTCCTCCTTACCTGATTGGGTTTTCTAACATGCTGGCACCAAAGAAAACGAGTTCTATGGGAGGGTAACTATTTCATCTACTCATAAACGGTATTTATTTATTTACTTGGTACGAATGTATATGTAGTATGACAGTATATTGGTTTTCAAGCAGTAATAAAGGCATTATAAGCATTGTTTCACTCACTAACTAATCACCATACCTGACCTATTTTTGCCACACTACCTGATCATTATTTCTGGCTGTTTCTTCTTCTAATGCTATGTAAACATTGTCCTCCACATTGTCATCGATTGGGGAATCACTCTGGCCCTGAATAACTTTACTAGCCAGGTCACTGGTAACAGGTCCTTTGCCAAGACAATAGCGTGAGGTGGGGAGGGGGGAGGTTATGCAGTGTAAGGCATTGTCCCTGCTTGGTATCTTGTACAGGAATAGAGGAAGGTGTCCCGTGTATACATACGAAAAATCACGTGCGAAAATTGAAAATTGTGCAAATTAGGTACCTTGCAATTGCACGACGTACTGGTACGTCGCCGGGACTGGCAAATGCAAATCGTGGTGACGTACCCATACGTCGTCGGGACGGGGCGGGTTAAGCTGTTGCTGTTCTTCCTTCATTTCCCCCATGAATGCATCTAGCTGTCCTTGCCCCCTCAGTTGTACTTCTCTCTGTTGCTCATGTAATGCCTCTTGAAGTTGCTCATATCATTCGTTTTGTTCTTCATGCTGTGCCTCTAGTTGTTCACTCTGTGCTTGCAATTATTTTTTTATTTCTCTCTCCTGTGTCTGTAATTGTTTTTCGAGCTTTTTCTGTCCCTCGTTCTGTGCTTGCAGTTGGACACCGTGCTTGTATTTGTTCTTGGAGTTTTTCACTCTATGCCTGCATTAGCTTCACGGTTGTCGCCAGGGAACTATCCCCTTCCTGCCCAGCTCGAGATCTTGTCTTCACACCTTCTGCTTCCATGTCGAAGGTTAAGACTCACTGCAGCCCAAATAATCACACACTTCTGACACCAATGTTTCGTTCCCATTCCACACTGCCACAGGCTCCAACAGCAGTAGTTCAGTACAAGAAGGACGTTGCCCAGTGAGTTGTTCTGCCTATGGTCATCCTTCAGGTGGATAGTAAACAAGATCAGATGTGGCGTTATAAATGAACACTGGCTTCTTAAAGTTCACTGTCTTTATTTTCCAAGTAATTCCACTTAATGCTTTCCAACTTCACTTCATTATTCTCACAAGCACTGGAGCTATACACCCTTTACTAATTGCAATTACACTTAATGTTTGACAACACTTTACTGTTAGTAAACTTAATGCTTGCCAACACTTCACTTTTTACACAAGTACCGAAAATAATCTTCACTGACAGTAATTACACTTAATGCTTCCAAGTAACACCTCACAAACTTCACTAACAGCACTGCACTGACACTGCACTACATTCAAACTGAACTGAAAACCGACTGAACTCGTTCTAGTCTCTTATCCATCCTTATATAAACTCTTGCATTGTTCAAGAATCATCTACTTCTCCACAATTCTGGAACCCTCTGGTCTTGTACGTGCCCCAGCAACAACAGTTACCAACTACGAGACATCAAAACATGCTAGAGTTTTCCTACATTACATAACACTTCAAATCATTTACCATAGGAACTAAAATTACATAATTCAACTAGCAGTCATTTAAATAAAATATTATAAAGAATAAAGAGCTGACAAATTAATGCATAACTTACGAAATAACTACGCTCACAAGCACCAGGCAAACTGGCAACTGTACCTCGCACCGATGCCGGAACTACCGAACACGAAACGCCGAGAAGCTTCTCGAGCACCTAGCTGGCAAGACTCACTTCTTAACAATACTGTATAAAATCGAGGTCCTTTCGTTGGCTGACAGTCGTCAGTTGAGTTAATAATTCGCCGTATTTTTGTAGCGTAGGCCAACCTGATAACGCTGCTAGTGATACCTAAGTCTAGATCATAAATAAATAAATAGATAAATGAATATATATAGATAGATAGATTAAATAGATAAATTGATAGATAGATATAGATATATGTGTGTGTGTGTGTGTGTGTTTATGTATATAATTTATAACAAGAGACCGAGTACTGACCCCTGTGATACACCGCTACGTACTAATTACTGCCATTATATCGAATTCTTTATTAAGCAAGAGGCACTTGAGTTCGTAAAATCTATTTCTAAGGATACGAGATTTAAGTGATATTACTTTAATTGAATTTTGCTCTGCAGTTGACCTTGGCTGTGAGGGAAACCGATATTCAGCAACAACATACCCCTGGGAAAGGGGGAAGGGATTTAGTTTCCTGGGCAGGTGTGGCCGACGAAGGGAACAGGGGGGGGGGGTAAAATAAGAAGGGGGTCTGGGTATCTAGATTGGTTGGTTATAAGCTTAGGTGATTGTGAGGTAGGAGGATGAGGGGAAACACTTGGACCACTCTCAGTGTCCTCGTGAATTTTATATATTGCAGCATTCGAAAATGTTCTCATTTCCGTTATTCCTTTACTGGATAGATGAATGCCATCTTGTCGAAAGAAGCTTAGTTTGCCCACCAATCTGTTTCAGGAATCAATGTTTTTTTTTTTCCACATTTCCTCAAGAGCTCTTTTAATTTCTATTCTCATTGTATTGGCAGAGGTTGGAATGAAGTCGAGGCAATATACCATTTTCTCTACATGTACTAAATATAGTTTCATTACTTTAAGGAGATTTATATTTTATGAAGATTTCTCTTTAGGAAACTTTACCTCTGTCATAGGCAACTTTTGTATCTACAATCAATGCAAGACCTGTATCTCTGCTGAGTGGTCTACCTTCGATATCCATAGTGAGTATGTTTGTCTTACTCCCAGGTACAATCTTCACCGCAAAAGCAGACTTGTGGCCACTCTGTACAGACGTGATTCGTAGTTCTTCTTAATTGCCAAGCTGTACCTGTCTGTTGAAAGAATTGTCAGAGTCAAGTGACTTTTGATAGTGTTGTGCTTGTGTGTTCTAGTAGTGTGTTTAATAATGTGTTCTAGTGTTACACTGTGGTGGTAAAGTGATTTAGAGTGCTGAAAGCTAGTGCTAGTGAGAATTTCACTTGTTGCAATATCTTGTGATTGAATGTTGCCTTGTGTGTGAACTAGCGAGAGAGAGATAAGTGGTTCCACTGCTAGCTTTGAGAAAAAAAATCTTTGATTTTAAGGAGAAATTTCTTTAATTAAAGCAGAAAATACAAACTCTCAGGCAAGAAAAGGATGAGATGAGAGAGTTGGTAGAAGAGTTGCTTAAGGCATGGGATGAGAAGAAGGCTGAAGAATGGAAGCTTGTCAAAAAGGGTGCAACCAAGTTCACTCTTAAAAGGCAAGCGAGTGTTAGGTGTAAGAACGCATTCAATACCTGCGTGACGAGTGCGAGAGGGAGAATGTGAATTGCGAGTATATGGAATATAAGGGGTCGTGTAGTAATCTGGTCGGTGCCGGATTATCTTGACAGGTCACTGTGACTACAGAACAAATGAGAAAAATGTTCAAGTTGGAAACTCTTAGGTAAGCCACTTAGACAGAGCTCCGACTTCTTAAAAAAAAAAAAAAGTGTGTCTTCCCGGAGCCAAGGAAGGGAATATACTGGATGAGTTGGGCATGGTGACAGTGGAGAGAATTCCACTGTGTGCACCACTGTTGTCGGAAACGATGCTGGTAGGCATAGGAATGAGATACAGTGCATGCAGTATAAAGAACTGTTAGAAAACATAAGAAGGAAAAGGTGAAAGCATTGTTTTCCTTGGAGTTCTCCCAAGAAGAGAAGTTGGTAGTTAGTGGCTGTCCAGAACATTACGACTTAACTGTCGCCTGGACACGTATTGCAAGGGCCATGCATTATCACTGATTAACAATTGGGACAGATTTCATGGCCGCAGTACCAAGTACAACTGGAATGGTTTATATTAGCTTGGTCCGTAGATGAGGAGCTGGGGGAGTTTTTCAGGAGTTAAGTGTCAGATGTTTAGTAAGATGTAGCAAATCTACATCAGGTTTAAATATATAGAACGAAATATGCAAAAAACATGAAGAAAATTGCAGCCATTACTGTAAATACATTCACTCAAGATCCTCAAATGCAAAAAGACGAAAGAAGTAAGTCTCAGTTTAACAGCTTAAGTGTTTGTAATAATATACAAGCGTATTATACCAACATAAAGAGCTTACTAAGCAAAATTGACGAACTAAAGGCTTATAATTATCTGTATATTTGTCTACTGCCAGATTCATTAATTCCGTATGGGGTGGCCACAAACAAATCGCCTCCATATCCTCCGGTCCCCAGCCATTTCATTGTTCTGCTCCCAGCTCACCCCTGCTCCCACTCATATACCTCTCCACTCCATCCCTCTATCTCATCCTTGGCCTCCCCCTTCCTCTCCGTCGCTTCACTTCACTCACATACACTCTCCTTGTTAGTCCCTATCTCTCCATCCTCTCCACATGACCAAACCACCTCAATATATTTCTCCTAACGTTTTCTATCACATCAACATCCACACCACAACACATCTTCACTCCATCATTTGTCAGTCTGCCTCTCCATGTAACTCCACACGCTCATCTCATATAACTCATTTCCACTGCTCTCACTCTTGACTTGTGTCCTTCCAACAAGGTCGAAGGTTCGCTTCCATACGTTAGGACTGGAATAACAATACTGTCATGCTGTGACTTTTTTACTTCCATGCTCACTTCCCTCTTTCTTATTACTGCTTTCAAAGAACAGCAACCTTTCTTCCTTGTTGTACCCATTCAAGCACTTCATCCTCCAAACTTCCATCTTTACCCATCACACTAACCACTATATATATATATATATATATATATATATATATATATATATATATATATATATATATATATATATATATATATATATATATATATATATATGTATACGAGGGAAAGTCAAAAATTATCCTCGCTCTTGTTTCTGTAATTTATTAAAACAAAAGCAGGGGTTGAACAATTACATCCTTTTTCTACATAGTGTCCTTGCTTTTCTATACACTTCTTCCAGCATTCCACAAGCTTGCTTATTCCATCAGAGAAGAAGGTTTTCGGCTGGTTGTGCAGCCATTTATGCACCACTTCCTGTACTTCTTCGCTTGTAGCAAATCGACGACCTCGTAAAGCATCTTTAAGTGGTCCAAAGTGATGATAGTCGGAAGGGGCGAGATCTGGAATGTATGCAGGGTGTTCCAGCACCTCAAAACCCAATTTTTCAATGGTTTCAACGATGTGGGCTGCCGTATGTGGGCGTGCATTGTCGTGCAACAACAACACTTGCTTTGATGGACCCAGGTCTCATCCTCTATGCGAGATGGGTGCCAAGGTCTGTCAATGCTTACTTGACCGCTACAGAGATGAAGGCGAACCTTTTTTAGAGAGAAAGTCACAGGAGATGAGATCTGGGTCCATCACTTTGAGCCAGAATCCAAAAGGCAGAGTATGGAGTGGAAACACCCGGGATCGCCAACGATGAAGAAATTCAAGACTCAACCTTCCGCAGGAAAAGTGATGCTAACCATTTTTGGGGACTCAAAAGGGCCTATACTGGAACATTACCTGGAAAAGGGGTCTACAGTCACCAGTATGGGCTACAGTGAAATGCTGGCCAACAAAATGAAACAAGCAATTCGCTCCAAACGCCGAGGCCTATTGTCAAAGCAAGTGTTGTTGTTGCACGACAATGCACGCCCACATACGGCCGCCCACATACGGCCGCCCACACCGTTGAAGCTTTTGAAAAATTGGGTTTCGAGGTGCTGGAGCACACTACATACAGTCCAGATCTCGCCCCTTCCGACTATCATCTCTTTGGACTGCTTGAAGATGTTTTATGAGGTCATCGATTTGCTATGAGAGAAAAAATGCAGGAAGTGCAGCATAAATAGCTGCGCGACCAGCCAAAAACCCTCTTTTCTGATGGAATAAAGAAGCTTGTGGACCCCTGGAAGAAGTGCATTGAAAAGCAAGGAGACTACGTAGAAAAATAGTTTTTTTTTTTTATGTGAGGAAGAAGGAACCAATGACAATGAGCCCACAAAACTGTTCCTTCCAAGAGAAAAACAAAATATAAGAGAGAGCCAAATTCAAGATCCATTCATTTTGAGATGCCTGCACACACTGCGTTTGAAAGACTGGAGATAGTAGGAAGCAGGAAATACAGACAGAGGGAGGCAGTTCCAGAGTTGACCTGTTGCATAAATGAAGGACTGGGAGTAACGGTTAACTCTTGCATTAGAGAGTTGGACAGAAAAGGGGTGAGAGTTTGCTGCTAGACGGGTGCTACGCGCCCGTCATAGAGGTGGAGGAATGCATGCAGACAGTTCAGAGGAACAGTGACCATTGAAGTAGCGATAGAAAAGAGATAAAGATGCAACAGTGCAGCGAAGAGACAGAGGTTGAAGGGAGCCAGTAAGAGGAGGAGAGTTAATGAGACGAAAAGCCTTTGACTCCACCCTATTGAGTAGAGCTGTATGTGGGGAGCCTCCCCACACATGAGAGTTGTACTCCACGCAGGGGCAGATAAAACCCCTGTATAGAGTCAACAATTGTGCAGGGGTAAAGAAGGAACGGAGTCGGCTTAGCACACCCAATCTCTTGGAAGCAGATTTTACAAGAGAGGTAATATGATCTTTCCAAGATAAGTCCCGAGTAAATGAAACCCCAAGCATGTTCAACGATGATGCAGGATTAAGCTGAATATTATTAAACATTAGTGGGTATACCTTTGGAAGATTTGTCGGGTTGATAGGTGCAAGAACTGAGTCTTTGATGCATTAAAAACAACCAGATTATTTTTACCCCAGTCAGAGATACAAGCCAAGTCAGACATTAGGTGTGCCATAGCCTCATCCCATGTTTGTTGAAGTTACTGCTGAGATGGACGTTGTGGGAATCGAATGGAAAGGTGAAGGGTGGAATCATCAGTATATGAGTGGATAGGGTTAGATGTACAGCTTAGAAGGTCATTGATGAATAAAAGGAAGAGAGGTGGTGATAGGACAGAGCCCTGTAATTGTTCAACCCCTGTTTTTGTTTTAATAAATTACAGAAACAAGAGTGCGGATAATTTTTGACTTTCCCTCGTATATACAGAGAGAGAGAGAGAGAGAGAGTTGAGTGGACGGGTGAGTGTGGAAGGGAAGGGTGGGTGGAGTTGGTGGGAGGGTAGGGGTTCTGGGACCAAGTGGGTCAGGTGGGTGATAGGGTTGAGTGGGTGTGGTGAAGTAGCGTGGGCAGACATGGTGGGTGGGAAATTGGGATGGGTGAATGGGTAGGGAAGGTGGGTGGCTGGGCGAGAAGGGTGGGTGGTAAGAGTTAGTGGTTTGGTGGGTAGTGGGCAAAATAGGTCCATGGTAGCAATAGGAACATTTGGATTATATCCTTGGGGAAATGGGACCGAGAAGGAACACAATTTCATTGAGTAAATGGGTTCCCGGGAATCTTCTCCCACAGGGGGAGTGGCCATCCAAAGTTACAGACAACGCCAGTATTAACAATCATAGGCCTTTACTTGGACAAAGCCAGGTACAGTGAGATTATATAAATTAGTAAATAATTAAGTAAATAAATACATAAACATATAAAAAACTAGTTACCTGTTTACTTATTGTGTAGCCACAATATGGGAGCTTCGCCATAACTGTTTATGGTATATAAGGTATGAAATGTTGGCTTCATAAACAAGTCTATGACCATTAAATTAAGTAGTTCAAGGTCATTCATATTGCAGCATGTACTTAGATCAACCTATTGTAGATTCTTGTGTAATATCAACAAGATCTGAAGACAAAGGTGTGGAAGAAATAAACGATGCATGGGTACATTTTACATTTGTCTCAATAACTGGCTAACTGTATGCTTAACTGTAACCATATTCCTTTCAGATCATAAGAGGGACCACAGCTATATATCTGGAAAGTTACAGTTTTAAAGCTTTTGTGGTTTTCTCTAAAACGTGTTGCAAAGAAAAGGAAAAGGAGCAGATTTGAATTCGGTACTTTCCACTAGGCTCAGTGGACAAATATTCAGCTAATAATTTTCAGCAAAACCTTCCTCTTATAAGATTTTGAACCAAATAGCTGCATCTAAATTAGTTTATGAGATATTTCATTTTGAAAAATGCACTTTTTAGAATGAAAATTAGTATATGACCTTCAAAAATAGGTCAAGGTCATTTATATTTGGCACAAGGACTGGGGTTGCCATAGAGTACCTTCATGTGTAATATCATCAAGATCAAACAAAAAATGTGCAGAGCTATAAAATAATAATGCTGTAAACATAAAGATTCGCCATTGATATGGCGAAGCTTATTACGTTACAAGTTTATGATTTTGATGTAATTCATCACCTAGGAACAACCTCACTGTTTTCATCCCCCGTGTCCCGTCACCCACTCGCCTCTCGTCCGACACCCACCCTCTCCTACACAGACTCGCTTCATGCGCTGACATCTCTTGGCGCTTGTAGGCAGTTTTTCTGTCAGTTTCGATGACTGAACGTTACAGGATTCGGTTTCACTGTCTTTCACAGAGGGAAGGAAATTTCGTGCTCTACAGTGTACTTGGAAAGCAATGAAGAGAACTGTATTTCACTGTCTGTAACCTTTTCCGTATGAAAATTTCTCACTGGATTCCTGTTACCATCAGAGGAGTGTACCAGTGGCAGTGATAAAGGGAGGCGGTTTGCGTGGTCTCTCCCGTGAAAGGATTTTCAGTCTGAGCTTCCTACCAAGTGTAAGTCTGAGCTCTACCAGAGGCGGAGTCAGTCCACCACGTCAACTGAGAACACACTTGGAGAAAAATGGGCTAAACTTTTAGGTGCCACGTTTTGCTCCTGTACTCCTCGAGCTGGCCAAGCTGATCTGCGCAGTGGACTTTTTTTTTTTTTTTTCAAAGCAAAGGAAGAAGGAACCAAATGCTAGAAGCCCGCAAGATTTTTCTCCCCAATAAGAATATAAGAACAGGATAAAGGAGAGAAAATCAAAATCTGATAATTTCTATACGCCTCGACTCACTGCATTAAAAAACTGGAGGTCATAGGAAGTAGGAAGTAAACATAGAGGACGACAGATCCACAGCTGACCTGTTGCATATATAAAGGACTGGGGATACGGTTAACTACTATACCTGCCTTAGTGGTTGAGGGATGCAAGCAGCCAGTTCAGAGGAGTTGTGACTTCTAAATTACCAATAGAAAGAAGATAAAGATGTAACAGTGCGGTGAAGAGACAGACTCTGTAGGGAGCCAGTAAGACCATCCCATTTAAGATAGAAAAGATGGAGGTTTGTTCACTAAGTGGATGACTGAAAGAAGAGGAGAGCCAATTTCGGTGGTAAACATTGAAATCACCTAGAATGGAGACTTTAGAAAAAGGAGAAACTGATAGGAAGCATTACATCTTAAAAGTAAGATGGTCAAAGAATTTTTCATAATCAGTAGAATTAGGGGATAAGTACACCGGGCATATATTTATTAACAAAATGACAGATGGACTGACATTTAAATGCAGTATCATCTCAACAATGAGTTCAGTACTCTTTCTTCCCACTTCCCCGGGGAGGGGGAGGTAGTTACTATGTCACAATACCCCCTGCCCCTCCCTGCCTTCGGGAGGGAGGCAGTTCTGACTTCCCCTTGATAGATAGATGGACCGACTCTCAGACTGACTGCCCCTAGACTTCAGGCAAGCTTGACTTTAATGTAGATAATGCAACTTCTACATCCTGTTGGTTCTACTCCCCTGTCCAGCCTCAATCAGTTCATCATCAAGAAGGTGAGTGAAAGCTGTGCTGGCGAGAACTTGCAAGTGGAGATCTCTTTATTAAGACTGTCACTTCCTCCCAGGCTAAGGATTTGTTAAATCTGTGCAAGTTTCACTGTTATGATCTTAAGCATTCACATTCTGTGAATTCCTGCAAATGTGTTATTATTTTAGGAACCTAATGGTTATGCACAGGGATGAGATCATATGTGAAATTGCTGAACAAGGTGCCACAGATCCAAAGTTCAGTACTAGATTCTCGGAAGGCAAGAGGACGATGACTGCATCTATTGTCTTGACCTATGACAAAGTGTCTCTTCAGAAGCATTTCAGAATTGGTTATGGAGTTATCAATGTCAGGCCTTATATCTCCAACCCACATTGCTGCTCATATCCCGACTTAATGGGCATAATGAAATGTCTTTTTGGGCTACAACCCAGTGTGTGGCAAGAGCATGACTGTGGTCAATGATGCAGACAACTGTACATCCAGAACTGAATGTTGCTTTCACTGCAAGGGTGCTCACTCAACTTCCTCGAGGGATTGTCCCAAGTGGAAAGAGGAGAAGGAAGTCTACATTGTGGAGGTAATGGAGGTCATATCCTATTATGATGCCAGAAGAAGGTGAGGGAGTTGCATGCTACTCCCAAGCCAAATGTCTCCTATGCAATGGCAGTTGTGTCCCGTCTAGTGATGTGCACAGTGGAGGCGCAAACTGACCTTATCCCAAGCACTCTTACCGTTTTCTGTGCTCCTTCATCTGCTGCACCTGTGAGATCCAACTTTCTTACTGGCATCCCTGCTGCCTCTTCCTACTCTAAAGTTGCTCCTTCAACTTGTACGAAGCAGAAGCAGAAGCCCCCAAAGTCTAATGAAGTATATTTCACCCCCTTTCCCCCAGGTCACACCCTCATTTCTTACCTTCTCCTACTTCAGTGAAGGAGCAAAGAGGTAGCTCTTCTTTGGAGGAGTCTGGGAACTTAATCATTAATCAAGCAATGAAGGTTTCCACTAGAAGCACTGGGATATGTCCCCTGGTGGGTGCTCATCTGAGGGGGGCAACATAAAAAAAAACTAGGAACATTGGTCCTTCTAGTAATTCCTAACCACTGCATTCACTGTGTTATAGTGGAATTGTAGGGCTCTTATGAATAAAGTACATAGTACAACACTCTTTGTATCTATACGCAGGCCAGACGTTATTATTTACAGGAGATGTGCTTTATAGGTCACCCTGATCCTCCACAGTTCAAAAAGTACCACTCATTTAGAAGATATGATGGTCATATGGTTACCATATACACACACAAATCACACCTACAAACAGGAGTGGTTCAAAATTTACACGTACCTGTCTATTATTTCTGTCTTCTGTCCTGACATGGCTCCATTGATAGTTGTGCTTTAAATTCACTTTCGGACCACCTTCCTTGGAATAAGCTAGTATGAAGCGACTTTAATGGCAGTGGGGTAGCTCGAGGATCAGTTGTCATTGGTAGCAAGTAGCCAAAATCCATTATCTTCTGAACTTATGTAGATGATTGTACCAGTAACTTTTAGGCTATTGACTTACCTCTGGCCTCCCCAGGCTTAAATCAAGATTTCTCGTGGAATCCTTATGACGACTCCTTGGGAATTGATCCTTTACCCATCTGCCTTTCTTACACATGCGATGTTCTTTCCGACCCTCCACCAACAAATATAACTTTAAGAAGGCAGAATGGGGCTCCTTCTCAAGGATTGCCAGTTTAGATATATCTGAGAAAACCACAGATGTAAAAGCTCAGAATTTAACTAATTCCATATTACATACAGCTGAGGGTCCCGAGACTTCTCCAATACATACAAAGCTCAGAGCTCATCGGTGGACACTGGTATACCAAGAAGCACAAAGGAAAAGCAATAGGAGATAGAGAATTTATGACAGCCAGCCTTCTGAAGAACACTTTACTGCATACAAACAAGATAGGCCTGAGACAAGAATAATTATAAGGGCTAAACTTGAGTCCTGGTGTTCTTTTGTGTCCAAGGTGAATCATTATACACCACTCAGTATCAGACCGGGTCATAAGATCCATAAAAAAAATAAAGTCCAGTTTTCTTTTTATAATAGAAAAGAAAACTTGCTCCAATATAACGGCAAGAGAACTGCAAAATATTATATCCGTATCATGTCAGCAAAAGGTGGCGCCTGGACACTTTATTATGCAGCCCTTAGCTAGCACACTCTGACCGTGCACAACCCAGAACTCACCACGAGGAGGTGGCTGCAAATTGAATTCCCATCCACCCTTCCATTAAACTGGGCCAGATTTACTCTGCTTTGAAATCCTTTGATTCGAAAGCTGGCATTAATTTTCTTGATTTGAGTATGTTTCTTATATACCCATCTCTGTTTCTGAAACAATAAACTTTTGTAGATGCATCAGTCACCAGCTTTACTGTGCGTTCAACTGACTGAGTATGGCAAGGATACTTTGGACACAGTTTTTTCATAAGTTCAGGACTTTCAACCAAACCATGTAGTTCAACATCAGTCAAAATCTTGATGAGTGGTTGTTCTGTAATACCCATCACATCCCAGCTGATCAATTGAGTATAATGATTTGCCCTCAAATTTATCTCTGGTACTCTGAATTGTCTTCTTCCTTGTCTCAGGTTGTTTCTTGAGCCAGAATTTTCTTCACAGCATCTCTTCTGATATCAATATCTGCATCAAATGCCATGACCAAAAGCATGTTTTCAGGATGGGCATAGAAAGCATTTGTTTGAATAGCCTGGGTAGCAGCCTCATATGCTCCCAAGCATTCATCTTTCATATATTTGATCTTGGCAACAGCACTGAATAGATGTTTTGGGCCATTGACACAGGAAGGATTTTTCTTATTCTCAAACCAGGTCGGAATGTATACTGTCATCAATTTGGCAAATGTTTTCATTGGTTTGGAAGGAAGAGGTACAGAGCAATACACTCTCAAAATTCTTGCACATGCTGTCAGCCATCTTGAATGTGCTAATGGGCCTGGTTCAACAGAAGAGAATGATTCATGAAATTTTCCAGATGACACTGTATACCATATAGTCAGAATATATTTTTGTTCCTCACTTAAATCTAGCTCTGAATAGGTCTCATGAAACTTCTTCACATCATCTGTTAGGATTGGTTCAAAATTTACCACAGGGAGGTTACTAACTGGTTCTGCTATCTTCTTCCCAATCTTTCCTTTGATTGCTGTGGGCCGTGAGGTTTCACCATCCAAATGTTTAAATATATGCCGAAATGGAAGCTCATGGAAGTGTAACAAACATATAAGCCACTGCAAAGGACGGTTAAAAAAGTGTTCAAACAATATTATTGTTCCGCCCTTTGTCTGTGTGTTAACAGGTGTATCATCACACCCTACTGCAACAAGCATCTCAATCTTCAGCCCACAGTTCATCGAGCACTCAGAAATAGCAGCTGCTGTTCCCCCATCAGGAATTACATGGTCAAGGTATTCAGAGCCTGGCTCTTTAACTAATGAAATGTGTTCCTCAAATTTGCTTACTTGGTGAATGGACAGACAACCATTTCCATCTATTCTCTCTTCCATTGTTAATGTTTTGTCTTTTTTTTTCCATCAAAATACAGTGCTGTTATGTCTTCCTTTTCTATATGCTGCAATCTTTCTCTCCCTGATTTTCTGGCACATCTTACTTTTGACTTGTCTATAACTAAATTCTTGGTTTCGGGTGGAACAAGTCCAGCACCCACCAGAGCGGAAGTGGCACTTGAAGCGACATCTATATCACTCACACCAAATCGATCAGCATCTCTTGCAACCAGTTCACTGTTGATTCGCATTTGCGATATCTTATTTTTTTTTTTTTCTACACTTGGGCATTATGTTTCATCTGTACCATCATTTTCCAAACTATCATCAGTATCACTCATTTCCTCCATCCTTCTTTGACCTTTCTGACAAACAGAATTGCAAGTTTTCACTTTGTAGTTCTCTATATTCCTTTTTCTTTTTGCTCGTTGTAGCAGGATTTTTGTATCTTCTGTATCCACTTTCCCAGTGTACATCCCTCTATTTCCTCTTTGATCCGAAAGGAACTCTCTTTAATTTACGGGCACCGTTCTTTTCTTTGGATACTTACATTCTCTGCAGGATTTACATTTGCTACAAGATATATCAAATAGCTCCTTCTGCATATGAGTTTTATAGTTTTCGAGCTGTTTGTTGTAGCTGTCTTTTCCCTTGTTTTTCACTTGCGTCTTGTTCTTAGAATGGTTGTCCAAATCCAGCTGTGCAGTTCTTGTTAGGTGAACAGAAAGAACTGAAACTTTTTCCCAAAGACACTGAAGTTCTGATCCAAGATCCTTCGCTATTTCCTTCATCGACTCTTTTGATTTTTCTGTTTCAGCAAAAAGTATGTCTTTACACATCCCACTTCGTTGGAAGTTGCTTGCCATCAATAATTCTGAAAGTGCTAAAAGTATCATGAGTTAAGGCAGACTGAGTAGTGTGAGCCATATTTGTAGTTCTCCAAGATATTTAACTATTAAGCATTAATACCTGAAAATGAAAAAAAAAAAAATGAGAACAAAGAATAGATGATTAAAAAACAAGAAAACGAAATACAAGGTCTGACCCATAAGACTCCTACGACGGCACTGATGCGCCAGATTCAGCTAATGGCGAGATATTGACGAGGCAGTCGCCACCTCCATATGAACATAGATTACACCAAAATTTTGCATACATGATACTTTCATTACGGATTAACTTTTCTTTGGTATTGCAGTTTAAAATTCACAAGCTGGATTTTTCGACCTGGTCTACTCTGTATAGTCTGGTTCCAGTAACCACTCTGCAGGGGAAGAATAACATACATGATGATCCTGCGGACGTACCTAACATCCTTGCAAAGAGTTTTTCTCGTGTTAGTAGCTCAGCTACAAGATCATAAATGCATGACTAAACTACAAATATTTGTCTTCGCCACATGAGATGTAGACTCCTTGTGCAACCACGAGTTCATGTTGGATGAAGTGATACTTGCCCTAAAATCCCGTAAAGACACCAGTCCTGGTCCAAATACCATCACGTACGGTATGATCTAGCATATTAATGAGGACAACGTGATTAAAATGTTAGCACTGAACAATGAGCTTCTGCAATCCATGTGTTCCCAAACTCATGGCACTGTGCACACGACATACCGATACCCAAAACAGGCTAGTCGTCTTATAAATTCCACTTCATTACGACCTGCTGTGTTGAATTTTTGTCTGTATAAGGCCATGTAACAAAATTAGTGGTAAGTAATAAGGTTTTTATTTTAAATTCGAAGAATTTGTTAAATGATCGATAAGGTGGCCCCCGTAAATACAAAGTTCACTTGATCGTTTAATGAATTTGTTGCACTGAGTTTCATAGGCATTTGCTAATAAAAAAAATTCTTGGTAAAGGTGTTCTGGGACATCCATATAGCCTATGAAATGTTGTGGCAACAGGCACATTAATGGAGGTCTCTGCCTATGGTTTAGTGGTAATTTGTGTATTATCTCCAGTATTCTAAAGGACAGAACTTTGTCAGATTGCCCCGTAACATAACACTGGATATATTTTTCCAAGAAAACGGGGTGCCACAGGGAAGTGTGCTTAGGTCCACTTATTTAGTATTATGATCAATGATATTCTGTCATCACCTCTGGTCCCAAGGAATCCTGAATATTTACTGTATGCTAATGGTTGTGCAGTATGGAACTTTTCCTGTAGTGCAAAATTTTGGGCCAGGCGGATTCAAGCAGCCCTTGATTCTCTCCATCAATGGGCCTCGCAGGTTGAAGTGCCCTAGGTGTGCAACTGTAGTTTTTTTATCATTCGTAAAGTCCGTGATTTGCGTTTGTCTTTGAATAACGAGCAAGTACCTTTTTATTTTTTTATTTTTTATTTTGGGTTTGCATATTGATCAGAGACTGAGCTTAAAATATCGCGTTAGCAATTTAACTGATTGTTGTGATAAACCATTACATATTCTTAAGTACCTTGTGCTACTTGGAAAGCCGTTGGGAGATCTTCATGGTTTACAAGTCCCTTATTAGATCTAAGATGAACTGTGGCTCAAAGGAGTATGGGTCAGCATCTGATGCTAATATGAGGGGGTGGGATGTGCTACACAATAAATGTTTATGAATGTGTCTAGGAGCCCCAAGGTGTACAAGTGTACTTCATATGGTAGTGGAGACGCATGTACCACCCTTCCGGACTCGCCAAGACCACCTTATTTTATCGTATGTCATGTGGACTGTAAGAAAAAGTTATATCAGCGATGTGGCCCATACCACCCTTCGTCAACCCCATCATCTTATGAGGGGGGGTTCGTTGGCCACTTGTCATACACCCCCACTTACTGGCTCAGGAGTTTCGTGTGGACCTCAGTGACTGAGACAAGTTGATGCTTAAAAATAATTGCGCCATGGGAGCCACCCAACTCTGACGTTGATGTCTTATGGCTCCCAGCACCAAAGACCAGGGTGCTAAGGGCGGAAGTCCACCAGTTGTATGATAACATTAGGAGCCATTTGAGTCCCAGCAATTGTACACTGGCAGCTCCAGTTTGAGTGAATGTGTGCGTACTAGTGTGTGCTCAACTGAATGTACCCTGAAGTTTTGGTTGTTGACTCAAACATGTGTTTATCTCTGATCATTTTGCTACTGATAAATCTATAGAATATGCTTTAATTTCCATGACTCATTTGTCATATTATATTCAGACTCTAAGTCAGCCCTTCGGGCAATTGCTTCTTGCACTACAGATTTTCATGAGAACCAAGGCCGCATCATTAATAAATTGCATTCATGCATCAGGTCCTTCATGCGCATCTGAGTGTCAAGTCATTGCCGAATATTTGGCAATGAGCAAGCTGACTTACCTGTGAAGTCGGGGTTCTGGAAGCCTTGGGATTTTCCTCGTGATCTATGGTCGAGTCTCTCCATGTGAAAGAAATCAATAAATATTATGTTACGTAGTCAGTGGATCAGACTCATTACTCGTCTACCAACTAGGATGCCACTCCTTGGCGACTGGAACAGTGCAAATCATCCCAGTGGCTTAGAAGAAAGAATAGTGGCACGTTTGGGATTAAACTCCACACCTTAAACTCACATGTTGCTACATACTGAAAGACGATTTCTACTGCATTGTGTTGTCTGTGGTGCAGTGTTATGTAAGTCTTATCATCTTGTGTCGTCAGTGCTTAGTTCATGAAAGTGCTTCACTTAAAAATTACTGCAGCACAGCAGACGTCCTCTTCACCTTTTCTACCATCGTGGGTGGTGGGGATAATGGTATGACTGATAAATCTGAAATACTCCCTGCTTCTGATTATTCACAGTATTTGTTATATTGATGTCTCCTGTTTTAACCCCCAAATCCCAGACAATTTTTTGAGCAGTCATCACCTCACTATGGTAAATTTCCCGGAAATTGCTTGTTTTCAAACCATAGTATCTTGGAAAGTGTAGCACTTAGGGAACACTTTAAGATCATTTTACTCACCAACTCTTCTTTTTGCAGATTAAAGTATCCCTAGGTCTGTAGGTCGTTGCGTTGGTGAGTAAAGACGTGTGGATAAGAATGATTTTTGGTTCTAGAGCAGGATGTGTTTGTGAGCCTGCCCGTGGCACCAACTACGGCTTTGGCCTCAAGGTGATAATTTTTCCACTGCTGGATAAACTAGACACTGTTGCATCCAAAGCATGCCTTATGGCACAATCACTGAGTCCCTTTCTAGTATCCTTGGAAAAAGGCTTGGCAGAGGTGGATGATGCAATTGGCTGCAGGCTACACAGACAAAATCTGACAAACAGGAACCTGATGACATCTTTGTAC